>NC_057819.1:86520168-86858918 GCF_910594005.1 Cervus elaphus
TCGCTTTTCTGACCTGATCACAGAGTTTGTGTAGTGGATTAAAAAAGAAAAAAAACATTGTTACAAGTTTGGAGCAAGGGAGTATGTGTTTAACAGGAATCTCCTTCCTTTTTTGTGTGTTTTTCCTTTTGTCCCAACTGGGAACCTAAATCTGTTTTAATTGCACAGACACACGGACAAAAAGTCATTTTGTATCTGCCAAGTGTGGTACCTTCTTTGTTTATTTGCTATTAAACTGTTTGAGAAGAAAAAAAAAAAAAAAATTCTCAACTTTGACATGTAACGATCACCTGTGGAGTTTTATTTAAAACAAATAAATGGGTCAAGAAGATGGGGAGTATTTATACAATGGGATATTAGCCATAAAAAATGAAATTTTGCCATTTGCAACAACACAAATGGATTTGGAGGGTATTACGTGAAATAAGTCAGGCAGAGAATGGCAGATATTGTATGATACCACTTACATGTGGAATCTAAAAAATACAACAAACTAGGAAGTGAATATAACAACAACAACAAAAAGGCAGATTCACACTTACAGAGAAAAGACTAGTGATTACCGGTAGGGAGAGTGAAGGCGGGGAGGAACTATAAAGGGGTATGGGATTAAGAGGTACAAACACTATGCACAAAATAAGCGACAAGGATACATTGGGTAACACAGGGGCTATAACCAGTATTATAGTAACTTTAAAGGAAGTATAACCTCTAAAAACTGTTGGCTCTATATTGTGTACCTATATATAACATTGTATGTAATACTGACCATCAACTATACTTCAATTTAAAAAATTATTTAAAAAACAAACATATATATATATTAATATACTTATATATTAATATATTATAATATATTTATATATTTATAATATTTATTCATAATATAAATATTTATAAAATATTTATATTTATAAAAATATAATAGAAATAATACTTATTTATATTATATATTTATATACATTATTTATCTATATTATATATTATATTGTTATAATATAACAATTATATTGTTTTAATATAATATATTGTTGTAATTAATGTTATAATATATATTGTTATAACAATTATAATATATTATCATATATTACATAATAATAAATATATATAATTATACATGATATTATTGATTATTATATTATTAATAATATATAATATAAAATAATATAACATATATTATATATATATTAAATAATATATATTATATATAAATAAAGCCTGCATGCCCTGAATCCTCTGCTCCTGCAACAAGAGAAGCCACTGCAATGAGACGTCTGTGCACTGCAATTAGAGAGTAGCCCCCACTCTCCATCACTAGAGAAAGCCCTTGCACAGCAGTGAAGATCCAGCACAGCCAAAAATCAATTTAAAAAATTATAAAGTAAACAAACCTAGGCTTGAAAATCATTGCTCTAGAGTACAGAAGAAAAAAGAAGGAAAGAACCTCTTTATACAGAGAGGAAAGTCCAGAAGCTCAAAGAGAGGACCCCAAATGACAAGCAACAGGACTGGGGACAGTGCAGGTATGCCAAGTGCTGAGTTAGGGTGTACCCGATTGTGTAATCTGAGCTAGTGTTATTCCCTACAATTATGGGAAAGAAGGCAGTGAAAAGATGCAGGAAAAAGTATGTAAGTGTGAATGGAATGTAAACAAAGGAGTCAAAACCAAGGGCCAAGATGACACTCTGACCCTACCACATACTGGCAGTGCACCGGAACAACTCATTAAATGTCTCCGAGTCACCTCATCTGTGAAAATAAAAAGAAGTCACACGTACCTCATGGGACTGCTGTGAGGACTGAGAATACAGGAAAGGCTTTTACAAACGATGATGCACTGGACCACTGTGTTTCAAATATGAGTTAACCAATAATCAGAATACTAAGACATTAATGTAGTGAGTTACAACCAACATTTTAAAACTCAAGTAAACAGAAAATGTTGGGACTTCCCTGGTGGTCCAGTGGTTAGTAATCTACCTTCGATCCCTGGTCAGGGAACTAAGACCCCACATGCCAAGGAGCAACTAAGCCCATGCACTGCAACTCCACAACTAAGGAGACTACGCTCTGCAACCGTAGAATCTGTGCCCCATGGGTCCGCAAGACACAACAAAAGATCCTGCATGCCACAACTAAGACCCGATGCAGCCAAACAATATATATTAAAAGATAAAGAAAAATTAAGCATTTTTTAAAAAGAAATGGTTAACAGTGCACCATACTGAAAGGATAAATATTGCTTTGTAAATTTTTGTATCAATTGCATATATTTCATAATGTTAACAACATCTTATTATGGTTGTGTCCAAAAAGTTAAGTCCTTTTCTTTTTTTTTTGCTACACCCCCTGGCTTGCAAGACCTTGTTTCCCTGGCCAGGGATTGAACCCACGTCCTCAGTGAAAACCCTGCATCCTAACCACTGGACCTCCAGGGAATTCCCCCAAAAGTTAAATTTTAAAGTCACAATTTGGCAAATAGATGGGGAAACAGTGGCTGACTTTATTTTTCTGGGCTCCAAAATCATTGCAGATGGTGATTGCAACCATGAAATTAAAAGATGCCTATTCCTTGGAAGGAAAGTTATGACCAACCTAGACAGCATATTAAAAAGCAGAGACATTGCTTTACCAACAAAGTCCGTCTAGTCAAGGCTATGGTTTTTCCAGTGGTCATGTATGGATGTGAGAGTTGGACTATAAAAAAAGCTGAGTGCTGAAGAATTGATGCTTTTGAACTGTGGTGTTGGAGAAGACTCTTGAGAGTCCCTTGGACTGCAAGCAGATCCAACCAGTCCATCCTAAAGGAGATCAGTCCTGGGTGTTCATTGGAGGGACTGATGTTGAAGCTGAAACTCCAATACTTTGGCCACCTGATGCAAAGAGCTGACTCACTGGAAAAGACCCTGATGCTGAGAAGGATTGAGGGCAGGAGGAGAAGGGGACGACAGAGGATGAGATGGCTGGATGGCATCACCAACTTGATGGACATGGGTTTGGGTGGACTCCGGGAGTTGGTGATGGACAGGGAGGCCTGGCGTGCTGCGGTTCATGGGGTCGCAAAGAGTTGGACACGACTGAGCGACTGAACTGAACTGAAAGTCACAATTAATCTTCAAACTGCCCCCTCCACTTTATCCTCTCTAGCAAACACAGTGGGTTAAGTACCTAAACCAATGGCTCTTAAAGTTTCCTAAGTCAATACACTACAAGAAATCTGATAAAAGCTATGAACCCTTTTCTGACAAAAATTCATGCTCACCCAAATTTTGCTTGCATACAAGTTTGGGAACCCTAAAGCCTTGCCATGAAATAGGCTTAGACTTTTTTCTCTAAGTGGTCAAAGAATGGAGTTGCACCCTCAAGAAGGCTCATACAGCTGCTGTCTTATCACCTCTAAAATAAGGCCTTTCCCCAAATAGAGCTGTAGAACATTCTACTAAGCCAAATGAACACTTCATTATATCAAATGTTAGCAAGGTCAAATTTTCTTTTATTTAAAAATACATATAGTTGACCCTTGAACAACAGCAAGGGTTAGGGGCGCCAACCCTCCACACAGTCAAAAAGTCAGGCATCACTTGGAGGGGGCCTTCTGTATATGCAGTTTCCATACATGCAGTTCCTTCAAATCCAAGATTCAGCATCCACAGATGTGACCAACCTTGGTGCCCACAGTAATTACAGTATTACCCTTGTCTTTCAAAGATCACCTGTCGATATTCTTGAACTTTTATTTGGGGACCTGAAAATATTTGCAGAAGGCTCCCAAACTGTACCCTACGTCACTGAAAAAAATGAGGTAAAGCTAACTATAGCTAATGCACTTATTTATTTAGACATTTCTCTAAATAAAATAGAAGAGACTTCGCCAAACTTACGAAAAATGTTCTTGAACTCAAATGACACTGTATTTTCCCAGCAATTCTAATATAGAGGCAGCAATTAGTTTTCACAGTGACTGATAAAAGTATCCAAGCTAACACAGCATATCCTTGCCCTTTTAAGCCATAGTAACTTCACTGCAGATGGTGACTGCAGCCATGAAATTAAAAGACGCTTACTCCTTGGAAGGAAAGTTATGACCAACCTGGATAGCATATTAAAAAGCAGAGACATTACTTTGCCAACAAAGGTCCATATGGTCAAGGCTATGGTTTTTCCAATGGTCATGTATGGATATGAGAGTTGGACTGTGAAGAAAGCTGAGCGCTGAAAAATTGATGCTTTGGAACTATGGTGTTGGAGAAGACTCTTGAGAGTCCCTTGGACTGCAAGGAGATCCAACCAGTCCATCCTGAAGGAGACCAGTCCTGGGTGTTCATTGGAAGGACTGATGCTGAGGCTGAAACTCCAGTACTTGGGCCACCTCATGCAAAGAGTTGATTCACTGGAAAAGACCCTGATGCTGGGATGGATTGGGGGCAGGAGGAGAAGGGGACGACAGAGGATGAGATGGCTGGATGGCATCACCAACTCGATGGGCATGGGTATGAGTAAACTCCGGGAGTTGGTGATGGACAGGGAGGCCTGGTGTGCTGCGATTCATGGGGTCGCAAAAAGTCGGACACGACTGAGTGACTGAACTGAACTGAACTTCACTGAAATTTTAATCAAAAATAATTACTGAATTTTCCTGGCCATTTTTATCATTCTATTGATGAACTCTTCACTCCAGTATTCTTGCCTGGAAAATCCCAAGGAGAGAGGAGCCTGATGGGCTGTAGTCCATGGGTTACAAAGAGTCAGACACGACTTGGCACACAGAAGGATTTTGGCATTAATTCAATATCCATGAAGGTTATACAGCTCTTTTTTAATTAACTAATTTACTGATTTGGCTGCATCAGGTCTTAGTTGCAGCACTCAGACGCTTCAGTCGTGGTGCACAGGCTTCAGCAGCTGCAGCTCATGGACTCCTGAGTGCAGGCTCAGTATGTAGCGCTCAGGCTTAGCTGCTCTGCAGCATATGGGGTCTTAGCTCCCCAACCGGGGATCGAACTTGTGTCCTCTGCATTGCAAGGCAGATTCTTAACCGCTGGGCCACCACGGAAGTCACTATACGATTTTTTTTAAGCCATATTTTATTTTCCTGCAAATTTTGAATTTTAAAATGACAAGCACTGTGTTCTGACTAGTGAGATAAATGACAAAATATTCAAAGATAAATAAGATTTGGTCCCTGGCTAAGTGGCTGTGGGCACCTAAATAAACAATTACAGTAGTATAATAGTTGCTAGGTGTGGAAACACAAATCTGGAGATGATAATGATGAGGGCAGGGATCAAAGAAGACTTCCTGGAGTGGGAAGGCACAAGCAAGGATTAACTAAGAAGAAAATCAAGGAGGGAGACAAAGGAATGAATTCCATGTAGAAGAAACCACTGAATAAAGACCTGGGTAGAATATGATTTATGAGAAATACTACATCTGAATGCCCCTCCCAGGCAGTGTTTGTGGTAAAGAACCCACCTGCCAATGCAGGAGACACAAGAGACACGGGTTCAACCCCTGAGTAGGGCAGATGCCCTAGAGTAGGAAATGGCAACTAACGCAGTATTCTTGCCTGGAGAATCCCATGGACAGAGGAGCCTGATGGGCTACAATCCAGGGGGTCACAGAGAGTCGGACACGACTGAAATGACTTAGCATGCAGCACATCTGAATGGCTGCAAGAATTTGAGGCCATTTCCTTCAAGAGCCAGCTGGAGACTTTGGGGTTGTTGTTTGTTTTTTTGGTCAGGGGCAGGGGTGTTTATTTTGTTTTGTTTGTTTTTGGTAAACAGCAACGTATCTCTTTAGGATATAATAGAGAAAATAATACGGTATACTTATCTGTCCTAGTCTTCATTTCTCAGTCTAGGGATTTAGAATATTTATCAAGGAGGAAGCTGGTGCAAATTTCTGCACCTTTCAAGAAATCTTTAAAGAAGACTTGTCAAACTTCTGGATAAAGATGGTAAGTTGAATGCATATCCACTTTTGCTCCTGCCTGAAAATCCCATTAAAACAAAAGGAAAGAAAAAATTTTAAAAGCATAAGGCAAAGAAAGTCACCCCTTCCTTCCTCCCCCCAAAAAAGTCAGGGGAGACAACAGCAAGATAATTTTCTTGAAAGAGAGATGGAAGAATGATAAATGACTACACAGACCCAAGAAAACGAAATTACGAGCCATTGTAGTAAACATAGAATCAGTATAATTTACATCATAGAATCTCTAAAATGTTCAGGAAGTGGAAGTGAAAAATGGAACTATAAAGAGGATGAAATTCTATTTCAGAAGCTTCAGATCCTTAGATTTTCTCCCCAACTGTAAACCCAGGTGCCTCCTGCTCTGCCATCCTGAAGAAGAGACTGAAGATTTATTCTCTAGAGAGTAAAATGGAGAGTTTCTAGGCTGAGGGATGCTGGCAACAGTAAAAGGGAGGATACCATATTGAAAATGGAGAGATTAAGTAAACACATCGAGTAAGACTTCCCAGTCTTCTCTCCCCAATTTTCACCCTCCAAGAGGGAAACTGAAGGATCATTCTATGCAGAATCTAACCAGATGAATGAAAGAAAAAGAAAAAAAAGCCTCAAGTAGAACAACAACAAAGAAAATTAGAGATCCCAAATTAAAATGCCCAGTCAGATCACCCTACAGTGAAATAAACAGTCAATGAACCTCATTCACATTTTCATAATCTTGGATTAGTTTTTCAATACCCTCTCTTAAAGTTTAGCAGTCAATTAAGGATTACTAGATGTCTGAGAAAAATACGAAAGAATTCTTTTTTAAATAATGACTACCTGTAGAAAACAATGCAACTTGAAGAGATTATGCAATACAAAAAAAATTTTAATTAGGGGAGGGGAGGCAGGAAGGCAACCTAACTCCTGTGGTATTTTTTCTACAAACTCATAACCCTAGAATAATCATGAGAAAACATCAGGCAAATTTGAATTAAAGGACAAAATACTTGAACAGTTCTCTTCAAAACTGTCAAGATCATTTAAAAAAGAAAAAGAAAAGAAAGACTAACAAACTATCATAAATCAAGGGAGACTAAAGAGACATCACGACTAAATGCAATGCAGTTTCTTGGATTAGATCCTGGAACAATAAACTGGAGAAATTTAAATGAAGTCTACAGTTTAATATTACTGAACCAATGTTAACTTCTTAATTTTGACAAAAGTACTGTAATTATATAAGATATTATCACTGAAGGAAGCTTGGTGGAGGGTATTCAGGAATCTTATGTATGCTATTTGCAACTTTCCTGTAAGTCTAAAAATCACTTCAAAATTCAAAACAAAAGTAAAAAATTTAATTTTAAAGGACTATCATTATCCTGAGAGAACTAAGATATTACTTACATGAAACACATAGGATATTTTTTTCCATTTATCTTTATTAGTTGGAGGCTAATTACTTTACAATATTGTAGTGGTTTTTGCCATACATTGACATGAATCAGCCATGGATTTACATGTATTCCCCATCCTGATCCGCCCTCCTTCCTCCCTCTCCACCCGATCCCTCTGGGTCTTCCCAGTGCACCAGCCCCAAGCACTTGTCTCATGCATCCAACCTGGGCTGGTGATCTGTTTCACCCTTGATAATATACATGTTTCGATGCTGTTCTCTCTAAACATCCTACCCTTGCCTTCTCCCACAGGGTCCAAAAGTCTGTTCTGTACATCTGTCTCTTTTTCTGTTTTGCATATAGGGTTATCGTTACCATCTTTCTAAATTCCATAGACATTACTTACATGAAACACATAGGATATTTTTAAAGCAAACATTTAAAGAACAAGAAAGAGTTCTTGTAAGTTAAAAATACAACTACAGCAATGAAAACTCAGTACAAAAGTTAGAAGATAAAGAAATATCTTTCATAAATCAGAATAAAAAGAAAAAAGAATGAACAATAAGAGAAAAAAGATAAGTACTAGAGAATCTATTCAGAAGGTCCAAAATATGAAGAAGAAAGTATGAAAGTGTTAGTCGCTCAGCAACGTCCAACACTTTGCGACCCCACGGACTTATGTAGCCCACCAGGCTCCTCTGTCCACGGGATTTCCGTGGCATTCTGATTCTTGCTCCTTTGTATGTGACCTTTTTTTTCTCTCTGGATTATGGAATCTTCTCTTTGTCTTCATTTTTTAAAAATTTTAGTGATGTTGCTTGGTGCCTGTCTGTTTTTGTTTGTTGTAGTAGACCTTTGATGGACCTTCTTAACCTGACCATTATGCCTTTCAGTTTCAGGAAGTTTATTGACTTATTACATCAGTTTTAGCCTTCCCTCTATTTTGTTCTGTTCTTACTTTTGAGAGTGCCACTTCTTCATATGGGCTTCCCTGGTGGCTCAGACGGTAAAGAATCTGCCTGCAATGTAGGAGACCTGGGTTTGATCCCTGGGTAGGGGAGATCCCTAGAAAAGGAAATGGCAACCCACTCCAGTATTCTCGCCTGGAGAATTCCACAGACAGAGGAGCCTGGCGGGGTATAGTCCATGGGGTCGCAAAGAGTCAGACACGACTGAGCGATTATCACTCATTGATGGTCAATTTTACTTCTGGGTATAGCAGCAGCTCTCCATCTACCACCTCAAGTCATATGGCAGCACCACCCCACTGTGCACACGCTCTTCACACTATGGAAGCCAAGGTGGACAGAAATAACCCTGTCCTTCAAATATTGGGGATCTGTGCTCTCATCACTCACTGCTGTTTCTGATCAAATACGAGTAGATAAAGAGGCAGACAGCTACAGCTGTTACACCTCCTCCCACTGTTGCAAACCCCTCATCCTCCAGCTGAAGAGACTTCCAGGGGACTTAAATAACCAGCGCCTGGAACTTCCCTGGTGGTCCAGTGGTTGAGAGTCCATACTGCAACTCAGGGAACGTGGGTTTTATCCCTGGATAGGGAACTTAGGATTCCACATGCCATGGGGCAACTAAGCCCTCAAGCCCCAACAAAGGATCCTACATTCTGCAACTAAGACCCAACACAGACAAATAAAGAAATAAATATTCAAAAAAAGAGAGAGAGAGCGAGCCACTGCTCTTTTATGTACCCTTCATTTTCCCGCTTTGGAGAGCCAGACACTAAACACTAGCACATTCAAAAACTACTTCATATACAGGGAAAAAATAGAAAGTGACTGAATATGCTGAGGGGAAGACTCAGGAAAGATGTGAAGAGACCTAACATCTATATCTCAGGTTGACCTTCCGCATGGAGACTGTCTACAATGATCAAAAAAACAAAAATTGACAATTAAAAAAAAATCAAATTCTAGGAAGAAAGAGAATCTGATTTCCAAAATTATCACATTATTAAAATCAAATATCCAGTTTTCAACAAAAGATCACAAGGCATACAAAGCATGAGGAAAGTATGACCATTAAAAAAAAACAACTAAATCAACAGAAATTATTCCTAAAAAACACCTGATGGCAATATTAAAGCAACTGTCTAAAGATGCTCGAAGAACTAAAGGAAGATGGGGACAAAGTCAAGAAAACAATCTCTGAATAAAATGGAAATAAGAATAAAGAAATAGAAAACCTAAGAAGGAACCAAAAAGAAATTCTGGACCTGAAAAGTACAATAACTGAAATGAAAAATTCACTAACGCAAACTTGAGCAAGCAGAAGAAAGAATCTGCAAACTCTTAAGATAGGACATATAAATTATCAAGTTGGAGGAATGGAAAGAAAACAGATAGACCAAAAGCAAACAGAGACTAAGGGCTCTGTGGGACACCATCAAGAGACCAACATATGCACTGTGAGATCTCAGAAGGAGAAGTGAGAAAAGGGCAGAGAGAATATTTGAAGAAATAATGGCTGAAAATTTGCCAAATTTGATGAAAGACAGGAATGTAAATGTTGAAGAAGTTTAACAAACTCCAAATGAGACAAACTCGAAAGACCAATAGGCATACTTTATAACCAAACTTTTAAAAGTCAAAAGACATAGAGAATCTTGAAAGCAGCAAGAGAAAAGACTCATCAACTGTATACCAACATGTTGGATAATCTAGATGAAATGGATAAATTCTTAGAAACAAAACTAAATCACAAAGAAATACGAACTCTGAATAGACCTATAACTGGTAAGGAGAATAGTAATAAAAAATCCCCCAATGAAGAAAAGTCCTGGATCCTGGACCTCCCCTGGTGAATTCTACCAAACAATTAAAGATGAACTGATATCAATTCTTCTCAAACTTCTTCAAAACACTGAAGAGAACACTTCCTAACTCATTCTATGAGGCTACAGTTACTTTAAATATCTTCGACAAAAAACTAGCAAACAGAATTCAGCAGCATATTAAAAGACTTATTATATACCATTTCCAACTGGGATGCAAGGATTCCACTGGATTCCAAGAATGCAAAGATGATTCAACATACATAAGTTAATCAATGTAATACACCACAGTATCAGAATGAAGGGAAAAAACCCACATGATCATCTCAATTAATACAGAAAAGGCATCTGATGAAATTCAATACACATTCATGATAAAAAACATTCCAGGAATAGAAAGTCATATATGAAAACCCCACAGCAAATATTATACTCAGTGGTAAAAGACTAAAAGCTTTCCTCTGAGACATACAGAGGATGTCCACTTTTACAACACACTTTTTCACCACAGAAATTCTAGCCAGAGCAATTAGGTAAGAAAAAAGGAAAAGGAAAAGACAATCAAATTGGAAAGGAATAAATACAATTACCTCTGGAGGTGATATGATCTTAGATGTAAAATCTCTAAAGATTTTACACACACCAAAATAGAAAAACAAAAACTGTTAGAGGTAACAGATGAATTCAGCAAAGTGGCAGAACACAAAGTCAACACACAAAAGTCAGTTGTATTTCTACACACTAACAGTGAACAAGCTTCCATTCACAATAGCATTTAAAAGAATAAAATATATAGGAATTAACTAAACCAAAGAGGTAAAAGACTTGTACAATGAAAACTTTTATAGTTTTTATAGTTTTATACATTGCTGAAAGAAATTAAAGACATAAATGGGAAACACATGCCATGTTCATGGATTGAAAGACTGAATTTTGTTAAAATATCAATACTGCCCAAATTCAGTGCAATTCCTATCAAAATCCCAATGACACTTGCTGTAGAAACAGGAAAAACCTACCCTAAAATTCATATGGAATCTCGAGGGTTCTTGAATAGTCCCCCACCCCAAAACAAAATCTTGAAGAAGAACAAACTGGAGAACTTATACTTCCTGATTTCAAGAACTGCTTCAAAGCTACAGTGGTCAAAGCCATGTGATACTGGCATAAACAACAGACGTGAAGACCAATGGAATACAAGGGAGATCCCAGAAAGAAACCCTTGTTTATAGGGTCAAATGATATTTGACAAGGGTGCCAAGACTATTTAATGGGGAAAGGACAGCCTTTTCAACAAATGGTGCTGAGAAAACTGGATCTCCACATGCAAACAAAAACCAGACACTTACCTAACACCACAGACCAAAATGAACTCAAATGGATCAAAGACCTAATGTAAGACTTAAAACAACAAAATGCTTAGAAGAAAACACAGGACAAAAACTTCATATCATTGGATTTGGCAAAGATTTCTTGGCTGTGACATCAAGAGTATAGGTAACAAAGGAAAAACACAGACAAACTGGATTTCTTGAAAATTAAAAGAAGTCTGTTCATCCAAAGACTATCAACAAGAGTAAAAATGCAATCCAAAGAATGGGAGAAAACATTTGCAAATCATATACCTGATAAGTAATAAATGTCCAGAATGTTATACAGAACTCCTAAAACTCAACAACAAAAAACAACCCAATTCAAAACTGGACAAAAGATTTGAATAAACATTTCTCCAAAGAGGACCTATGAATGTCCAATAAGCACGTCAATATGCTCAACATTACTAATCATTTGTTGTTGTTGTTGTTGTTTAGTTGCTAAGGCATGTCCAACTCTTTTGTGATCCCATGAGCCCACCAGGCTCCTCTGCCCATGGACTTCCCAGGCAAGAATATTGGAGTGGGTTGCCATTTCCTTCTCCAGGGGATCTTCCCAACCCAGGGATCAAACCTACATCTTGTGCATTGGCAGGAGGATTCTTTACCATTGAGCCACCAGGGAAGTCCTTACTAATCATTAGAGAAACACAAATCAAAACTAAAATAAGGTGGCACTCCACAGTAATTAGGATGGCCACTATCAAAAACAAAGAAAACAAGTATTGGTAAGGATGTGAAGAAATCAGAACCCTTGGGGTGCTATGGGGTGCAAACTGGTAGTACTATGGAAAACAGCATGATGGTTCCTCAAAAAATTAAAAATAGAATTACCATATGACCCACCAATTCCACTCTGGGTATATACTCAAAAGAACTGAAAGCAGGATCTCAAAGGGATATCTGTACACCCATGTTCATAACAGCATTATTCAGAATAACTAAAACTTGGAAAAAAGCAAGCATGCATTGATGGATAAATGGATAAGCAAAATGTAACATATACATACAATAAAATATTATTCAACCTTAAAGAGCAATATGCTAAGATGTAAATAAGCCTTGAGGACATTATGCTAGGTGAAATTAGTCAGTCACAAAAAGACAAATACTGTATGATTCCACTTATATGAGGTCCTTGTCAAAATTACAGACCAAGAGTAGAATGGTGGTTGATGGGGGCTGGGGAAGAGGAAAACAGGGAGTTACGGTTCAAAGGGTATAGCAGTTCAGTGTTACAAGATGAGAAAAGTTCTAGAGATGGCTGGCAGTGATAGTTGCATAGCATTATGAATGTATTAAACATCATAATGCAAAACTGTACATTTTTTAATGGTTAAGATGGTAAATGTTATATGTATTTTACCACAAGAAAAAGTGAAGAAAAACCACCTCATGAGCTATATATTAATTACAAAAGTGAAAAAAAAATTACAAAAGTGAATAAGGATTTTTACAATGAAAAAATATGGTGGGGGACATCCCTGGTGGTCCAGTGGTTGAGCGTCTGTCCGTCAACACAGGGGACATGGGTTCAATCCCTGGTCGAAAAGATCCTACATGCTACAGAGGAACGAAGCCCACACTCTAGAGCCTCCAAGCCTCAACTTCTGAGCCTGTGTGCTACAACTACTGAAGCCCGCCAGCCTAATGCCAGCACGCCGCAATAAGAGAAGCCCACTCACCACAACTAGAGAAAGCCCCAGCGCAGCGACAAAGACCCCGTGCAGCCAAAAAACCTCACTATATGTACATATTACTCTGACGAAAATAAAAAGGTAAACAGCTCACCATGTAATGTTAAGTGAAGACATCAAAGATGAAGGATGGTATATAAAGAATGTATTTGTTGTTGTTGTCTAGTTGCTAAGTCTGTGTCTGACTCTTTTGCAACCCCATGGGTGGTAACCTGCCAGGTTCCTCCATCCACGGGATTTCCCAGGCAAGAGTACTGGAGTGGGCTGTCATTTCCTTCTCCAGGGGATCTTCCTGACCCAGCAATCAAACCCACATACCCTGCACTGCCAAGTGGGTTCTTTGCCACTGAGCTACCAGGGAAGCCAAAGTATGTACAGTTCGTATTAAAACGTTGGCAGAGTAGGGGACTTCCCTGGTGGTTGAGTGGCTAAGACTCCTTACTCCCACTGCAGGGGGCCCAAGCTCCAGCCCTGGTCTGGGAACTAGATCCCTAAAGAGTTCGCATGTCGCAACTAAAGATTCCACATTCCACATGCCATGAGGAAGACCTGCTGCAGCCGAATAAACAAAGAAATAATATATATTTTTTTAAGTTGATAGAGTAGGAAGAGAATACAAGAGCATCTGTTTTAATACGAATAAAATCTCTAGTTATTATTAAGAAATAATTAAATTAAATTAACTTACTTAATTTACTTAACTTACTTAAATTACTTAAATTAACATATCTGATAATTACCATTAAAAGTTATAATAAGAAATAAATAACACTGCTTATCTCTGGTAAGGAGAACTGAATGGCTGCAAGACAGAGTCAGGAGAGAGAATGTCACTGTATATGCTTTCGTACACTTACAATTTTGAATTATGTGAATGTAATATTTACTAGCAACAAAAAGTTTAAATGTTTAATAAAAAGCTTTATCCATTAGTATCCATGCTACTCTAACTCCTTATCTCATATCTGCCTGAGCATTTAAGAAGACAACTGGTGTGTCACTCACTCTATTTATTTGTGGCTGTGCTGGGTCTTCGCTGCTGCTCAGGGGCTTTCTCTAGTTGTGGCGAGCGGGGGCTACTCTCTAGTTGCGATGCCTAGGATTCCTGTTGTGGCGGCTTCTTTTGTTGCAGAGCACAAGCTCTAGAACGCAGGCTCAGTAGTTGGGGCGCACAGGCTTAGTTGCTCCGCAGCATGTGGAATCTTCCCAGTCCAGGGATTGAACCCAGGTTCCCTGCACTGGTATGCATACGTGCTAAGTCGCTTCAGTCGTATCCAGTCATGTCCAACTCTGCAACCCCATGGGCTGTAGCCCACCAGGCTCCTCTGTCCATGGGATTCTCCAGGCAAGAATACTGGAGTGGGCTGTCATGTCCTCTTCCAAGGCTGCATTGCTAGGCAAATTCTTAACCACTGGACCACCAGGGAAGTTTTCCATTCATTTATTAATACGTGTTACTGTGTAACTGACTTTGTTATCTCCTCAATGAAGCTGGAAAACTTATTATCTCTTCCAATTGTCTGAAACCTACTACCCTAACACTTTACAATGCTGTGTAAACACTAGGCTTTTGTAGGCTAAGTGTTCCATAGAAATTCAAATGAATATGAGGTATGACGAAACTAGGAAGTGTGAATCACGAGTTCAGATTTCAAACAGTATTCCCTTGAAACATTTAGAGGCCTCCAGGTAAAAAAGCCATTTTGTGAATTCAAAAATCTCTCAGACTATGAATCAATTCCTCCCCATAATCTTATTTCATAGAGCAGCATTTAGAAAAAGCTGAAACCATGATGTAAGAGTTGGACTATAAATAAAGCTGAGTGCCGAAGAATTGATGCTTTTGAACTGTGGTGCTGGAGGAGACTCTTGAGAGTCCCTTGGCCTGCAGGAGATCCAACCAGTCCATCCTAAAGGAGATCAGCCCTGAGTGTTCATTGGAAGGACTGATGTTGAAGCTGAAACTCCAATACTTTGGCCACCTGATGCGATGAGCTGACTCAGTTGAAAAAACCCTGATGCTGGGAAAGATTGAAGGCAGGAGGAAAAGGGGACGACAGAGGATGAGATGGTTGGATGGCATCACCGACTCAATGGACTTGAGTTTGGGTAAACTCCGGGAGTTGGTGATGGACAGGGAGGCCTGGCGTGCTGTAGTTCATGGGGTCACAAAGAATGGGACACGACTGAGCGACTGAACTAAACTGAAACCATGATTCAGGTGTCAGCTACCTTCCAGAGAGCAGCCAGGATTCAAGGAAAAAAACAATTTCTTCCTTGAAGAACTGTTGCTTGATTTTTTTTTTTTTTTTTGGCCTGACCCCAAGTGTTCTGGATGTGTTAGGCATTGTATTTTACATTATCAGGCAGAAATGTGGAGCTGGTGAACTTTACACGTTAAACCCAAAAGTTCTAATCCTCTTGGACATACAACATTTTCAAGGTTTTAGGGAGACAGTTTTAGGCTGAAAATAATGAACAACTCTCAAAAATTAGTTGCCTGTTGATGCACCAATCAGACGATGAACTGCCTAGAGCTGGAAGTTTCCAACAGGAGTATTGGATAAAATATTTTCATATTAACTATAAAGTTGAACTAGAAAATTCCTAAGGTATATTTTAATACTAAAAGTTCCATTCAGTTCTCAGATTTTTATAAGATGGAATCAAAGGGAAATTCAACAGTTTGCCTTGCCAGGCTCAGGAATACCACTAAATGCTGAAGCACAAAACACAAACAACCCAGCTATCTATCCTCTTGGTGCCAATTTGCTGATATTACTTCTAGTAAACTTAAAAACTAATCAAGCTCCTATCAACCTACTATCCCCCCAACTCGGCATGTGTGTAAATACATACACGTACACATGTGCCAACTTATGACTTAAGAACAGGTTTGAGTGGTCTACAAAAACAAAGGATGATTTTTAGGAACCCCATTAGAGTACTCTCTTATTTCTATCATACGTGTGTGCTAAGTCGCTACAGTCATGCCAGACTCTTGGTGACCCTATGGACTGTAGCCCACCAGGCTCTTCTGTCCATGGGATTCCCCAGGCAAAAATACTGAAATGGGTTGGTATGCCCTCCTCCAGGGGATCTTCCTGACCCAGGGATCCAACTCAAGTCTCTTATGTCTCCTGCATTGGCAGGTGGGTTCTTTACCACTGGCACCTCATGGGAAGCCCATTCTATCATACTGCTACTGCTAAGTCACTTCAGTCATGTCCGACTCTGTGTGACCCCATAGACGGCAGCCCACCAGGCTCCTCCGTCCCTGGGGTTCTCCAGGCAAGAACCCTGGAGTGGGTTGTCATTTCCTTCTCCAGTGCGTGAAAGTGAAAAGTGAAAGTGAAGTTGCTCAGTCGTGTTTGACTCTTAGCGACCCCATGGACCATAGCCTACCAGATCCTCCATCCATGGGATTTTCCAGGCAAGAGTACTGGAGTGGGGTGCCATTGTCTTCTCCGATTCTATCATAGGAGATAGTCAAATATTCATAAACAAAACCTTACACTTCCTGAAAAAATTTGTCCAAAACTAAGTCTGCTTTTCAAACTTTACTCCACGAATTCATTCAGAATTTTCAAACTTCATGTTATCATTTCCAAAAAAGAAAATCATTATTCAGACTTACTCTATCTGGGACGACTACTTTGTAATTACTACTGCCATGCAACTTCAGTTTCTGATGCCATGTAATGGTAAACACTCCTGTGGTTCCTTATACAAAGGAAGGTGAGTGCAGCAACGTGAAAGGATGGAATAAACCTAAGTCCCAAATAACATCCATGAAAGGCCAAACCAACTGGGACCACCAACCTTTGGGTAAGGTGCTAACATCCCTTGTTGCTGAAGTTTCTTTTCACTTGCTTCCTTCAACATCCTGAGACTAAACGGCTTTATGATGGCTTGAATAAATAACAAATTGGTAAGAGAACTGTGTATCATGAGAGCATACATAGTAAGATTGACTTGTTGAACTCATAAAAACCTATGCCCTATTAATGAGATTTATTCTTTGTATAAGTGAAATGACCTCTGACCACTATTTGTCATAGTTTCCTCTATGTAAATATCATCTCACATAACCCATTAGAGCCAAGTAGTGGATATTCACTGAACTTTAAAATCAGTGAAACAAAAAACTAGCTAAGCAACAATCTGTTACAGTGGAAGATCAATAAAGATTTCCTTTAAAAATGCTCAGTTCAGTTTAGTTCAGTCGCGTCCGACTCTTTGCGACCCCATGAATCACAGCACACCAGGCCTCTCTGTCCATCACCAACTCCCGGAGTTCACCCAAACTCATGTGCATCAAGTTGGTGATGCCATCCAGCCATCTCATCCTCTGTCGTCCCCTTCTCCTCCTGCCCCCAATCCCTCCCAGCATCAGGGTCTTTTCCAATGAGTCAACTCTTCGCATGAGGTAGCCAAAGTACTGGAGTTTCAGCTTCAGCATCAGTCCTTCCAATGAACACCCAGGACTGGTCTCCTTTAGGATGGACTGATTGGATCTCCTTGCAGTGCAAGGGACTCTCAAGAGTCTTCTCCAACACCACAGTTCCAAAGCATCAATTCTTCGGCGCTCAGCTTTCTTCACAGTCCAACTCTCACATCCACACATGACCACTGGAAAAACCATAGCCTTGACCAGACGGACCTTTGTTGGCAAAGTAATGTCTCTGCTTTTTAATATGCTACCTAGGTTAGCCATAACTTTCCTTCCAAGGAGCAAGCGTCTTTTAATTTCATGGCCGTAATCACCATCTGCCTCAATAGTTAAAAGAAATTTTTTATGGCCAATGAGTCTTTGGTGTTCATTTACTTCTTCATAATCTTACTGTTTTAAGGGCTTGGAAAGACACTTGGTGCATACCTGCTATTATTATTAATCTTTAAGAACAATTTTAGATAATGATATAAAAAGCTTTTTCTGAATTGTAAAAAGACTCCTCCAATTAAAAATATTAAATTCCAACATATTATTCCAATAATTTTTATTTTAACTTACTTCTTTCTTCAACCAATACTTTTAGGATATTAGCTATCCAAAAAAAAAATTTTTTTTAAGAAAGGAAAACACTAACCCCAAACCTGTTAGCCAGTCTATGTGACAGACAAAAAAACTTCCTAGTCATTGACTGAAAAGGAAATCAAACATTACATAGTCATCTACACCTGAATGTGTCCATGGCACTTTGAAAAGGCAAGGATGGGATGAGAGTTCTAAGGCTGGCTTTCACAATACTACTTCATTGACATAATCTTGTCTTCTGAACTATTAAGATAACTAAACCAAATGTCACCATTTCTCAACGTTTCCTCCCACTTTAAAAACCATGACATCTTAAAGGAGATGTATTTCTGCTCTGCACTGGTTAATTCCAAACAAAACTTGTGAAACACAAATAAACTCAGGTGATTTCATAAACTAATACTTTGACATCTTTCTTATGTCATTTTACAATGTTTGCTAATTATCCTGAAATTCACAACAGTTCCTCCTGTTGTTAAAAATGAGGAAACTGAGGCAAGAGAAGTGAGTTGCTACTTTACAGCAAGCAGTGTCTCTCCAGACACTGCAAGCTGCTGTCCTGCCCTATTAAATCACAGTGCTTTTCTTAAAGGTTTAGTGGCTAAGTGGCTCTGACTCTTTTTGACCCCATGGACTGTAGCCAGTTAGGCTCCTCTGTCCATGGGATTTCCCAGGCAAAAGTGCCTATCAAATAAAAAGGCACATGGAAAGCCTTCTCCTCACAGACATGCAAGACATCTCCACCAAGAAGAGACAAAGAAGAGAATTCCTATCCGTGCCCCCCAGAAAGAAGAAACCATAAAACAAAGTAAGCACACTTCTCAATCTGCACTGTGGACAAGGGGATAAAAAAAACGAAAGAAAAAGAAAAAAAAAAAAAAAAGAAAGAAAAGAGAGAATCGAGGGGGACCAACTTCTGAGACTGAAGACCACGTTATCAGGTTTATTCCGCACACTGGGAAATTACTGAAACACTGCTTAAGGAGAAACGGAATCAGAAATTCCGAGATTTCATTCTTAAACCCCAAAACAAAAACACCTGAAATTAAAGTATTTCCGAAACCTGTACAGTTGTTAGCTTATTCTTACTTGCTTCTATAAAACTCACAAAGCCTACTTGGAGTCCCTAGTGTTTAGAGCTGATTCCTAGTGTCCACCAGCGTCCACTTTCCCGCGTCCAATTCCAGAAGTACGGTTGGCGCTGACCCAGGCAGGATCTCCCTGCACGTTTTCCTCTGAAATACATTAGCCTCACACCACCTGGCGACGTCTTACCTCCGACAGCTTCCCGTGATCAGTACCATAAACGTGAGGGAGACAGTAAGAGCAGGCATGTACCTTTTACTACGTCCCTTACAGAAAATACTGAATAAAACTCTGGGAGCAGAAACTGGCAAGGGACACCTCGCCCGGCCCCTGGCTCCCACCACGATACAAAGACAGCAAAAGCAGAAAGCAGCCCGGGGTCTCTGCACCCCACAACCTCTCTCTCTCTCTCTGCAAGAGAGAAGCAGACTTTCAGGGCAACAGGACCCAGTCCTCAACACCCCCCTCCCACGTGTATCTCCTTCCTCTCCGCAGCGCAGGGTCGCACTGGAGACTGGGGTCTGGAAGGGATCAGACCACGCCGGGGCTGGCGCGGGAGGATTGGGGGGACCCGCTCCAGACAGACACACCAGCCCCTTCCTAGAGGCCCTGGGCTGTACGTCTCCCGGTTCCGGGGTCAGAGCTCCGACGCCCGGAGACCCCCCCGCCCCAGATCCCTCCACGTCTTCCCCAGAGAAAAACGCGAAGCCCCAGAAGAACTGCGGGGAGAGCCGGGCTACCAAGCACCGGGTCCGGGCGGGATGGAGCCCGGGCCGCGTGCGGCGGAAGATGGGAGGCGGCCCTTCGCAGCCGCCGCCCCTCCCCGGGCCCCGGCCTCTCCCGGTCCCGAATCGCAGGCTGCGAGGCGGCCTTCCCCTCCTCACCTCAAGGCGGCGGCGGCGGCTGTGTCCCGCGGGTCCGGCGGTCCCGGACCCCTGCGCGGAGGCAGCTCTGGGCGGGAGGAGACGCCGGTAGCTCCGGCGATGGCTGACAGGCGCGCAGCACCAGGCCGGCCCGGCACACGGGGAGGGGCGGGGCTTCAGGGCTCCCGCCCCGCCCCGCCCCGCCCCCGCTCCCACCTCAGCCGGCGAGCCCCATGAGGTGACTACGTCCGGGGTTACTCGAGGCCGTTCACCTCCGACCCCGCTCCCCGCGGCGGCGCGGTCTGGCCGGCCACGCAGAGAGGCGCGGGCCCCGAGGGCCCGGCGACAGCCAATGGGAGGACGGCGCGGGGCGGGGCGACGTGAGGCGATACGGATGGTCCGAGCGCCGCTCTGCCATTCGGGGCCCAGCGGCTAGAGGGCGGGCGGGTCCCGGGTGGCCGCCGGCCCTTTCTCCGGGGGCGGTGCCGAGCCGACGGCCCGGCCGGCTCCCCCTCCCGGCGAACCCGGGAATGGGGGAGTGGCGCGGGGGGCCATCCGGCTCGCGGCGCGGGAAGGGAGCCCTGGATCGAGCAGGACTGAGCGAGGCGGGCGGTGCGCAGGCCATGTGAGGACCTTACCCTGTTCAATCCCCGTGTCCCAAGGAGGATTATCGCGGAGGGTATCGCATTCATGAACTGCCCAGGATCACACAGGCTGGTTTCCCAGTTAGTGCTGGCAAACCAAGCCCTGTTCTGAGACAACATAACCGGCCTCGCTGGGTGGCCCGCCCCAAAGGAGTCTGAGGTGCTGAATCCTGAAGCACTTGAGGGGAAGCCTCGATGAAGGAAGCTCAGTAAGAAGGACAGAGTGCCAAAGGACAGGCTGCTGCGCCTGCCCCGAGCCTGGAAGGCAATCAACTCCCGGCTTCTTGGAAAGGAGCGTGCCTCCCCATCTCCACGGTGGTTAACCAGGTCTTTGAGAAGATAGCCGATTTCTCTAGTTTTGCCAGTTATTTTACAGCAAGACATTCATGGTGATTCTGTGTTGAAAATTAATAGTAACTGGAAAGAATCCAAACATATAATAAAACTATAGAGCAGGAGAAAAAGCAAATTAGAGAAAATTGCACTTCAGAAGAAACTGAGTTTAACTCTTTCCAATCCTACCCAGGGTACTCTTCTGAACTTCCAACAAGCTTGTGCTAAAGGCCAAGAATGGTACAAAGGATGACAGTTTGGTGGGAAGAAGTCCTGAGCCAGGGGGCAAGGAGTGAACAGGGTAGAAATACACAACCTGAGGTCAGAAGTTCTTGGAGGGATGCAGAAGCAGGAAGATAGGAAGGTTGGTCAACAGGGAAGAGTATTCTAGAAGCCGTCGTCATACCTTTAGGTGGTGACTTCTCCCAGAGTTTACCAACCTACTTGAAGAGAATAGACACTGGAAACACATTCAGAAGGAAAATGTGAACTTTATATAGAGCAGTCACCCAAGCTTCACAATAACTGTCATTAGATGCACCTGTCAGTTGAACAAAGAGAGGAGAATCAGAATATAGAGATAACTGAGCACGGCCTCACCATTTAACAAGAGGTTTGACTTGATTGACTGAAAAAAAAAAAAAAAAAGCCTGGAAATAGGAAACTTTGTCTCTTCCCTATGAAGCTGCCATGAAGGAAGTGACTTTACAAAGAACTAAAAATCTTGAGGTTATTTGTCTTATTTTTCATCTACCTTTCCTAGTTCCTACTACTTATAATAGATTCTTTCTTAGAGATGTTGCTGTTTATCAGCCTTAGGAATACTGCAGAACCAGGGGTTGTGCTCAGGAACTGTGTTTATGTGAACCTTCAGCAAGCCCTTACAGGTCTTGCTTTTGACCTCATTAAACATTTGAGGTAACTGAGCTCTGTAAAGTACTAGCCAAGGAGAGGCCTAATGAGCAAGCTACCATGAAAGAAAATGAAGGATGAGTTAAGATACACCAAGATTATTTAGATAGGATATAGTAATCTAATTATCATCATCAAATGACAATTGGACCAAGAGTAGGCAGAGAGCTGTGTCTTTAAGACTGCTCACCTGGAATTTCAACTCCGAAGTGTTGTTTTGTGTGGTGCATGCCGCAACCTGCCCATCTCCGCTATAGGCTCTTTAGCGCTGTTCCATGGGTACTTGCCACACAAGCTTATGTCTGTAAGAAGTGGTGGAGGAGCATTAGAGGGTGGAGAGAACTTACTATACAAGACTAACAGGTGTGAGAGAGGGAGAGAGTGGCCCATTTCTAGGTGCCATAATGGCTGTAACAGACTGAACTGTGATCTAAATTGACATGAGTCTGAACCCTCAGCACCTCAGAATATGAGTATAGTTGGAGACTGGCTCTTTAAAGAGGAAACTGAACTGAAATAAAGTCATTAGGTGGGCCCTAATTCCAAATGACTAGGGCCCTACAGGAAGAGGAGATTAGGACACAGATACACAATGAGGGAAGACCATCTGTGAATCACAACTGATGAAGCCTTTACCAGATGTGGCTGTTTTGCTAGAGAAGATGGTCAACTACAAGCCAAAGAGAGAAGCCTAAAAAGAAACCAACTCTGCTGACATTTTAATCTTGGACTTACAGCCTCTAGAACTGTGAAGAAATAAACTTCTATGGTTTAAGTCACCCAGTCTGTGATACTCTATCATGGCAGCCCTAAAAAAAACTAATACAAGTTTCCAAATACCAAATGGCTTCAAGGTTTTTTAAGAAGGTTAGATTAAGGTATCAGAGATTTCCCCTGAGCATTTCAACCTTAAAAATGGTCTGTCACCCTACTTTGGGGGAAATAAGAAAAGCCTGAGGGCATATCTGTCTTTAAGATATCCCAATCTAGTTGGGAAGACAAAATGAAACACCAAAACAGAGTGTCTTGATCTTGCTCTTTAATTGATAACCATGTAAGTTTTAGAAGACCGGTACATAAAAGGGGATAAATTCTCAAAACTAAGTCCAGAAATACATAAGCAGTATGTGTGTCACTCCAGGATATTTTGGCGCTTCATTGTCAATTCTACCTCAGTTTGCAGTAGTGTTTCTCAAAGTATGATGTTCCACTGGCCACCTGAAACAGAATCAGTCGGTGCTTGTTCAAAATACAGATTACCAGCCCCACTTCAGACTTTTTTTTAGGCAGTAATTATTCACCCTGGAGTTAAAGAACAATAGTTTAGGATTTATCATTATTGTTCCCTCTCTGCTATCAGTGTCTCCAATGAAGAACAGCATGTCCTACATATGCACAAACTAGACAGAAAAGTCTGGCAGGTCAGGCCAAAGTTGAACCAAGGTAGGAAAGAATGTGCCTGAATAGAAAATGGACCCACAGGACTTCCCTGGTGGTCCATCAGTTAAGAATCTGCCTGCCAATGCAGGGGATGCAGGTTCAATCCTTGGTCCGGGAAGATCCCACATGCTGCAGAGCTACTAAGCCCACGCACCACAACTGCTGAGCCCACAAGCCCCACCGCAATGAGACGCCCATGCACTGCAACGAAGAGTAGCTCCCCACTCACTGCGCCTAGAGAAAGCCCGCGAGCAGCAACCAAGAGCCAGCACAGCCAAAAATAAAAATAAATATAAAATATTTATCATTTTTTAAAAAGTAGATGGACCCTCAAACAGCACCGTCTCCTGGTGGCTGTCTGGCCACGGTTCCAAATTCCTTAAATGGCAGAGTCAGTGATAGACCTTTAGAACAGTATTCTTGCCTGGGAAATCCCATAAACAGAGGAGCCTGGCAGGCTGCAGTCCATGGCGTCACATAGGAATCGGACACGACTCAGCAACTAAACAACAGCACAACATAGGGGATATAATACGATGTTATTTCCCACTGGCCCCCAATACAGAACACTTACACTAATCTGGCTTCCAGCTCTTGCCTTTCTTATCTTTACTTTTGCTTATGCTGGCAAGCTTGTCCTGCCTCTTTCCTAATTTTCTGAATTTTTCTATAGTCTGTGGGAGTCCCATTTTCTCAAAGAAGATCTCTTTTATTTCTTCAGCTCCTACTGATGATCCTTCCTTTGAATTCTACTAGCAATCTGGTCACCACCACATGGTTCAGCATTTACTGGGCTAAAAATTCTTTGTGGGTATGCTGGTTTCAGCTCTCCAGCTGAATTTTAATCATCTTAAAAGCAGAGAGCATTTCTTACACTTTGGTATTGCCCTCAATAGCTAGGTAGGGCTATTCATACCTCACTGACTGAAAACAAAGACTGGCTCTGTACCTCAGCGACCTCTCGGCTTCCAACGTCTGCTTGTCCGTCTTCAGGTCACGTCTGGGAGGCAAAAACCTCCAGAAGGATACTTCACAGATGGACAGACTTCAAGAGAGTCAGTGCCTTGACCAGAACTGAGGCTCTAGTCGTAAGATAAGAGAAAAAAGAAGACAAGAAGGCCTGATCAGAACACTGTGTTCTTCGACTCTGGTCAGCCGTGCAGGTTTGTCCAGGGTTAAGAGCCTGAGGGAACTTCACACCAAAAGGTCAGAAACCGTCCGCAGGGAAGGCCGCTTTATAAGTCTGGTCCTGATGATGAAAGGCAAGATTACACAACGAGAAAGACAGCGTTCGCCACAGAGGCTCCGCACGATGTTTTCACATAGACGCTTGGGTTTTCACAAGGCATTTCAGCTTCTCCTCCCTTCTTATTATCCAATCGCAGACACTTTCAAGGGCTAGCTGTCCTATCTATAATTGGCAGTCACCAAAACTTGACTGCCTCTTGCGTGACACCTCCAGTATCTTTTCTTTGGGCTCTGCTGGGTCTTCTTTGCAGTGCGTGGGCTTTCTCTAGTTGTGGCACAAGGGCTTAGTAGACCCGGAGCATGTGGAATCCTAGTTCCCTGACCAGGAATCATTCAAACATGTGTCCCCTGCATTGGAAGACAGATTCTGAACCAGTGGACCATCAGGGAAGTCCCCAGTATCATTTTTTTTTTTAAAGCCCTTTCTAAGTCCTATGTACTTCATTATTAAATACCTAGAGAAATCTTAAAGTGGACCTTTATCTGAAGGCAGGGAAGCTAACCTGTTTACATCTTGCCTTTTCTTGGGATTCTGACATTTCACAGTAATCAGCTTTAGACCTTCTCATCTCCGACCTCACTCTACTGCAAGCCCATGAGAGTGCTCCCGGAGAGCTTCCTCCTGGTCCTGCCTTACTGACTCTTCAGTTTCTCCAGCATCTCTGTCTCTCCTGAGTCTGACTTAGCTTTCTCCTGCTACATGTTTAGACCTCACCTGTCTATCCCAAATAAATACCCTCACTCCCCACCACTACTATTATATGTGCGTGCATACTAAGTCGCCTCAGTCATGTCCAATTCTGTGTGACCCCATGGACTGTAACCTGCTAGGCTCCTCTGTCCATGGGATTCTCCAGGCAAGAATACTGGAGAGGATTGCCATGCTCTCCTCCAAGGGATCTTCCCAACCCAGGGATTGAACCTGTGTCTCTTAGGTCTCCTGCACTGGTGTGCGGGTTCTTAACTGCTAGCACCACCTGGGAAGCACCTACTATTATGTATGAAACATGATAAATAATACACAACGCTAATAATTTTTGAAGAGCCTTTACTTTCAAGGAAAACTGAACCATCACTCAACTTCCTTTCATCCTTTTCATCCCTTCAGTCTTCTTTAAAATAATTTTTAAATTTTTATTTATTTTTGGATGTGCTGGGTCTTTCTTGCTTTTCTCTAGCTGTGGCGTGAGATCTTATTGTGATGGCTTCTCTTGTTGAGGCCCATGGGCTCTAGGGGGTTCAGGCTTCAATAGTTGTGGGACATGGGCTCAGTTTTCTGCCACATGTGGGATCCTCCCAGACCAGGGATTGAACCCATGTCTACTGCACTAGAAGGTGGATTCTTTACCACTGAGCCACCAGGGAAGTCCCATCCCTTCAGTCTTTAAAGTTTCCCTCTCTTATAACTTGGAATAGAAGATTTCAGTATCCCTGCCTTTTTAAATCTCACCTCTAGTTAACATACTAGACCAGCAGGTTTATCAGTGGACCTGCTTCACTGATATGCCCAAATTTCTTAATGGAAATGAAAAGAAAGAAGTGGAAACCAAAAATGAGTGAAAATAAAATGTAATTTAAATCAATGAATGAGATGGCCATATTGATTGGCTAGTATAGTTCTGGGGGTGAATACAGACAAGCAGTCCTGAGAAATACTGGTTCTTGGTATTGGCAATCTTAGCCAACAGCAAAGCAGGGAGGCTGCCTTCCCTGTGTTCTGCACTGTAAAGAGCTGAGCTCTTTAATCAGGTAAACCAGGTTTTACATCCTGACTCCATCACTTAATTAGCTCCATAACCTAGAGCAAATGACCCCCTTTCTGGGCCTCAGTTTCCTTGTCTATATAACTGAGATAGAACACCTACCCTGTAAGGTTGTGTTTTGGATTAAATGTTATAGCCAAAATGTAAAGTTTCTAACACAAAACTTGGAGGCAGGCTAAAACTATTACTTCCCCCTTTCTCTCCGTTCCCCTCTCCATGTCCCACTAACGTTCAGTACAAGAACAGAATATCCTATGGATGCTCAATGGATTCAGGAATGATTACGGTATTAAGTTCACTACCCAACCCCAGCCCAGGGCCAATATTCCCAGAGGAACAGAGCATGTGATCAGAACCTTTTACCCATACTTGGAGGGAGCAAGTAAGTAGGAGAAGTGTCTCTGGCCTGAGTGTCTGAGAACGAACTGAAAGGCTGGCAATGTGAGCGTTCGCCAGGCCCTGCAAAGTCCTGTGGTTGTACCACACTAAAAAGGCAATTTGGCCCCTGTAGGACAAAAGGAACTTTCATATACCGTCAGTGGGAGTGTAAATGGGGACAACCTCTTAGAAAACAGTTTGCCATTAATTAGTGAAGCTGACCATACCCAGCTTCCAGTTATGGATTTATACTCTGGAGAAACTTTCAAATATGTCCCAGGAACATTTTCTCTTCTGGTCCCAAACTGGAAACAACCCAACATCTCTCAGCAGTAGAATGGATAAATAAGCTATGGTGCAATCCAAAGAGGAGGGGATATGTCTATACATGTGGCTGATTCACTTTGCTATACAGCAGAAACTGATACAACATTGCAAAGCAACTATATACTCCAATAAAAATTTAAAAAATAAATTATGATACCTTCATACAGTAAAATATTATAAAGCAATGAGAATGAACAAACTACTGCTGCAAGAAACAATATGGAAGAATTTCACACCCATAATGTTGAGCAAAAAAAAGCCAGACACAAAAGAGTGTGTTTCTTCAAAAATAGGCAAAATTCACTTGTGGTGGTAAAAATCTGAATCACGGTTACTCCTGATGATGGGTGGTGACTGGGAGACAACACAAAGAGAAGCGGATCCACTTTGTGTTATATGTAATAAAAAGTTTACTTTAAATTACATAGGGTGTGATCTATCCATTTACGTAAGTACAACAGCAGTTAAAAAGTATGTAAGTACAAGAGCAGGTAAAAAGTACAAGAGCATTAAAAAGTAATTTTTTAGTTATTAAAATTAGTAAATATTAGTTATAGATAGTTTACTATTTTTTAAAAAGTCTGGGAAACTGATGATTGGGAGAAGGGAAAGGAGTGTGACCAGAGGGATAGACAAATCAAGAGCTTCTCAGCTACTGTGAAAGTGAAAGTGATAGTCACTCAGTCAGGTCCGACTCTTTTGCAACCCCGTGGACTGTAACCTGCCAGGCCCCTCTGTCCACAGAATTCTCCAGACAAGAAATTGGAGTGGGTTGCCATTCTCTTCTCCAGGGGATCTTCCTGACCCAGGGAATGAACCGGGTCTCCTGCATTGCAGGCAGATTCTTTACTGTCTGAGCTACCAGGGAAGCTATAGGCCATGTTCAATTTCTTACTCTGGGTGATGGTTACATACGTTCATATTATTATTACTAAAAATACACTTGTGTTGGGATTTCTCTGATAGTCCAGTGGCTAAGACTCTGCATGCTCAACGCAGGGGTCCTGGGTTCAATCCCTGGTCAGGGAACTAGATCCCACATTCCACAACTGAAGACCCCAAGAACTACAAATAAGACATATTATTTAAATAAATAATAAATAATTTTTTAAAATATGCTTATGTTCTATATACTCCTCTATAGGCATGCTATATTCCACAATAAACGAATTAAACATAAACCCAAACAAATAAAAAATACACACCCTTAAAAGATAGAGTAGCAGAATGTGGCACTGAGATCATTTTCAAGCTGGAAGAGCCCTTTGAAAACATCTTGTCCAACCATCTATCTCATTCAAGAAACTGAAACAGAAGTCAGAAAAGGTGAGTGTCTTACTCAAAGTGACTCAGTCGATTACAAAGCCTAATCCGGAACCTAGGTGAGCCTCCTGTCTTCTGATCAAGTGCTCCAGATGCCCATCCAGACTCACCCCATCAACTCTAGTTTCCTGCTGTCTTCAGAGTCGCATCTCTCATCTTCACACTCCATGAACCTCACTATCTTACAACTTGTTTTCCTCCTAAACTTGGAAGTTTTGTGGTGGGGAAAATGAGATCAGGAAGGAGATTGCCCCCTCTATAGATACTGCAAACATTTAGAAAACCATTCAAAATGTTGAGTAGAAGGGGGGGGGGAAATCTAGCCGTATAGAAACAGTTCTGGGTCTATTTCTCCACTACTGGATATTCTGACTCATTAATGAAGCTCTCCGGCTTCTCTGTACCCCACAATAACTCGGCTCCAACCTGCTGGCTGACTTCTGGGAAGGGTCTGAGAGTCAATAAAACAAAACTCTACCGGGGAGTTCCCTGGTCCGGTATTTAGGGCTCCTCACCTCCACTGTAGGGGAAGTTCCCTGTCTCTTTGCCTCCACTGTAGGGGGCACGGGTGCAGTGCCTGGTTGGGGAACCAAGATCCCACGTGCTTCGCAGCATGGCCAAAAAAAGAAAAGAAAAGAAAACTCTTCTTCTCTTTGTCCTGGCTTGTTGTTGTTCAGTCCATAAGTCATGTCCAACTCTTTGAGACCTCGTGGACTGCGGCATGCCAGGCTCCTCTGTCCTCCACAACCTCCTGGAGTTTGCTCAAATTCATGTCCATTGCGTTGGTGATCTCCTAGCACAAGCTTTGTTTTTGCAAAGAGTGAGCTCTTCTGCCACCTAGTGACAGAGAATGAGAATAGCCCTCACAGCCTTTCCTACACCTGCTTCAAGGTAGCAGGACTGAAACAGGCTACCCAGATGCTAATGGACAGAAAATTTCAGACAGAGCGACAGACAGCAGGGAAAATTGTCTGCTACCAGAAGGGAGCAGAGAACCATGCAATCGCGTTAATGAACTAGTGAGCAAAAACCATGAAACTGAGGAAAAGCAACGGAACCCCTTTGTAACTCTCTACCCACCTGCCCTGCCAGGAGAATCTGGCAACGGAGACGGTGCTGCTCTGGACCACTGAAGATGATCTGAGGCGCTGAGGTTCTCTCCACTTGGCTTGCTTCACTTCGTGCCCTTCCATAGGCAGATGTCTTTCAAAGATGACCTACGCTTCTTCACCTCCAATTCACTCTTAACCCCCGCCTACGTCCACCAACTCCGCTAGAACCGCTGTTAACAAAATTGTTAAACCCAGTGAACATTCTATCCTCCTTATACACTCTGCTCAGCATTTGACCAATTCACAATTCCTTCCTTGAAATACCCTCCTTTCTTGCCTTCTAGGACATCCACTCTCCTGGTTTCCTTAGCTCAGATGCCACCTCCTCAGAGAAGTCTTCTTTGACTCCCCTACTTTAAGTGGCTTCTAGGAATTCCCTGGTGGTCCAGGGTCCAGGCTGAACTTTTACTACTGAGGGACCAGGTTCAATCCCTGGTTGGGGAACTAAGATCCTGCAAGTCATGCAGCACAGCCTAATAATATAATAATAATGACTTCCCTGGTGGTCCAGGGGTAGAGAATCTGCTTGCCAATGAAGGGGACACAGGTGTGATTCCTGGTCCGGGAAGATTACACCAGTCATGGAGCAACTAAGCCCAAGTGCCACAACTACTGAGCCCACACGCTCCAGAGTCCGTGCTCCGAAACAAGAGAAGCCACTGCAATGAGAGGCTCGTGCACCGCAACCAAAAGCTGCCCCCGACTCACCACAGCTAGAGAAAGCATGGCAACGGAGATCCAGCGCAGCCAAAAATAAATAAATAAAATTAACTTACTTTTTTAAAAGTAGCTTAATAATAAAGTGGCCTCTGTCAGTTCCCCACCTCACCACCCTGTTGCTTCATGATGATTATCACAATCTTTAATTATCTTGTATACGTATTTGTGTATTGCTTATTATTAGCCCCCTACCCTATTTGGGGCTTCCCAGAGGGCTCAGTGGTAAAGAATCCACCACCAATGCAGGAGGCGCAGGAGACATGGGTTCGATCTCTGAGTCGGGAAGATCCCCTGGAGTAGGAAACGGCAACCCACTCCAGTATTCTTGCCTGGATAAACCCATGGGCGGAGGAGCCTGGCATGGGGATGCAGAGTCCCCCTTGAACAGAGAACCCATGGGGTCACAAAACAGTTGGACAGGAATGAGCATGCAAACATGCACGCGCTATTTTATTTTCAACTGTTTATTGTCTGCTTCTCATCATTTCACATGCAGAACGCAATGGCACCCCACTCCAGTACTCTTGCCTGGAAAATCCCACGGACAGAGGAGCCTGGTAGGCTGTAGTCCCTGGGGTCGCTGCTAGTCGGACACGACTGAGCAGCTTCACTTTCACTTTTCACTTTCATGCATTGGAGAAGGAAATGGCAACCCACTCCAGTGTTCTTGCCTGGAGAATCCCAGGGACGGGGGAGCCTGGTGGGCTGCCATCTATGGAGTCGCATAGAGTCAGACACGACTGAAGCGACTTAGCAGCAGCAGCATTTCACATGTACGCAGATTTGGCTGGCTCACTGCGAGAAAGGTGTCTGGCACATAGTAGGCACATAATAAAGATGTGTGGCATGAAGGAATGAAAAGAAAGGCACTGTGGCTGCATGCTCAGCACTTCTTCCCCTCCTTCCACGTTTCAGGAAACACGTCTTTCAGGGACACCTCTGTCCTTTCTGTTTTCCCACCAAGATTTTCCTTCATGCTCCACTTAGCCAGATTTCAACCTGAATTAAAATGTCAGGAAACAGAATAGTACTTAAATTATGATTTGACTTAGACCTTATGAACTCCCTTATGGAAAATCCCTTGAATCAAGCTCCCTTTATATCATCAGAGCATCACCCTCTAGAACCAACTTATGCATAGTCACTTGAGTAAGTGCACTCCCAGTGGGTAGAGCAACTGCAAGCCTCTGGACTCAGGCAGAGGGTCTGAGGAGATCTTCATTTCTGCTTTATCATCCCCCTAGCTGTGTTGCCACAAGGTCTACAAAGTATTACACGAGATGAACTGTTATGCTGTTGACAGTGATGGTAGCTGCCATGTCTGACTCTTGGTAACACCATGGACTGTAGCCCGCCAGGCTCCTCTGTCCACCTTCTCTGGGCAAGAATAATGGAGTGGGTTGTCATTCCCTTTTCCGGGGGATCTTCCCAACCGAGGGATTGAACCTGGGCCTCTTGCATTGTAGGCAGATTCTTTACCATCTGAGCCACCAGGGAAGCTCCCTACGCTAGATATATACTCTTTATCAAAAAATACAATTTTCAAAAAATCTACAACAGTTATGTTTAGGAAAGCCTTCCCAAACTGCACACAGTATCACTCTTCTAGTGCAGTTTAGCTCTTCTCCCTTCTCATCCCAAGAGTCATATGAATGAGGTCCACCTACAGTCACGTCACTTTTTTATCTGGTAAATGTTTGTTTGTTTCTTTTTGGCTGCATTGGGTCTTGGTTGCGCCACATGAGATCTTTTCGCTGTGGCACATGGGTTCTGCCTTGAGGTGTGCAGGCTTCTCTCTGATTGAGGTGTACAGACTTAGCTGCCCCATCGCATGTGGGATCTGAGTTCCCCCACCAGGGAGCGAACCCATGTCCCCTGCATTGCAAGGCAGATTCTTAACCACTGGACCACCAGGGAATTCCCTCACTTCACTTTTCAGAAGTGTGAAAATGTGCACAACTAGACAGGTACATCTGTGCTCAGGTCAGTTTATGTGTATAATAGTGAATGAATTCTAGAGATGACTGGGTTGGAACGCTCCGTTTACAGAGGAGAAAACTGTAATTCAGAGAAGTCAAGCAACTTTCTCACATTGATACATTTAACTACAGGAGCACACCTGGAACCCACTTCTGTTGATTCCCAGTCCTGCACCCTCTCCAGTGTAACTCACTGAATCAGTCCTAGCTGTCTGCGCTACTCTAGAAATCATTTTCCTTAATAGAAATCTCAGCACCTCTCTATGTTGGTGTGCAAATCTATGTGCCCGTGTCAGTGAGCATGCATGCGAATGTCTACGTGTCTCCCTGCGAGTATTTGTAAAGCATATCGTGTCAAGCATATCACCTCCGTTTATGCCCTTTCTCCAGGGGAAACCTCTAGTTAATTATAGTTCCTTATGTCCCCACCAGCAGTGAAGTCAGGTGAAGATATTCTGAATCAATCATTAACAAGCAAACTTGGTTGTCTCTCCAATAAACTCTATTCCTGGGTCCTGAGAAAATGTGGCAGATCAATTAGGGTGGAACCAGACTCGCCCAGGGTCAAACTTATTTCTAGGGCAGTGAAAACATTTAGAGACAAGGCTGTGAGTGGTGGTGTCAGACCAGCCACATACAATCTCTACAGGGAGAATGTGCTCAAGCTAACATGGACACCATCTTGGTTTTCAGCCTGATCATTACATCCTATGATGCTACCAAGAAAGGTAAGTACTCTTCTGGCCGACTGTCCTGAGAAATCCTGAGAGGGGCCTAGAGAGTATTTGGGGGTCTATTCTGTCAGATAAAGATACAGGCAAAACTCAGAACGTGAGGCTTTCCAGTCACCCCAGATAGCCTCTAAATAGAACATATTAAAGTCAGAAAGACAGCTGTCTGTTTCATGGGAGGAAGTCTTCAGAGAATGTGATGATTTTTTATTTTGTTCATGTAACTAACATTAAAATTCCTTTCACTGTTAGAGAGCTTTCTTTGCTGGAAGGTGTTGTCACAGCTTCACTAAGACTCCCAAATTCATAACCCCTCATAAAATGTCTTCCTTTTAAAAATTATTTATTTATTTATTGGCTGCACTGGGTCTTCACTGCTGTGTGTGGGTTTTCTCTAGTTGTGGTGACACAGGCTTCTCATCGCAGTGACTTCTCTTGTTGCAGAGCACGGGCTCTAGAGCATGCGGACTTCAGTAGTTGTAGCACATGAGTCAGGAGTTGTGGCTCACGGGCTCAAGAGTGTGGGCTCAGGAGATGTGGGGCTTAGTTGCCCCTCGGTGTGTGGAATCTTCCTGGATCAGGGATCAACCCTGTGTCCCCTGCTTTGGCAAGTGGATTCTCATCCACTGGACCACCAGGGATGTCCAGATGTCTTCCTTTTCTAAAGCATTATGTCCTAATAGATGGGGATGATCTTGGGTGGGAAAAGCTGAAAGTAAAGGTAACGTGAGGGTACCACTCACCGCTCTTTGATGGGCTTCCCTGGTGGCTCAGATTATTAATAATCTGCCTGCCAATGCAGAAGACTCGGGTTCCATCCCTGGGTCAGGAAGATCCCCTGGAGAGGGAAATGCCAACCCACTCCTGTATTCTTGCCTGGGAAATCCCATGGACAGAGAAGCCTGGTGGGCTACAGTTCATGGGGTTGCAAAGACCCAGACACGGCTGAAGCGACTAAACAGCAGCAGCAGCAACTGCTCTTTGATAACTGTTTATTTAAAACATGATTTTTCAAAGTGTCATAAATGGTTCCTCTCTAAAATTAGCTCATCAGAGCTAAGGCCAAACAGCATGAGGTGCGGCAGCAACAAATTTAACAAATGAAGATCCCTGTGATTTATGTGCCAAAAAGCATAACTGTGACCTATGGTTCTATGTGAAGCTAGAGAAATACATTGTCCAATGTTACACTTAATAAATAAACTTTCAACAGTTTTAATACAAAAAGGTAGATGGGACAGGAAGGGGAAGTGATAATAAGCAGGGTTTGAAGGAATGGGTTGGTTCATCTTTCATTAACTTAGTTAACTCTTTATCTTTTTTCCCCCCTAAGGATAATAAACTGGTATTTAGTTTTATTTATACTTCGCTACCTCCCACTTGCATAAATCTTAAAGTTCTGGGAATTCCCTGGCAGTCCAGAGGTTAAGACTCTGAACTTCCAATGCAGGGGGACACAGTTAGGTTGGGAAACCTGCATGCTGCAAGGTGCAGCAAAGTTCTTTTGGGGAAATGTCTGATCTCCCCAACTTCAAGTTTTATGAGAAGAAACCACATTCTCTTTTTATCTCCCTCTCCAGTGCCCAGAATTCCAAAGAGAAAGGACCCAGTCAATCCTTATCTTTTTTCCCCCTCCCCCAGAACTCAGGGATAGCAGCTGCCAAGTGGGATCACTGCCCAATCTCTTCCCAAAGGATGTGAGAAGCATCAGAGCTGAGCTAATTCGAGGTAGGCAATGGGCCCTTCCCGAAGAATCACTTTGCCACCCCAGGAACTTTTTGACCTTCAAAAGATGCTTGTCTCCTCCATTCTGAGCCCAGCTCTCAAACACTCTATTCTAAAGCTATCGATCCCGAGAGGCTTTCTGGAAACCTTTGTTTTTTTCTTTTCTGGCTATGCTGCATGCAGGGATGTCAGACCAGGGATGGAAACTGTGCCCCTGAAGTGGAAGTGTGGAGTCCTGATCACTGGATCATCGGGGAGGTCCCTGAAAACCCGTTTTTAAATTAACTGTTATGGAGACTTCCCCGGTGGTCCAGTGGTTAAGACTCTGTGTTTCCAAGGCAGGGGGCGCGGGTTCAATCTCTGGTTGGGGAACTAAGATCACATGTGCTTCGCCACATAAATAAATAATCAGCTTCTGTTAAAAAAGATAAACTCTTACAAACTAAGACATAGCAACATAAATCAAAGAGATGGGGTGAAGAAAGAGGAAGCAGATCTCAGGCCCCCTGTGTTAGAGAAAACAACTTAGGAGCATCTCTCTGCACTTACTTGTCTTCATGGGACCCATGGCGGGAAGGGGGAAAGGCAGCGCTTATATATTTAGTACCACAGACACATGCTGAGGAAGATCTGATGAAAAAAGAGAAGAAAGTACAGTAGTGGGTCGTGAATGGAAGTAGGTTGGAGGGGCACCATTCAGATTAAGAACTGGCTTCATTTTCCTTTCTTGTTTTTCCCTTTTCAGAAGCTCAGGCAGAAGCCAAAAGGCCCACATTCGTCCAAAACCAGACTGTGGCTACCTTGCAGTGTCTTGGTTCTGGGAGCAAAGTGAAAGTTAACCTTGTACATTCAGGAAAAAGGCAAAAGGTCAAGCACATTCTGAAGAACCTGAGAGTCATGACTGTTCCCTGCAGAAACACCACGGCCCCCGCAAGCTGTCACCTAACCCCCGCAGCCAAGGTTCAGGCTGGATTCCTTGTGACGGGCAAAGGTGAGGTTAGAAGCTGGGATGGAGGTAGGCACCCACTTTGAATTGACATCCTTGGAGGCAGGTGGAGCTTGAAAGTGGAAGTGTTACTCAGTTGTGTCCGACTCTTTGTGACCCATGGGCTGTAGCCGCCAGGTTCCTCTGTCCATGGAATTCTCCAGGCAAGAACACTGGACTGGGTTGCCATTTTCTTCTCCAAGGGACCTTCCCCATGCAGGGATTGAACCCGGGTCTCCTTCATTGAGGATTCTTTACCATCTGAGCCACCAGGGAAGCCCCCTAAGTGGAGCTAAAGCCTCAAGGACATGGATTAGCCTCTTCTTTAGGCAAGTCTATGTAAATCTTTTAAATGTAATTTTGGGGCATGGATTAAGCTCTTTGGCATTTGATTAGTATTAACTGATTCCTGCCGTCTGTCCACCCCATGTAACACTGTGAGATACAAGAGAAGTGACATCAAACAAGTGTTTATTCTGATATTATCACCTTTGACAAGTTACTTAATTTCTCCAATGCTCAGTTTCCATAGCTACAAATGAGAGATTTGACTAGATGGTCTAATTTCTAGGTATGTAAGCCCCCAGCAATATGTAAGGCCTCTTAAATAGCCTTTTCAAGCTGTTAGTATTATTGCAGAATAATCTCTAAGATTTCCATTTAAATATAAAGTACCTAATGCTTCCTATTTAAAACAAATTATTTTGTAATAAAGGAAAGCATCATCTCCTAAGTTATCCATTTCATCAATCTGGATTTTTGTAGAGCTTCTAAAAGTGAGGGAATTCTTGCTCAAATATCCTTAACCAAAGAAAAGCTAATGTTGCAATTGCATCAGCACTGGGAATGGAGTGTTTGTGTTTACAAATGCCTAGCAGAAGGAGGCCTAAAAGAGAGGAGATGCCAACTGGGATGAACATTAATTTAGACATTAACTTAGAACTCTTTGTTTTTGGCCGCGCTGGGTTTTTGTTGCCGCTTGCCGTCTTCCCCTCGCCGCAGTGCGCGGGGGGCTGCTCTCCAGGGGCTGTGTGCGGGCTTCTCCTTACAGCACCTTCTGTTGCGGAGCACAGGCTCTAGAGTGGAGGCTCAATAGTTTCGGTGCACGGGGTCAGTTACGCCCCTCGGCCTGTGGAATCTTCCCGGACCAAGGATTGAATCCTTGTCCCCTTCGTTGGAAGGTGGATTCTTAACCACCGGGCCGCTAGGGATAGGGAAGCCCTGGACATTAATTGACAAGCTGGGAAGAACTGGAAATACACTGATCGATGAAGCCTATTAAGTAGGTTTTGAAACAGTGCCTCCCAGGAGGTAGAAGAAAAGCCACACTGAAGTACCATGATCCCTGTGGCTAGTGGGCACAGTTCTTCTATTCAGGGAAGATCTCTAGGTTTTGCCTCCTCTTTCTTTTTTTAAATGTTGGTTGTCTGTTTGTTTATCTTCTGGCCACACTACACTGCTTGTGGGATTGCTGTTCCCTGACCTGGGATCGAACCCCCAGCCCTCAGCAATAAAAGTGCACAACCCTAATCACTGGACAGCCAGGGATTCCCCTTTCCTCCCCTTTCAATCATAACATCACTCAGTTTGCCAGGTGTTTTTCACACCTGCTTCCTCGTTTTTGTTACCTATCTTCACAGCACTCCTGTGAAACAGACCAAGAATTATTTTGCTATAACCATCCTGCAGAGAAGGAAACGAAAACTCAGAGAGAACTTCTGTTACTTGTCCAAAGTGAGACTTATTTACCTTCATCTCATCCGACCCGGAAACACATCAGTTATCACTCCACAGAACTGACTGGCGCTATGATGGAAAAAAAATTCTACATAATTCTCTCGTTTTCCCTTTTGAGCCTGTTGACTCTTTGTTTCTGGTTATCTTTGCCAACAGTCTTCCTGATTAAATAATAATAGGACTAATTCCCCTGCAATTCGTGTACAGTACCTGGTACTGTGCCCACTGGTCTCTGAAGTAAAGAACTGTCATTTTCACATAGACTAAAGACCTGGGAGAGCAGTTCAGAAAAGTCAAGTAGGATATACAGACCTTAACGTAATAGGCAATGACAGGAGACCATTAAAAATAGAATAGGAACCACTATCTGAATTGGGTTAGATCAATTCTGGAGGCATGTGAAGGTGGCTGCAGACCACAGCCAGCATCCATCCGCATTCCATCTTTTCCACGGCTGTCTGAGTCCCTGTCATCTCTCACTTGGATTCTGCAAGAGTCTCTTAGCAGGTTGCTCTGCTTCTATCAGGCGCTCCTCTACTGTCCATTTCCAACTCAGCAGCCCACTGATTCTTTAAAAACAAAGCCATCCATCCGGTCACTTCTCTGCAAAAAGACTTGCAATGGATCACCATTCCAAGCAGAATGAAAACTGAAGTCCTCAAACTGGCCTGCAAGGCCCAGTGATGTGGATCTGTTTGCTTCAGAAACTCCTTCATCCCCTACAAACTGTCACTCACTCCAGTCTCACTGGCTTATGTGCTTTTCCTCTAAAACTGTAACAGGCGGGACACACTCTGGCCTGGGCCTGTGACTGTTTCCTCTGCCTAAGTTCCCCAGCATCTGTTTCGCTACTCCCCTCACCTCCTTCACATCTTTGTTCAGTCCTCATCTTCTCAATGAAACTCCGGCAGGTTGCCCAACCACTGCCCACCTGCACCCCCCCACGTGGCGCTCTACTTTTTCTTTCCATAGCACTCATCCCCTTCTAACCAACGACACAGGACTCACTGTACTTACTGTCTGCTTCTCCATGTCCTCCCTCAGCCCTCCTTCCCCTTTGCTAGTTCCCAGGCTAGAGTGTCTTCAGCTGCTATGTCCACAGTCTGGAAGCAGACCCTGGCACAACGAGATATTCATTTCTTTAATGGTTATTGATGTGGCTGCACCGGGTCTTAGTTGCGGCACTCAGGATCTCCATTGCATCACGCACACGGACTCTCATCACACCCGAATGGGCTTAGTAGCTGTGCAGCATGCGGGATCTTAGTTTCCCATCCAGGGATCAAACCCACATCCCCCTGTATTGCAAGATGGATTCTGAACCACTGGACCACCAGGGAAGTCCCTAGATCATCATTTTTAAATATATGCTGAAAGAATGAAATTGAGGGGTGCGTGAGGCTGAGTGGTCTCCCCTTCTTTCAGTTCCTCCTCTTTCTCCAATTCTCTCTCAAAGTCATTGACTTAGACTTCACTCACTAGACAGACCTGCCATAGTCATTAAGGCGAACGATACTACTTCAGTCCTTCCTTGGACTTTGAAGTGATCTTTTTTAAAGAAGGGACTTTCAACACTGCCATATCTTCCCATCCTTATTATTATTATGGCTGTATGAGTGATAAGCCAAGAAAACATGGTCCACTCCTTCATTCTGATTAGTTAAAAGCATCAGGGGATTTAATCCATATCTCTTATTACTATATCCTCACTCATTCTTTCGTGTTAGCAAGGCCCACGCCTTGAACCTATGTACAGATCAACAGAGCCACAGTTGGAAGTTTTATATCAGCTGGGTAAACTCAGGGTTTTGTCAGGTGAAATCAAAGGCAGGATAAAGTTTTCTCAGGTGTCCCTTCATTGTTTCTTTCTTGTTTTACAGCTTTTTTACCAGGGGTCTCTCAGTGTAAGGTCTATCCAGTGATGGGGGCTTCATCAGAAACTTATCCCTCCACTACTACCTCCATAACTCCTGGAAAAAAAGGAGAGAAAACTACAAAGATTGATGGTTTTTCCAGTCCTCTGAATCAAGGTACAGAATGTGTAGAGGTGAGACAAGAAGAGACAGAAAATTTCTCAGCCCCAGCACTAGCCTGGGTCTCCTAGAATTTTCCTGGAAGTAGAAAAGCTACATACAGTTTGCATGAGAATATCACTTCATTTCTCATGGGAAAAAAATCAGCTTCTCTGTTAAGAAGGTCCCAGAAATGTCTGTAGTTTGATACTTTTAATAATCCTTCACCTCCACACAAGTGAGTTCACCTTGTTGCCAGATTTGGGGACAACATACAGGGTTCTGGTGTGGTGGGTAAGATCCAATGTGTGAACAGAGAGACAATGTTTAAACTCTAATCAATCATTACAGTGATGACAACAACTAAGAAGCATGTTTTTATCTGCGTTGTTTTAACGAATAGCCCTCCCTAAATTGGCCAGGACTCAAATTCTGTAGGATTCCAGTTGGGTTACTTCCCAGTTCCAACAGGAGAAATGTAAATATGAGATTAATAATAACAAAGATGCTTATGAGCCATTTGTCCCCAAATTTGGCTTATGACCCCAAAATGATGGCAGTTCACTGAAAGTCAGTCAGTCGTGTCCAAATCTTTGTGACCCCCATGGACTATACAGTCCACGGAATTCTCTAGGCCAGAATACTGGAGTGGGTAGCCTATCTCTTCTCCAGGGGATCTTCCCAACCTAGGAATACAACCAGGATCTCCTGAATTGCAACTTGGGTCTCTTTACCAACTGAGCTATCAGGAAAGCCCCCTAATCCTACTATGCGCCACTAAATTGAAAAGAACACAGAAAAGTTGATTTGCTAATCCCACGTGGTATGTGTGCTGGGGTACAAGGGCAGAGGTCCTGAGAGGGTGGCTAGAGACAGACTCCCTCATGTAGCTTTACTTCCCATGAAAGCAGCGCAAGAATCAGTCCTCCCAGCAAGCTCACTCCTGGGCACACACCGTGATAAACCGTAATTCAAAAAGACACAGGGACCTCAATGTTCATAGCAGCACTGTTTACAATAGCTAGGACATGGAAGCAACCTAGATGTCCATCAACGGATGAATGGAAATAAAGAAGCTGTAGTACATATATACAATGGGATGTTACTCAGCCATAAAAAGGAATGAATTAAGAGTCAGTCGTAGTGAGGTGGATGAACCTAGACCTGTTACACAGAGTGAAGCAAGTCAGAAAGAGAAAAACAAATATCGTGTATTAATGCAAATATCATGGAATCTAGAAAAATGGTACTGATGAACCTGTTTGCAGAGTAGGAATAGAGACACAGAGAATGGACCTCTGGACCCAGCAGAGGAAGGATGGGGGGATGAATTGGGGGAGTAGCATTGACATATATACATTACCATTATAAAATTGATACCTAGTGGAAGTTGCTTATAACACAGGGAGTTCAGCTTGGTGCTCTGTGATGACACTAGAGAGGTGGGATGAGGGGAGTGGGAGGGAGGTGAAGAGTGTGGGGGTGTGTGTGTGTGTGTGTGTATAGCTTATTCATGTTGTACAGCAGAAACCAACACACCACTTGTAAAGCAATTATCCTCCAATTGAAAATTTTAAAAAAGAATCAATCCTACTTGATCATGGAAAAATTCCAAATTCTAGTAAAGGCGACTCTGGGAAGAGACTGAAAAGGAGATGAGGGCAGAGGCCATGCTGCCTACCCCCAACTCCTGACTCTGAGTCTGGACTGGAAATTCAGTTTCTGCCTCTGAAGCAGGCTGGGCCCCTCTTGGTCTTGTGAACCAGGAGTCCTGCAAGTCAAAGGGTTAGTCTCTTTCCTCTCTTCAGTTCTCGCTTCTCCCTGCCCACTGCTCTCCCCTTTTAGACACAGATGAGAACCTAGAGAGGAGGAGGAAATGGAGCATCGTGGTCAAAGTTCTGATTGCAGTCACCTTGTTTGTCAGTGGAATCGCCATCACCATGTTCGTCATTTTTGAGGTCCCATGCCCTGTAAGTTTGCTGATGACCTGATCTATAAGGACCTCCCTCTGTCCCGGAGGCAGGCGGGCATAATGACAAAAGCACAGACTTCGGAGTGTGGACACACCTGCCACTCAACACTCACTAGCTGAGTGGCTTGGAGAAAGTTGTTTGCCTTCTCCAACCTCAGTTGCCTCATCTTTAAAATGGGACTAATGATATTTGCCTCTTATGATGGTTAAGAAGTTTCAGTGAGATTCTGTGAGAAAGGTTTTTGGCATATAGGTTGCTGTTTAGCCTCTAAGTCGTGTCTGACTCTTTTGCAACCCTATGGACTGTAGCCCACCAGGCTCCTCTGTCCGTGGAATTCTCCAGGCAAGGATACTGGAGTGGGTAGCGATTCCCTCCTCCAGGGGATCTTCCCGACCCAGGGACTGAACCTGAGTCTCCTGCTTGGCAGGTGGATTCTTTACCTGAGCTACCTGGAAAGCCCCCTGGTATACAGGAGGCGCTCACTAAATGCAAGTTCCTTTCCTCTGTTGTACTTGGACATTCTCTAGGGGGGATACAGCCAATAGGAATGAATATTTGCTTTTCTTTAGAAGGGATGATTCTTGGTAATTCTCTGGTGGTCTAATGGTTAGGATTCTGCACTTTCACTGCCAGGGGCTGGATTCCATCCTTGGTCAGGGAACTAAGATTTCAAAAGCTGTGTGACATGGCAAAAAAAAAAAAAAAAGAGAGAGAGAGAGAGAGAGATGATTTTCTTTAAATCGTCTGATGTGAGGTTTGGAAGATAATCAGATGCATACCGGCCACCTGAAGTTAATACCAGTCATCTTCCCCCTTCAGAGTCAATGTCAACAAGTCAGAAAGCTATGCCAGTGCCAGCGGTTGTGGAGAAGGCCAAGGAAGGAAGACCAGCAACCTGGGACAGCTGAATCCCAGCCTGACTCTCAGCCCAAAAAGGAAAGTGCTTTCTGTATGGCTATTGCCATTTGCCTGGAGAAAATGGGGTTCATGTATAAATTCTGGGAGACAGGGAGCTGCTTTAGTTGTGAAGCAAATGTGGGTAATTCTTTTATGTGTCAGGAAATGGGCAGGTACAATATTGCTATAATGCAATAGGGTACTTACTGAAAATACCTACTTCTGGGGATCAGATATAATGAATCAGAATGGCTAGAGTGGGACCAGGAATCTTATGATAGACTTTTAAAGTAGAGGTAGATTTACTATGAAATTAATGAAGCTTAAATTCAGGACCCATGGGACCTGCACACAGGCCTTGTATCCAATTTTGTACTTTTTATAGTTGTGCTTTTTATTTAAAAAAAATCATCCCTGAAATTGCTAACAGCTACAGAGCCCACAATTTATGTCTCCAAAGGCTGGATACAGCTTCTGAATATAAGAAATTGATGGGTGCCCTCTCTACATCTACAAAAACATAATGAAGCAAAGAGACGAGGTCTCCAATACTTTTTACATTAAAGAGGGTGGCTGTTTTTGTAGAATTACAGCACTGAAAATGAGTCTCAAAGATTATCTAGTCCAGGGTGGGACACATGCTACCACTCTTTTAATTCCATGTTAACCGAAAATATCAATAATCCAGGGACCTCCCTGGTGGTCCAGTGGTTGGGATTCCAAGCTTCCAATTTGGGGAGGGGCGTGAGTTCAATCCCTGGCCAAGGAACTAAGACCCAAAATGCCACGCAGCACAGCCAAAAAATAAATAAAATAACAATAAGAATAATAAAATAACTTTAAAAGAAATTTTACTAAAAAGCTTCTATGTGCCAAGTTCCCTCTGTTCAAGAGGTTTACAGTCTATGTTCTAAACAGTTAAGAATTTAGAAAACACATATAAAATCAGATGGGGAATGGATCAGGTATAATAAGAGCGTAATGGGATTAGTAAAAAATATTTGGTCCATGGGCTTCCCTGGTGGTCTAGTGGTAAAGAATCCACCTGCCAATGCAGGGGGCACAGGTTCAATCCTTGGTCCAGGAGGTTTCCACTCGCCACGGGGCAACTAAGCCTGTGCACAACTACTGAGGCTGTGCTCTAGGGCCGCTTCTCTTCCGCAACAAGAGAAGCCTGTGCATTGCAGCTAGAAAGAGCCCGTGCACAGCAATGAAGACCCAGTGCAGCCAAAACTAAATTCAAAAATAAATTAAATATTATATTAAAAATAAATATTTTTAATTACAAAAAAATAAATATCTGGGTCCACATTGCCCCAGATCTCTGTAGTGGTGGTTTAGTCACTAAGTCATGTTGACTCAGGTCTCTGCCTCTTCTCAAACACAGTGAGATTGTTCGGGCTGGATTCCAGGAATGAAGAAGAATTCCGGTGCATCTGGGATCCAAAATAGCTGCACATCCAGGGCCCTTTCCACTCAAGGCAAATAAGTCAAGCAAAGGGTGGCTGGGCTGTTTGCTAGGAGGTTACAGATTCCAAAAACTAGCTTCTCATACATAAGTGCACCTTGGTGATACTTTCTCAGTGTAAGCACAATAACTTTTCCTAAGATTAATGGGTAACAAAGAGGCAAAATGATGTGTCCTTGGAATTTTATGGGGTTCTGTACTAAGCCATCTCTTTGTTGGTCCATAAAGAAATACCTATTTGTGTCCTTTATTTTTCATATTTGATTTCAATCCACAGGTTGGACAAGATGCTCCCAGTTCATCAAGTCCCAAGAAAGCTGTAGAGATCACCGTGGTTCACCAGACATACTTCTGAAAAGTTCTGCTCTGCCTCACATGTTGGAAGAAGGATAGTACGCTGTCTTCTCCCTACTATTAAATCAATATGGGCAGATTCTTGCCAATTTTACCCTCCTATCTTCAGCAGGAACATTACGATCAGACAGCAATGCCAGGTCAGTGAGGAGAAAGCCCGGACTTACAGTCAGAGTTACTCTAATGTCTTTGCTACTGACTCAGCCACAAGCCTTTGAAATTCACTTGGAACTCAAACAAAAAATGGGTATTTTTTCATCTCATCAAATGAAAACAACAGGTCTTCCCTCTAAGCGCTATATGAATGGACACATTGCTCTCTCTGACAAAAGGTTTAAACACAATCTCCGAGGAACTGAGCAGAGCAGCCCCCGGTGTGGCAGAGTGACCTCAGCTGACCTCACTTGCCCCGGCTCTCAGCCAGCTGAGGGTGGGGCTCCTGTTTTCCCTCCGGCATTCACTGGGCTTTAAACCTCTGCCCCAGCTCTCCACAGGCTGGGGAAGGGAACGTGACCCCGAGCATTCCAAAGGGCCTCCTCATGACTCATCCCCAAGGGCATACAAATAGGACTCAGACAAGATCTCTCGATAATGCAGAATTCCTGATGTGGAATTATACTCTACCATCAGGGTGAGCTGCAGACATTCACAAGCAATCCAGAGCAATGCAATTATGATGTTCTTTCTCACAGAGGCATGGCTCAGAGTCAAGCCTGACCTCACTAAGAGTTTAGTGAGAAAGTGAAAAGGCTGATTTTTTAAAAAATAAATACTTAACGCAACATTTATTGTATTTCTTACCTGTTGTATCTTCCTTTCCCTTACTTCAGCTAAGAGATAGTTCAAGAAAGGCTCAGTTTATATGGAACGTCCCTGGTGCTCCAGTGGTTAAGAATCCACCTTCCAATGCAGGGGACGCCGGTTCAATCCTTGGCTGAGGAACTAAGTAAGATTCTACATGCCTCAGGGCAACTAAGCCTGTGTCCCAAAACCAGGGAGCCCGCCACACCACAACTACTGAGCCTGATCTCTGAGTCCAGGAGCCACAACTTGAGACAAGCTGTGTGCCATGCCAAAGAGCATGTGTGCCTCAATGTAGCCAAAATAAAAAGGCTCAGTTTATAGAATTTACTATGAAATTCGATTTTCACTTATACATTGTAATTTAAGTATTCATGAAACTCACAACTGTGGGCTACAGTGCGTATGAGTTTTGACAATAAAACGCAACATAAACAATCTATTTTGTACAGCAAAGGATATTCTATTTATTTTACCATTAAAAATTGTTCTATTCAAGAGATTTTCTAAAAAACTGTCACCTAACGTATCAATACTTTCAATGTTAAGATAGCTGTGTATTACCTAACAATGAATTTTTGCAATGACTAACCTTACAAATTCAAAATTACAAAAGTCAAATTCGTGCTCTAAAAACTGCATTTTGGTAAATGCTTTTTTTATGATGGTACAAGACAGCTGACCTTAAAACAGAGTTTAGGTGAAAAGAGAACTGGCAGAAGGGATAAGAAGGGTGTTGTCCTGCTTCTTTTCCTTTTTTTTTTTCTTTTTATTTTACTATTTTTTAAATATTTTTTTGAGTTTTATTTTTCGGCTGCACTGTGCAGTGTGTGGGATCTTAGTTCCCCAACTAGAGATCGAACCCATGCACCCAGCAGTGGAAGCATGGAGCCTTAACCACTGGACAACCAGGGAAGTCCCCTACTATTTATTTTTTTGTCCTGCTTCTTTTCAAGAGTCTGAAACCATTCCATTTCATTTTGGTGAAATGTACCTGCACCTAGGTAAATTTTTCTTAGTTCTTTGGTAAAAATAAAAAATAAAAACACATACAAATCATATCCTTCTTTTTTCACTTCCAGTACTGTCCAAAAAGGTATAGTATCTAGCCTTAAGCCCTGATCTGATACTCAAGCTGAGCCTTGAAGAGATGGAACCAAGCTGGGAAGACGCTAGTTTTCAAGGAAGCCCTAGAGATCCTGTGCTTGTCTGCTCAGCCACGTCTGATTCTTTGTGACCTTCTGGATTGTAGCCCGCCAGGCTCCTCTGTCCATGGGGATTCTCCAGGCAGGAATATTGGCGTGAAAAATTAAAAAAGAATACTGGAAGAAATACATTTCCTCCTCCAGGGGATCTTTCCGATTCAGGGTTTAAACCTGCACTCCCCTGTATCTCCAGCACTGCAGGCAGATTATTTACCACTGGGGCCATTGGGGGAAGCCCAGAGATCCTGCAGATGCCCTAAAGTTCCATAGAGCATTCTCTGAAAATACTCTGGGAGAGAGGATAGGGCACAGGGGCTGGCATTGGAATAGATGAGTATTGCCCTCCACTGGTGCACATCACCACCTCCAGTTTATCCTGCCATCTGTGGCTCAGTCTAACCAGGAAGTAGGGTGGGGGAAGAAGCTTGCTCCTTCCCAAGACCACTGGGGAGGATGATCAAAAGCATTCCATGCTTCAAGCTTTTGGTCGAGGGCTGATGCCTACAGTCTTCTCCACCTTCCCAGGCTTATCCACCACAGAAAGTGCTTTCATCCAGAAACAGGTGATAAAACTTGCAGCAAAGTCTATGCTCATTAGCTCTTCTGTTGGAATATAATGTAGGCAACATGTATAGTGACTTTTCTTTAGAGAGATTCACTGATGGAATCAAAATTGTTTACACTGCTTTGGGGACTTGTTTCCCCAGACAAAGAAAGGTCCCTCTGAAGATTTTCTTTTTTTTTTTCCTCTGAGGATTTTCTGACTGCCTAATCAGTTACCAATTTTCAGTCTCCTATTCTCTTACCACTGGGGATCTTTGAAAACCAAAAGATAGGGGAGAGAGAGGAAGGGAAGGGAGAATACTCAGGCGGACCTTGGGATGTGACCTGTATTCTGCAGATCGCTTCACAGTGGGGCACAAGTCTTCCTTGTCACCACGACAGGCTTGGCTATAAACGCAACTTGATAAAATGCCATTTCTATGGGGAGCCAATTACTCCTCTGGAAGTGACTATTACTACCATATTTCCAGTTAGTACAAGTGTTGTGTTTTTTTCAAGTCATAGGCTAGACAGGCCTTAAAGTCATTCCACCTTTTTTAAGAATCTGAGTCATCCCAATGTTTTTTTGTTTGTTTGTTTTTACTTTTTGGCTATGCTGGGTCTTAGTTGAGGCATGTGGCCTCTTTAGTTGTGGCATGTGGGATCTAGTTTCCTGACTGGGGATCAAACCTGGGCCCCTTGCATTGGGAATGCAGAATCAGCCACTAGACCACCGGGGAAACCCCTCAGCACTTTTTGATAAGCCTAATGATGGCAGTTGCTTCTGGCAGAGAAAACACATTCACAGACATCTCCAATTTAACTTTTGCTGCCACTGCTAAAGGACGTCAAGTAAATAGTTGTATTTCTGCATGTGTGCATGACTTTATTCAATATAAGCACTTAAAATATACAATTGTATACCTTGGTTTTTCCATTTCTTCATTTATAAAGATATACCTGTGATTTCAAAAATCAGTGATCTAGGAATCTTTGGACCTCTGACAGGCCTGAGCAGGCCACTAGCACTCCTCTTTCTCTGCACCCCAAGGCTAGTCCAAGGGGTTACTTATCAGAGAGGGACATAAGGGGGTTCTAGCCCTGTACATTTCCCCCCCTCCCAAGACCTTTCTCTTATTTTGGAAACTTCTTAAGCACAGTCCAGTAGATTCTGATCTAAAGCACTTTTCTTAGGTCATGCCCCAAACTAGCCATTTTCCAGGACTTCCTTGGTGGTTCAGTGGTTGAGACTCTGAGATGCCACTGTAAGGGGCATAGGTTCAACCCCTGGCTGGGGAACTAAGATCCTACATGTTGTGCAGCGTGGTGCCCCCCAAATAATAAATCTGTTTAAAAAAAAATCTACAAAACTAGCCATTTTCCAAGGAAGAGTTGCTATTAATATATGCACCTTTTTTCTTGGCCACACCACGTGGCATGTCAGATCTTGGTTCCCCAACCAGGTATGGAACCATGTCCCCTGCAGTGGAAGCGCTGAGTCTTAACCACTGAGCCGCCAGAGTAGTCCCCGCTGTATGGACTCATGACTAATGGCCAGAAACCCTTCTTTGTTTTGACCTGTTCAGGTTGATGGTCTCATGGTTCCTCCTCCCGGACACTCCTCTCCTGCCTCCATCCTTCCCCTGCATTCTCAGAGAGGATTCCTTTCCAAGGTCACACCATGGCCATCGTGCTGCCTTGGGCTGCTCTTTATCCTTTGATGCACACTTCCCAGTTCTTCTATTTGAAGCCTATTGTGTTTGTATTAACTTGTTGCTCTTTTTGTTTAGTCACTAAGTCCGACTCTTCTGCAACCCTAAGCACTGTACCCAGCCAGGCTTCTCTGCCCATGGGATTCTCCAGGCAAGAATACTGGAGTGGGTAGCCATTTCCTTCTCCAGGGGATCTTCTCAACCCAGGGATCGAACCCTCATCTCCTGCATTGCCAGGAGGATTTTTACCACTGAGCCACCTGGGAAACCCCGTGTTAACTTGTGTGTCTCTGTATTACCTCGTATCCGACAAAGCACCATGATCATAGTACACATTCAAAGAAATTGTTGACAAAGCCACACCACTAAATGGATAGCTGAGGGTAGCATAACTGACTTTTTATTAATAGAAGAAAATGAGGTAACCTTTACTTTTACATCAAAGTTGCTATTGGTCACCAGATGGATGCAAACCAACGAGGGCCCAACCTGCAATTGTTGGTTTAACACTTGAATTCATCTTTCTAGACTTACAATCTTTTTAAAAAAAATATATATATATATATATTCTTTAAAATATTTATTTTTATTCATTTATTTGGCTGTGCCGGGTCTTAGTTGCAGCACATGGGATCTTTAGTTGTGGCATGTGAACTCTTAGTTTCAGCATGTGGGATCTAGTTCCCTGACCAGGGATTGAACCTGGGTCCCCTGTACTGGGAGCATGGAGTCTTAGTCGCCAGAACACCAGGAAATTTCCTAGACTCACAGTCTTTTATCTCATGCTCCTTTGTCTCTTTATATCTTTCTTTCCCTGCTCCTTCTTCCAGCACTTTTCTTTTTCCTTTTCTGTGTCACCTAATATTAAAAGTTTCTCTTAATCTGCACTGCTAGGGAATTTGATTCCATGTCTATAGTACATGAGTTTCAGTCTCCAGAAGACTTTTCACAGGCTGACCCTCCCTTACATGCTATACCTTGGTCTGTACTACCCACTCCAGTATTCTTGCCTGGAGAATTCCATGGACAGAGGAGCCTGGTGAGCTTCAGTCTGTGGGGTTGCTGAGTTCGACATGACTGAGCGACTAACACAACACAACACACACACACACTTTCACCAGACTCATAAATTTGTGCCATCCAGTGGTTCAAGTTGCTAATATCATCCTCTGAAAAAAGCAGTGTGTATAAATGATTATACAACCTCAGATATGCAAATGATACCACTCTAATGGCAGAAAGTGAAGAGGATCTAAAAGCCTCTTGATGAGGGTGAAAGAGGGGAGTGAAAAATCTGGCTTAAAACTGAACATTCAAAAAACTAAGATCATAGTATCCAATCCCATTACTTCAATACAAACAGAGGGGAAAAAGCAGAAACAGTGACAGATTTTGTTTTCCTGGGCTCCAAAATCACTGCGGATGGTGACCACAGCCATGAAATTTTAAAAGTCACTTGCTCCTTGTAAGAAAAGCTATGACAAACCTAGACAGCATGTTAAAAAGCAGAGACATCACTTTGCAGACAAAGACCCATATAGTCAAAGCTATGGTTTTTCCAGTAGTCATGTATGGATGTTAGTTCCACTTCCTCCCTAATTTGGAAATCTCAGACTTAAAAATTTTTGCCAATGGATGACTGTAGTCTCTTTATTATTGCTCCTATGTGCATCTGTCTGCTTAACAGTGAGGTTGAGCATCTTTCTATATATTTACTTGCCCTCAGGTTTTCTCTTGCTTGCTTATATCCTCTCCTTTTTCTTCTGTTGTGTTGTTGTTTTTTTTAATTGAGTCATAGAAGTCCTGTATTTCTGGCTATATTTTGGGATACTAATCCTCTGTCTGTGAAACATGGCATAATCAAAAGTCCATTTCTAATTTAAAACAATCCTCCATGCAGAGTTACACATATTAATAAATAAATACGTGTCAGGCTCTGGAGCTCTGGGAATCCCATCTGGCTCCAAGATTCTGTTTTCATTTTTACTTCTGCATTTAAAAAGCTATTGGTTTGCAGCAACATGGATGACCTAGACATTGTCATACTGAGTGAATGAAGTCAGACAGAGAGAGGGAAATATCAGGTCATGTGACATCCTTTATATGTGGAATCTAAAGAAATGAAACAAATGAACTTATTTACAAAGCAGAAACAAGCTCACAGACTTAGATAACAGACTTACAGTTACTAGGGGGAAGGATGGGAGGAAGGGATAGTTAGGGAGTTTGGGATGGACGTGTGCACATTGCTATATTTAAAATGGATAACCAACAAGAACCTCCTGTGTAGCACAGGGAAGTCTGCTCAATGTTCTGTGGCAGCCCGGATGGGAGGGGAGTTTGGGAGAGAGTGGATACATGTGTATGTGTGGCTGAGTCCCTTCGCCGTCCACCTGAAACCATCGCAACAGTGTTAACCAGCTATACTCCAATATAAAACACATTTTTTAATTAAAAATTTTTTTTAAAAGCTATTGATGCTTATGTTTTGAAATCCCACAAAACTGAACATATTCCTTGGAAGGACCTCAAGAATGCCCACCTTGAAGGACTCTGCTTTGCCAGCACATCTGTGACAAAATAAGGCAGCTGGATCGTCAGCCTGCCTCAACTCTATTCAGTTCTTCACAGCATGCAGAGAAAAGGGCAGCTCTCAAAAAACTACTAGTATCTGCCATTGTCTTATTCTGAAATTAAACCAGCTAAGTAACACACAGGTTCAATTCCAGAGTGATTTATTCAGATATTGCTTTCCGAGGCATTTATAATGACTCCATAGTATTGAAAAGAAATGCAACCTGTAGCAATATCTAAACTCCTGGGCCTATTTCACACTAAAAAGCACTGAGCTCCCAAAGTGAGCCATAAAGCACCTTTGCCTAATGTTTTTATTTGTCTAAGCATGGGGAAGATGAGCTATGACAGAATAGACAGCCCATGTGCCAAAGCAACATCACATTAGAGAATTCTCTCTGGCCTTCTCTCTGTTGTGGAATCACCACTGTTTACCCTTTCAGCTCTCTTCTTCTGATCTAAAAGAAAATCACCTGCGTCTCATACCTATACTTCCCATGAAATCACTCCAATGTGCTTGTTCTTCCTAGTGGATTAATTTTAAGACTTTTACCTCTAACAGAGAGCTTCCCAGGTGGTTCTAGTGGTAAAGAATCCGCCTGCCAATGCAAGAGACACAGGTTCCACCCCTGGGTTGAGAAGATTCCTTGCAGTAGAAAATAGTACCCCACTCTGGTATTCCCTGGAAAATTCCATGGGCAGAGGAGGCTGGCAGGCTACAGTCCATGGGGCCTCAAAGAGTCGGGTATGACTGAGTGACTGAGCACATCTCTCACTGAAGATAATAATAATAGGTAACACACAATACACATCTACTATGTAAGAATAAAAGCTGGTCTTCTGCTAAAGTAACACTAGGGAACAGGTGGACTAGGGAGCACCTCCCGGGTCTGAACCACCACAGCCTTTCAGAGGCCACTCTCACCTGTCTCTTCAACTTTAACATAGTTAAAGTCTGGTTCCCCATCCAGCAGCCAGAGTAAACAATCTGCAATGCAAATTAGATCTTTGGTCTTCAGCTAAAAACATCCAGGGACTTTCCACTGATCTCAGGATAAAACTCCAAATCCTTAACATTGTTGACTGCCCATGTTAATCAACCAAGCCACAATAAGAAAGATTACATTTTAAGAGACTGTCAAGGCCATCCATTGTCCAGTCTGCCCCCTTGTCCAGTCTCATCTCCCCTCACTCATTCCTTTACTCCAGCTTCAGCCACAGTGGACTAGTTGCCTTCTTCCTTCCCTTAGGATCCCCACTGTCCCCTCTGCCTAGAACACTGTTTCCACTCCCTCATCTCACCTTCCCCTTCTTTACTATTTGCCTATTGAACACCTACTCAAATTTCAGACACTGGCTTGATTGTTCAGCGGCTAAGTCGTGTCTGACTCTCTGCAACCCCATGGACTGCAGCATGCCAGGTTTCCCCGTTCTCCACTGTCTCCAAGAGTTTGCTCAAACTAGTGATGCCATCCAACAATCTCATCCTCTGTTGCCCCCTTCTCCTTCTACCCTCAATCTTTCCCAGCATCAGGGTCTTTTCCAATGAGTCGGCTCTTCACATCAGGTGGCCAAAGTACTGGATCTTCAGCTTCAGCATCGGTCCTTCCAATGACTATTCAGGGTTGATTTCCTTCAGGATTGACTGGTTTGATCTCCTTGCAGTCCAAGGGGCTCTCAAGAGTCTTCTCCAACACCACAGTTCAAAAGCATCAATTTTTCAGCACTCAGGCTTCCTTATGGTCCAACTCTCACATCCATACATGACTACTGGAAAAACCATGGCTTTGACTAGATGGACCTTTGTTAGCAAGGTGACGTCTCTGCTTTTTAAAACACTGTCTAGGTTTGTCATAGCTCTTCTGCCAAGGAGCAAGCATCTTTTAATTTCATGGATAGATGGAATCTCGTTAATAGAGTCCCCCTTGGGACTTCCCTGGTGATCCAGTTGTTAGGACTCCACGCTTTCACTGCAGTTCAATCTCTGGTCGAGATACTAAGATTCAAAATACTAAGATTCAAAAGTTTTGCAATGCAGCCAAAAAAAAAAAAAAAAAAATAGAGCCCTCCTTGATCTCCCAAACTCCACCCGGTTCTCCTAATATCTGCCCCCCTCCTGCTTTTTGGGGGGCTGTGCAGGCCATAGCTGCGACATGCAGGATCTTATCATTGCAGCGTGTGGGATCTAGCTTCCTGACCTGGAACTGAACGTGCCCCCTGCATTGGGAGCACAGAGTCTTAGCCACTGAATCACCAGTTCCCCATTTCCTTCATAGTATGCATCTGTTTGTAATGATGTATTTCTGTGGCATTTGATTGACATCTCTCTTACAGAAGTAAGCTACACTGAGGACCAAGACCAGGTCTGTCTTGCTTGCATTTACCTTCTAGCCTTAGGCCTAGGGCTGTGTCTAACACTTAGAGGGGCTTAGTAAATATTAATAACTGCCCTTAATGGAAGAAGAGACACATGGGAATTGAATGGTTTCTCTCCCCTGAATCTCTTTATTTCAAGGATCCCAGATACCAGAAATTTAGAATCCCAATCTCCCCTGTGTCCTTCCTTCTATCACCATGAGTCACTAGTCTGGCCTTCATCTCACTTAAACCTCTGAAGTAGCTACAATTATTACCTGCATTTTATAGAAAACTGATGATCTGAGACTTGCCCAAGGTCACAGAGCCAGTAAGTGGAGACAGCTGGGATTCCAATATAAGTCATTGACCTTAATCTCTATGCTCTTAATCACAATACATAAGCCCCGTCTATTTATATCTTCATTGATATTTCTCTTGGGTGGCTGATCTCTTATCTATTTCCTTATATTAGGGGGATTATTCTTTATGATATGAGTTGCAAACATTCTTTTCCATCTTCTATATATGTTTTGACATTGCTTTAAAGTGTTATGTCGCTCTGCAGAAATTTTGAGTGTTGTGCGGTTAAATTATTAACCTCTCCTTTTATGCCTTCTGCATTCTGGGTCATAGTTAGAAAGATTTTCCTTCCCCACAGTAAGTTATAAAGGAATTTTCTCATATTTTCTTTTACAGTTTTAAATTTTTATTTAAATATTTAATCCATTTGGAGTTTATCCTGGTGTGAAATAGAGAAACTGACATTTATTTTTACCCCCGATGGTTGTCCAATTGTCTACGCCATTTATTGAGTAGTCCATCTTTAGCATATACTAATTCCTGTGTGTATTTTGGTTTACTTCTAGACTTTCCTCTTCCACTAGTATGAGAGTCTATTCACATGCTGGAATAATTGGTAGTTTTTCTTTTTGTTCCAGTGGGCACGTTTTAACATTTATCTTTGACTTCTCTGTGGTACTTGGCATCATTGACTAATCCACTTTGAAGTATTCTCAGTGCTATATTGTTAGATTACTGAGTAGGCATATAAACATGTACTTAGGGCACTAGCAGATCAAGGGCAATGAAATAAACACAGTGAGGATAATCAAAGAGGTCACCATAGAAAAATCAGAACTTTGTTGGACTTCCCTTACACCTATTTTATAGCTTATACTATTTTAAAATATTTGTTTCTTTATTTATTAGCTGTGCCTGGTCTTAGTTGTGGCATTTGGGATTTTTACCTGTGTCACGTGGGATCTAGTTCCCTGATCAGGGATCAAACGTGGGCCCCTGCATTGGGAGCACAGAGTCTTAGCCACTGGACCACCAGGGAAGTCCCTAAAGCTTATACATTTTTTTTTACAGATTTATTTATTTAGGCCATGTCACGTGGCTTGCAGGATCTGTTTCCTGACCAGGGATTGAACTCTGGGCCATGGCGGTGAAAGCACTGTGTCCTAACCACTGGACCGCCAGGGAACTCTCAATATTTTAATTTTAAATTACATGGGAAGCACTATATTTTCAGTTATTTAGAGCCTACATGGTCTTTTTAAAATTAATAATTAACTAATTAATTTGACTGGGTTGGGTCTTAGTTGTGTCATGTGGGATCTTTCATGGCAGTGCATGGACTTTATAGTTGCGGCTTGGCCTTAGTTGCCCCGAGGCATGTGGGGTCTAAGTTCCCTAACTAGGGATCAAATCCATGTCCCCTTCATTGCAAGGGGGATTCTTAACCACTGGACCACCAGGGAAGTCCCTAGAGCCTAGAGGGTCTTAATGCTCTTCTGACTGCCTCCCACTGCCCATCTTTACTATCACTCCTCTCTCTTCAATCTACTTCTCCCTTTCTAGACTATGGGCTCTTCCTCTGTGTCTTTCCTGTCACTGTCATTCAAGTTTCTACTCTTCACCTTTCTTTTCTCTTTTTCTATTCAGTGAGCTCAGACAATCTCATCCTCTCCCATGACTTCGAAATCCCCAAATCTGTGCTGATTTCCGAATCGGTGTCTCTGACCCAGATCTCTCCTTTAGCTTCTTATTTTTAATTTATTTTTGGTTGCACTGGGTCTTCGTTCCTGTGCGTGGGCTTTCGCAAATTGCAGCGGGCGGGGACTACATGCTAGCTGCAGTCACGGATTTCTCACTGCAGTGGCTTCTCCCGCTGCGGAGCGCAGGCTCTCGGCACAAGGGCTTCAGCAGTTGCAGCCTGTGGGCTCTGGGGCACTGGCACAGTAGTTGTGGCACATAGGCTTAGTTGCTCTGAGGCTTGAGGACTCTTTCCGGACCAGGGATTGAACCCACGTTCCCTGTACTGGGAGACGGACACTTAACCTCTGGACTACCAGGGAAGTCCTCTCGTTTAACTTCTGAATCTGCCTACTGAACATCACCTGTACAGCCTGCAAACGCCTCAAACTCAGAGTCTACAGAACAAACCTGCCCTTCCCCCTTTGTGTCTGCTTGCCCTGTGGTCCCTCTCTTGATGAGCAGTGCCATCATCTACCCAGTGACTCAAGCTGGACATTTGAGAGTCATCTTTAACCCTACCAACTTACTTACGCCTCCCCACCCCACACTATTATTATTAATTATTACTGTTTTAGACACAACACTCGACCTGTAGGATTTTAGTTTCCCAACCAGGGATCAGACTTGGGCCCATGGGAGCTGAGAGCACAAAGACCTAGTCACGGAACCACCATGCAATTCCCCTCAGTTACTTCTTAAACACCTTAAATCCATTTACTTTTCCTCATCCCCATTCCAACCATGTTAGTTCAAGTCCTCATCATCTCTTACTTGGACTTCTGAAATTCCTGGTCTTTCCTTTTGCCACCTTTTAGTCCATATCACTGCCAGAGAGCTAGCTCTAAAACCAGACTAGTTATTACCACTCCCCAACTCAAAATACCCTATTGGCTCACCACAGCCTCTGGAGCAAGACCCGAAGCCTGCTCTGGTCTGACCCCTGTCTACCTTGCGACTTCACAGTCAATAGCTCTCCTTTCTTGCTCTCTGTACTCCAGTCACAGACCAAACTGATCGTGCTATCTCATGCTTCTTTGGATAATCTGATCTGTTTGGAATTTCCTTCCCATTCTTCTCTAAGACTTAACTCATCACTTCCCAGACACCTAGCCCTTAATTCTCCCTAGGATTGGCCGATCTCTTCTTGGAGCCCTCAGGGTACTAGCATATCACTGTTACAGCACATATTACTTTGTGTTGTAACTATCTGCTGCCCATCTCTCCACTGGACACCGAGCTTCTTTTCGAGGGCAGAGCCTGTTTTATTGTGTGTGTGTGTGTGTGTGTGTTTAGTCGCTCAGTCACTCTTCTGCAACTCCAAGGACTGTAGTCCACCAGGCTCCTCTGTCCATGGGCTTCTCCAGGCAAGAATACTGGAGTGGGTTGCCATGCCCTCCTCCAGGGGATCTTTCCCACCCAGGGATCAAATCTGTGTCTCTTAAGTCTCCTGCATTGGTAGCTGGGTTCTTTATCACTAGCGCCACCTGGGAGGCATATATATATATATATATATATAAAGCTTAAAATTTGTTGGCTAAGACTCTCTTCCTTGAATGGACAGAAGAAAATCAGCTTCAACAGGTTCCAGTTCTTCCATTATTAACTAATCCCTCCCTCTTGAAGGCTGACTTCTTCTCCCTTTGGACGTATGTACATATTCCATATTTCTAAAGAGCCATTCTTTCCTAAAAAAAAAAAAATAGACATATCTCTGCTGGGATGCATCACCTTCTGAGCTTGTATAAAGTCTAGAGGCTGGTAACAGAAGTCTGAACCACTACTACGCTGCCTGCTTCCATTCTCTGAGCATCAATTTCTGCACCACTGAAAATGGGAGTAACAACACCTCACTTAAGAGATTTTTAAGGACTGAAATGAGAAAGCATATACAAAGAACCTTGCACTGTGTGTGTGCTAAGTCGTGTCTGACTCCTTATGACCCCACAGACTGTAGCCCATCAGGCTCCTCTGTTCATGGAATTTTCCAGGCAAGAATCCTGGAATGGGTTGCCATTTCCTACTCCAGGGGATCTTCCTGACCCGGGGATTGAACTCACATCTCTTGGGTCTCCTGCATTGGCAGGCAGGTTCTTTACCACTAGGGCCACCAGAGAAGCCCACAAAGAACCTTGCAAAGTAGCTATTTTTAGTGTCAGGTCGGGACACAATACTGCTGTGTCATTTTGAAGAGTATGTGTGTTTGAGCGCATGATTTAACAGTAAAGTGCTTCAGGGGAAACTGCTGTCCTTGGCATGATTATAGATGCCAGAAAATTAATAAAGTGAGCAAACACTAAAAGACGTGTTTGGCTGCATAAAAACAACTGGTTAGATCATTTATGTAAACAGCTTAACATTTAAGGTTTAATTATCACGCAGCACAATAACAATTATATGTATCATTAAATATGCATCAGATTAACCTTGTGAGTTTTATTTGATTACAGTAGTACTCTCTAGAACATTTTTATAGTTAATTGCTTATAATGCATAAGTCTGTTCACTATTTACATCAATTAAATGAGACAGAGCTCCTGAGTGTGTCCTACATTTGAGGTAAGCCTGGATTGTCTATCCTTGATTGCAACTATACATTTGCCCTATGACCTGCAAAATAACGTACACCTTCTTTACTTTTGTATAGTGAAGAAGATGCTAAAGAAGAAGGCAGCGAGACTTCCTTGGTGGTCCAGTGGTTAAGAATCCACCTGCCAAAGCAGGGGACACAGGTTCGACCCCTGGTCCAGGAAGATTCCATATGCCTCGGGGCAACTAAGCCCATGCACAACAACTATGGAGCCTTTACTCTAGAGCCTGAGAGCCGCAACTACTCAGCCTAGGTGACACAACTATTGAAGCCTGCGAGCTCTAGAGCTCATGCTCTGCAACCAAAGAAGCCACCACAACTAGAAGAAGCCAGCACACCGCAACTAGAGAGTAGCCCCTGCTCTCCACAAGTAGAGAAAGCCTATGTGCAACAACAAAGACTCAGTGCAGCCAAAGCAAATGAATAATAACTTTTAAAAAAGGGCTTCCCTGATAGCTCAATTGGTAAAGAATCTGCCTGTAATGCAGGAGACCCTGGTTTGATTCCTGGGTTGGGAAGATCTGCTATTCTTGGGCTTCCCTTGTGGCTCAGCTGGTAAAGAATCTGCCTGCAATGCAGGAGACCTGGGTTGGATCCCTAGGTTGGGCAGCTCCCCTGGAGAAGGGAAAGGCTTAAAAAAGTCAAACTCATCACTAAATTGTTTTAAAAGAAAAAGAAGCAGGCAGCAAAAGAAAATTCTGTTTAATTGCTCAGTGTTTAAGAAACCTACAGGTTTCCAGTAGATAGTTCTTTGATTCAAATAACAAAAATATTCCAATGTTGACCACTAGCCAACATAGCCTAAAATAATTTCTAAGCAAGTCCCAAGGTCATACAATGGAGCACTTTTGGAATTAAAATTAAAACCACAATTATAATTTATTTGACCCCCACCATGAAATAGGTACTATACATACACCATCTTATCCTCATAAAAGTCTTATAAATTAGGTATTATTTTCTTTTTATGTATGAGGAGAAAAGAGGCACAGAAAGGTAATAATTTGCCTAAATGCTTGAAGATTGTCAAAGGTGGAACAGGATTCAAATTCAGGAAAGGCTTCTTTTCCTAAAGCCTTCTTTCAAACTACATACCTTTTCAATTATATTAATTGGTTTCTAACAATTCATGTTTCAAACATTTACCTGTTTGTTGCAAAAGAGTACAGACTGCCTGTCATCAAATTACACAGAACACTTTAGGAGTCTGTTTGGAAAGCCAAAAGTCGGAGGCCTTGTCCATCAGGCTGAAAGGCATGCAGCTAGGCTGCCTAGTAGGCATTTAAAATTTTCCAGGTAAACAGGAGTCATTCAGCAATAAGACATTCCTGATTCACCTAACTTTTTAGATCCTACCCCAGACCTGCTGTTCCAAGAGACAGACATCCTATGCGTTGCAGAGATCAAAAAGAAGACAGGGAGGGAACTGCCTGCCAGTCCAAGGCTTAGGACTTGGCACTCTCACTGCCAGGGCCCTGGTTCCATCCCTGACAGGAGAACTAAGATCCCACAAGTTACACAGTGTGGCCAAAAATTAAAACATCAGTGAGGTGAGGAAGAGGCAGAAGAGATGGGTAGCAAAGGGCTAGATTCATGAAAATCAGCCTTAATGACCCTGGGATTATGAAAATCCTAAAACTTGCTAACTTTTTAGCTTGAATAGCCAGAGGGAGTTTATTAATTACATTTGGACAGACCTGATTTTAATTCTGGCTGTACTACCTAGGAAATGAATGACTTAGGGTAAGAGGTTTTACCTCTCTGCGCCTCACTTTTCCTTATCTGAAGAATGGGTTGCAATAGGGTCCTTTAGCAGAACTTGTTCCTTCTTGTTCACTTTTGAGATCTCTGCATGAGTGCTAAGCCACTTCAGTCATGTCTGACTCTGTGTGACCCTATGGACTGTAGCCCACCAGGCTCCTCTGCCCATGGGATTCTCCAGGCAAGAATACTGGAGTGGGTTTGCCACGCCCTTCTCCAGGGCATCTTCTCAACCCAGGGATCAAAACTACGTCTCTTATGTCTCCTGCATTGGCAGGCAGATTCTTTACCACTAGCGCCACTTGGAAACTTTAGGGAGTCCTTACTTATGCAGAAGCACCCCAGATACACTGCTGTGTAGAGAAACAACTATATATAGACCTTATATTTCTTTAAGTAGATTAGCAAAAGTACTTCAATCTTTCCTCGGCAGAATGGTCATGGATGAGGGTGATCAAGTAAGAAGAGCAGTCTAGCAACTGAACCTAAATCAGGGACACGGAGAATACACTGGTGGTGGCGAGGTGGGAGTGGGGAGGAAAAGGGTGAGAGTGGGAGTTTGGGATTAGCAGATGCAAATTCGTATATATGGGATGGATAAGTAACAAGGTCCTTCTGTAGAGCAGAGAGAACTATATTCAATACTCTGTGATAAAATGTAATAGAAAAGAATATGAAAAAGAATGTATTTATGTATATATATGTGTAACTGAGTCACTTTCTTGTACAGCAGTAATTAATACTGTAATTTAACTATACTTCAATAAAAGTAAATTTAAAAAAAAAAAGGGACTTCCCCAGTGGTCCAATGGTTAAGAATCCGCCTGTCAAGGCAAGGGATGCAGGTTCAATCCCTGGTCCTGGTAGATCCCACATGCTGTGAAACAAGCCCGTGTGCCGCAGCTATTGAAGCCCTTGAGCCCTAGAGCCTGTACTCCGCAACCACAGAAGTCACCGCAGTGAGAAGCCTGTGCACTGCAACAAACAGAATCCTCCACTCTCTGCAGCTACAGAAAACCCACCCAAAGCAACCAAGACCCAGCGCAGCCACAAAGAAATAAATAATTTAAAAATCAATTAATTTAAAAAAACCAAAAAAAGCAATCTAGGAACCTTCTAGAAGGAATACTATTATTCCCTAACTCCTTTGACTAGGGTGGCCACAAAAGGAGAAAGATATGGAGGGACGGAGCAAATGAAAACAAGAGGATTGAAACACTCCTGAATGGAAGGGGCAGCAACAGAGGCCGAAGAGGCTGGACCAGCCCTGAGCTGGGCCGTGGCGGAGTCAGTTTTTTTTTGTTGTTGTTGTTCAGTTGTGAAGTCGTGTCCAACTCTTTGTGACCCCATGGACTGCAGCACGCTAGGCTCCTAGTGTGTGGACTCAAAGAGCTGAGCGCTAAGGAGCTGCAATCCCTGGGCTCAGGCCTTTGGTGGAGTGGAGCCGTCTCTACTGAGTGCATGACAGGAAACTCCTTGTCTTTAAGAGACCTTGTATTTGGCACAGAGCTCTGCTCCCAGAACTAAATCTCTGGCTAATTTACATTGACCAGGGTTATCTGAGTTTAAAGGGAAGGAAGTTGAAATGGGGAAAGCATGGCTAGATTTTCAGATGTTCTGTTTTTATCTATTTGTATAGCACAGTACAAACAGCCACCTAAGATACAGGAAAAATAAATAAAAGAGGAGATCAAGTTTCCAGTCTTTCAGCACTCACGACAAGGTAACTAGAAATGACAGATCATCATTTTCGTAGGGAGGAAGGCTCAGAAACTGCACTTCGGATTCTAACCACTGTGATTAAGTGGAGGGAGAGGAGTTTTCGGCAGATTTTGGACTCAATCGATGGTAGCCACGTTACAGAGCCTGATGGGAGGATGGAATTTTCCTTGTTGGGATTTGAGTTCAAAAGTCAACCTCCTCAGTTAGTGAAGAATGGAAGGGCTTGGAGAAGGTGCTATTAGTCTGTCCTGAAGGTCACTCTTTAAAAATATTAGTTCAACAGGGACTGGTCTTAATATTGTTAATGTAACTTTCTGTCTTCAAGAGGACAAGAGTTGTTTTTTTCAGGTTCGTTGGCAGACAATGCTTAGTGAGGGGGCAACAAGGTACTGAGCTCTCTCTCCCAGGACAGGTTAAACAGACGGTGCACTGGGACGCATGTAAGAGGGGTACTAGATCCAGACTTGGGGAGGTCAGAAGAGATGTACCTGAGGAAGTGAAGTCTAAGTTGAAGTGAAGGTACCTTAGCAAAGGAAACTTGGAAGTAGTGCCTAGGGGCAAAAGGAGGTACTTCTACCTGGTGGGAGAATGAAGAGTAAGATGGGGGCAAAAATGACAAAGAAAGAGAAAGACATTGGACCCTGAAGGGTCTTCTTCAAAGAGTGACCATATAATTTACTGTACAAACAGAGACACTTCTAAGAGTGAAATGCAACCTCACTAATTATACGGGGACAATAGGTTTAAACCAGGACTGTTCCGAGCAAATAGGGACTTATCACCCTACTCAGACAGAGGTCATGTTCAGGTGCCTGGCCCTCTGGTGAAAGCATAAACTAGACATTTCCTCTTTTTACCTTACACAATCTTTCTTTTGCCTGAGGACTTCACACATGCCTTTGCTTTTACCTGCTCATTTTGCAAATATTTGTCCAGGAGGTTCTTCTGGGTACTGAGCTTACAAAGAAAACCTATATCCAAAGAAACAGTTCTAATACAGTTAAACCACTTTAGCCCTGGTCTCTCCTCTTAGCTTCAAACTTATTTATATCATTTCCATATGCAGGTTGCAAAGCAGATCTGAAACAGAATCTTTCATTTCTCCTCTAAATTTGTGTTCCTCATGTTATAACTGATGCCACTGCAATGCTGAAGGCAGAAACTGAGAAAAGCACTGCTTTCATCCCTGTTATCCTTCCCCTCACTATGCATTTTTAATTTCTCCACATCTTTCTTAAGCACAATGACTAAATTGGGGCTTAGAATTCTAATGGGGGCCTAACATCAATTGAAGAGGAAGGGTAATTTCCAGGTGCTTGAATGCTGTGTTTCTAATGAATAGATCCCTGCATCATGTGGGACTGTTTATCCACAACAGTACAACACTGATGACTCATATTCAGTTTGTTGACAATGATGACGTCCAGATCTGGATATACGCCCTAGCCAGTATCAAAAACTTTCAGTTTAGGAGAAAAAAACATGAAGATAAGTCCTAAATGTTTGATGCCAGTTTCTGTTTGTGGAGGTGAGAGTGGTTGTAAAGATGTTGGTGAAACACCAGTACACTGTTAAAAATGGATGATTGAAAGGGCAATTTTAATGCTTCTACTATCTATTTGCCACATAACTGCCAGTGATTCTTTTTAAAACAAATCTGATAAACAATCCGCCTGCAACGTAGGAGACCTGGATTCAATCCCTGGGTTGGGAAGATCCCCTGGAGAAGGGAAAGGTTACCCACTGCAGTATTCTGCCCTAGAGAATCCCAAGAGGTCGCAAGGACTCAGACGGGACTGAGCAACTTTCATTTTCACTAATCCAAGGCTGCAATTAAAACAAATTCGATGATTCCTTTGTTCTCAACCCTTCCATGGTATTCTGTCACATTCTAATAAAATCCAAAGTCCAACGGTGGCTTACCAGATACATGATCTGTCTTCTGCCTATTTCACAATTTCTTTCTCTAATTTCTAGCTTCTTCTCCAACATGCCAAGCAATCTGGGCTATTTTAATTGCCATTTCTTTTCTCCTAGAACAGTTTCTCTCTAGAAATCCACACAGCTACCTCCCTCATTAATTATTAGATTTCAGCTTGTGATGTAGAGGCCTTTCTTGTTTGCCCCATCTAATACAGCATCATCCCATCACTCTTATCCCTTTGTCTTGATTTTTTAAAAAACCTGCCACATTATTGGGCATTAGCTATTACACAGTAATATAGTTTATGTGTTGCTTATTGTCAATCTCCCCCATTATTATATGAGGCAGAAATTTTTATTCACTGCTGAATTCCCAGCATGTACAACAGTGTCTTCTCATTAAATATTTGATTAATGAATGAATAAACAGATTTTCAGGATACAACATATGTAAAACTATTCTATATTTATTGACATGAAGCATATCATGTCAATAATGATATGTCAAAAAATATCTAAAACAGTGTATAGCAAAATGTTAAATTACATGGGGGAAGCTGGTTTTCACATTATTTTTGCTCATGCAAATATTCTTTTTTTTTTTTTAGAATGAACTTGTATGACTCAGATACTAAAAAAAAAAAAAAGAATAAAGAGGCCACGCTGGCAGAAAGTGTAAATGAATTCTATAAGAGGTTCGGCAAATTTATGAATGAAAGACTTAAACAGATGTAGTAGCATAATGGTTAAGCCCAGCAACTGTTTGAATCCCCTTTCCATACGTGATCTAGCATGTGATCCCAAGTTATTCACAAGGCAGCTTCTAAAGGTTTTCAGCTGGAAAATGGGGATGGTAACAATGAGCGTCTACCCCACAAGGTTGTTTCTGAAGATTAAATGAGACCATGTTTGCAACCTCCTTTGTACAATACCTGGCATGCACTAAATACCCAACAAATGGCAGCTATTACAATAATTAGTAGTAGTAACAAGAGATGTCGGGACATACCTAGCCCTCAAGATTGACATCAGAATGGACCACCACATCCTCTCATCATCGCGCCTCAATCTGGGCCCCTGAAGCCCAAAGAGGGGATGGTTCTTTCCAAAGATGATAATTTCGACGTTCCAGGAGCATCTGAATCAAACGTACCCAGTGTACCCTTAAACCATTCAGGCAGTCTGATTAATCCACGAGCGGCACTGCAAGACCCGGCTTCGAGAGGCCACCCCCGCTCGCCGTCCTTGGGCCCAGGCGCTTAGCCTCGATCTCCTTCGAGGCTGTAACAAGGGTGGGAGTGGGAATGTCAGAAAACACAAAAGCGGGGCAGTACTGGCCCGCTCCGGCTCAGCGCACTTTGGAGCAGATAAAACGGCGGCACCAGCCACCGGCCGGCCTGCGGCGACCAGCAACACGCCCTCGGGAAAGGGTAATTACTGGTCCCACTCAGAACTCGGGCAAGCGGCTCAGAGTCCCAGCCTCTCAGGCCTCTCTGCAAGAGGCCGCGGCGGGGGCGCGGCGAGAGCCCGGGAGCGGGGCCGAGCCAGGGGTGGTGGCAGGCGCGCCACCCGCGACGGGGCTTCGACGGCCGGGGCGGGGCCTGGGCGGAGGCGGCGGGCGCGCGGCCCGCCCGCGCCTGCGCTGCCCGCGGGGAGCGCGCACGCAAAGCTCGGGCGCGCGCACGGCTGGCGTTTCCTCGGCGCGGAGGAGGGGGGACGCGCTGAGGTGAGGCACGAGGCGCTGCGGGGCGGTTGGCCGCGGGCCGTGAGTCCCACTCGCGGGACGAGGTGGGAGGCAGGGACTACGAGGGGCGGCCAGGTTGCGGGAGGGCTGCGGGCTGCGGGCCCTGGCGGCTTCGGGGGCGAGAGGGCAGGCGGGCGGGCGTGAGGCGCGGGCCACGCGGCGCGATGGGGGAGGGCGACACGGACCGGGACTGAGGCCTGGGGCCGCGCCCCGCCTCGAGCCCGGCGCGCCCCGCCCCCTGAACGGCCCGCTGGGTCTCCGCCTCGGCATTCCTGTCGCTGCTGTGGTGGAGTGCGAAATCCCGTTCTCAACAAAGGGCTGACGTGACCCCTTGTTTTCAGATAGGCCTTCCAAGTAGATATTTTGTGTGTATAGAGCTGAGGTCGTCTGAGTCTCCAGTAAAATGACGCCCGAGGTCATATAGTTAATGGGGACCAAGTGAGGCTTCGAATCTTGTCTGCGAATCTCTTCCAAGCCTGCCCCTGTCCTCAGTACCACACCGAGGAGGAAAGGCTCTTCACGCCCCTTTCCTCCTCCTCCCAGTAACTACTTGAACTTTGGCAAATGTTAACTTGGAGGTAGCATCCACCCTTTCATGGATGTTAGCGTCAGTAATGTCTCCAGTGAGAAGAACGGAGTGGAGAAAGAATATTCTGCTTACTGCAATCTTGTGCTTACAACATGGAGCATTTATGAGGCTATGTACCTCCTTTAGTTCCCCATCTCTATTAATCTCTGTTGAAGTGACGCTGCTGTTAACTAACTGTAAGACATTGTGCGAATAATCTTTCAGGGCTTCTTTCCCTCCTTGAAAAAGTTCCATGCCAAAAAAAAAAAAAACCACGAAGAAGTTCCATGCCTCAGAAGATTGTAAGGATTCACAGATAATCCACACACAGTGGTGCCACAGTGTCTAGCTTATGAGAAAACTTCAATAAATGTTCGCTGTTTGTGGCCCAGACGGTAAAGTACCTGCAGTGCAGGAGATCCGGGTTCAGTCCCTGGGTGGGGAAGGTCCCGTGGAAGGGAATGGCAACCCACTCCAGTATTCCTGCCTGGAAAATCCCATGGACAGAGGAACCTGATGGGCTACAGGCCATGGGGCCGCAGAGTAGGACATGACTGAGCAACTGCCATTATTTTGTTACTGAGTGCATAATACCTCTTACTGAACTCGTGTTTCTTCAAACTCATTTTTTCGGATTTGGAGCAGAGGGAGAACTACTCCGACTCATCCTGAAGGAGACAAGTTCATTGACAGCGTTATCTGAGCGTTGTATACACTTAATGATGACTTATTCTAAGCTAAAACTGTCAGGTGAAAAAAGTCACTGTCGGAGAACTAAAGATAAACTAACCTTTTTGTAGAACTAATATTTATTTGTCCATTGTTGTTGTTTAGTTACTCAGTCGTGGCAGACTCGAACCCATATCTCTGACATTAGCAGGCAGATTCTTTACCATTGAGCCACCTGAGAAGCCCTCATTTGTCCATTACATTTGTGTTTATTGAATTCTTTCTGCTTGGCACTATGTACCAAGTACTTGAAGACAAACAAATTTGTATTTGATGTGGTCCCTGCTTTCGTTAGTTTAGGAGTGGGAAAAATATGCATTCAGAAGTAATTCTCACAAAGAAGAATGTAAACAATGCTGAAGAAAAGAGAGAGAGAAAGAGATAAAAGGCTATGGGAGATTAGAAAGGGGGGATTTTTTTTAGCTTAGGGTGAGATAGGAGTTCATTTATGTCTTCAAAAAGGTGACTTGGTATATTGTACATACCTACTTCCCTAGAAGTCCAATGGCTAAGACTCTGCGCTCCCAATACAGGGAGCCCAGGTTCGATCCCTAGTCAGGGATCTAGATCCTGCAGGCCTCAACTAAGACCTAACACAATCAAATAAATAAATATAGGGGGGAAAAAGTTCGTTCAAATAATAAATTATAGTGAACAAAATGTATGTTGTAATAGATTGGATTCCTAACTTTTCTAGTAATAGAAGTTCATTCAGATTAAAGTATTATTGGAAAGATAGAGAAATGAGAAAAAAGAAAAAAAGCTTAAACAGTTAGGCCACCCTTGGGGATGGCCTCAAAGAGCCAGATCTCATGGACCAGATTCTTTGGCTAGTGAATGACTGAGCTCCAACTACCCTCTGTCCTTGTGTATCTTACTCAATATTCAGGTTTCTGTAAGACCAGATTGGATTGCTTTAGCTGCTGTGGAGGTGGAGGATAGAGTATTGTGATACACAGTCCCACCAAAGCCTTATGAGATGTGGGAGAGTCAGTTTTCCAAAGGATGGAGGGCTAAGGAGAGAAGTGATGCCAGGCAGAGAAAATCAGTTGTTGTTTATTAGAACTGTGTAGCCTTTATAGAGGACTGAGTATGGGCTAGGCACTATGGTATATTATTTATGTGGCTTTTGATATTTACCCTCAACAGCTCTAGGAGGTAGATATGATTGTAGCATATTCGTTTTACAGAGGAGGAAACGAGCTTATAGAGATAAAATAATTTGCTTAGCCTTAACAAAACTAGGATGTGTACAATTGAGTACATTGCGTTATTTTCTCTTTATCTTGTCCCTTTGAATTATTTCCTTATCCAGGTGCCACTTCTGTTTCTTCACAGGGAGTGGTCATCAGCTTTGGTGTATGTGTTGGCAGGTTCTGAAATCTCCCTGAAGCAACTCAGATTAAAGAAGATCAAAGCAGCAGAGTCTTTGCCAACTGGAGAATGGACCGATTGGGTTCCTTTAGCAGTAAGTACTGTGGGAACAAGTCCCAGGTTAATATTCACAGTAAACTAAAGTGGAAGTTGATCAAAGAAGAAAAATAAGTACTTTGAAGTTAAACAGAGCCATTTGAATATGATCCTAAAAGAATAAGAATATCAAATCAAAATAAAATCAACCAATACTACTGATTGCCCACTGAACACTTGACACAAACATATCACCCTAGGTCTTATAAGAAAACTAAGCTCAGATGGACCATGCATAGTATGATTAACCCATAGTTCAACTGAAAAAAGCAGTTGGAATTTAGCTTTAGAACCAATAATATATTTCAGGTGCTTTGGTAAGAAATAATGTCAATGGTGGAATAAAGGAAATGCTCCTGCCCTCTGTTTTTAGCAGAACTTGTATTCTCAGAGTAAGCTACAGTGTAATAATAGTGCAGAGAACTATGGAGTATGTTTGAAATAAATCCAGGCAGCCATAACTGTGGAGGAAAAAAAATATTACTTTTTCTCTGATTCTGAAGATAAGAGATTTGGCAGAAATAGAAATACACTGTTAGATGTTAGTAGCGTCCCAATGAGACGAATTAGAGAGGCACATTTGGAGTGTAGACTCTTAAGCGATTTCTTAAGGGGAAATCTAATTTGCTTACTCATCACACTCCCTATATAAATTTAGGACAGAGTGGAGTTTTCAGGCACATCTAGTTTAAATCTCATTTTATATACAAAGAAAACCTAAATGAATTATCCCCATGCTGGGAGTGTAACCTGAAACCAGTCTACCTTTTAAAAATAATTTTTAAATTTTTAAAATAATTTGTAAACTAAACTTTAAAAATTTGATTTGGTAATAATTTCAAACTCAAAGGAAAGTTGGAAGGATAGTACAAAGAATCCCCATACACCTTTTGTAAACCTTTTACCTTATTTGCATATATTATCTCTATAAATACATACATTTACTTATGTAAATATGTGTATATAAGTAGACACACTCCATTTTTTTCCCCAGAATCATTTGAGGCTAAGGGACATACGTCATGGCCTTTACCCTCAATTAGTTTAGTGTTTATTTCTTAAGACTAGAGATATTCTGTTCTAACCTCAGTAGAGTTACCAACTTTTGTAAGATAACGTTGATAAAATATTTTTCTCTAACCCACCATCTGTATTCCAGTTTTGTCAGCTGACTCAGTAATGTCCTTTATGGTGTTTTTCTTCCTTCCTTCCCATACAGGATACAGTCAGAGGTCATGTCTTGCATTAAGTTTAACTCCTTTAAACTGAAACATTTTCACAGCCTTTGTCTTTAGTGACTGATACTTTTGGGGAATCAGGCCTTTTCCTCCCTTTTTAAAAATAGAGGTGTCTCATTTTGGGTTTGTCTGGTCTTGCTGTGTCCCTCATTAGTGATATTAATTTTGAAAACCCAGTCAAGGTGTGCATTTAAGTTCTTCACCGTATAATTGTTTTTTTCTCTTACGTATAATAAGTAACCCGTAAGGAGACACTTTCTCAGACCATAAAATATTTTGTTCCTCATCAGAATTTCTCCCTAGTTAGCATCCATTGATGATTTTTGCATTTACTATGATGGTTACAAAGTGATTTTTTCCCCAGACCCCAGTACTCTAGCACTCTCTATATATTTATTAGTTAGCATTTTATTGTTGTCAAGAGACCTCTTGTTTCACTTATTTGTTTAAGTATGGATGCATGAATTGCTGCTTTCTCAATGATTTATAATTTATTTTCATACTTAATTATTTTGGTTCTCAGATTGTCCTAATTTGACTGCTGCGAGTCCCTTCAAGGTGTCTCTTGCAGCCTTGTGACTTGCCCCCACCCTCCATCACTTTGTTGAGCATCTCCTTACTTTTTGGTATGGCTCCGCATTCCAGGTGCATCTTACCTCCCATCACCCAGCCCTGGAATTAGCCACTTCTCTGAGGAGTCCTTGGTCCTTTTAGAGAGGAATGACATTAGAAACTACGATCTGGTCATTGCTTATTGCTGCTAGAGTGTGTTGTCATCTTGGCTTTTTTGGCCCGCAGAGCTCAGAGATATATGTGTGTATATGCTATAAACATATATACCAATATATATATTCACAAATACATGTATATACCTATAGATAACACTTTTTAAGAAATCATGAGTTCACATTGATACCTCCAGTTTATCTTTATAGGTTTTTTCCTTATTTTGTGTCCTTTCATTAGTGAAAACCCTGGCTCCCAAAACATCAGCACATTTGCTCAGTCTTTTAATACATCCAGAATTATTTCAGAATTGCTCTGTGGGTACCACAACATAAAGCAGACATACTTCAACAAATTCAGGATTTGTTTAAAATTCTCTGCATCACCCAGTACTGAAGGTCTGTTAAATATTCATAAATTGCTTGGATTGGTTCTTTTTTTTCCCCGTGCTCATTGTGGCTACAGTATTCTTTTGAAATACTTTTGGGTTTATCTGTTTGTTTTGCTTTTAGTTTTTCTTTCCTATATTTACTGATTTAATTTTTAATTTGTAGAACATAAATATACTTCCAAAAGTCAAAACTGTGGAGATTTATATATGTATATAATTGTTACTCCTTATGTTTCTCTTCCACTCCATTCCATTCCCTCTCATTCAGCCCTTCATAGGTTTCCAGCTTCATTGTTTTCTAGTTTATCTGTCCTTTATTTCTTTTCACAAAGACAGACATGTATATATATATTTTTTAAATTTATTTTTAATTGGAGGATAATTGCTTTACAATGTAGTGTTGGTTTCTGCCATACATCAGCATGATTCAGCCATAGGTATACATATGTCCCCTCCCTCTTGAACCTTCCTCCCACCCCATCACACCCCTCTAGGTTGTCAACAGAGCACGAGTTTGAGCTCCCTGTGTTGAATAGCAACTTCCCATTAGCTATCTGTTTTACATATGGTAATGTATATATTTCAGTGCTACATTCTCAATTCATCCCACCCTCTCCTGCATCCATAAGTCTGTTGTTTGTGTCTGAGTCTCTATTCTTGCCCTGCAAATAGGTTCATCGGTACCATTTTTCTAGATTCCATGTATATGCGTTAATATACAGTATTTGTTTTTCCATTTCTGACTTACTTCACTCTTTGTAACAGGCTCTTAGTTTCACCTGCCTCATTAGAACTGACTCATTTGTTCCTTTTTATGGCTGAGTAGTATTCCATTGTATATATGTACTGCAACTTCTTTATCCATTCATCTGTCCATGGACATTTGGGTTGTTTCCATGTCCTGTCTGTTGTAAATAGTGCTTCAGTGAGCACTGGGGTTCATGAAATGAATATATTTTGTTTTTCCTAATTTCTTACTGTAAAGATAGCATACTATGTATCTTTGCATCTTCCCCCGCCCCCATTTAATAGTATCCTGGAAATACTATATTACTTTGTGGAGTTTTTTTTTTTATAGTTGCATACTACTACATTATGTGGATATACCATAGTTTGATCAACTTCTGTCCAGTGCTTGGACATCAATATAGTTTTTTGCAGTTACAATTAATATTCTAATGCGTAACCTGGTATTGTTGGAGGTGTATATTCAGGTAGATTTTTAGAAGTGGAATTCCTGTGTCCAAAGATAAATGGACATTTCAGTTCAGTCGCTCAGTCATGTCCGACTCTTTGCGACCCCATGAATCGCAGCGTGCCAGGCCTCCCTGTCCATCACCAACTCCCGGAGTTTACTCAGTCTCATGTCCACTGAGTCGGTGATGCCATCTAGCCATCTCATCCTCTGTCGTCCCCTTCTCCTCCTGCCCCCAATCCCTCCCAGCATCAGGGTCTTTTCCAATTAGTCAACTCTTTGCATGAGGTGGCCAAAGTACTGGAGTTTCAGCTTCAGCATCAGTCCTTCCAGTGAACACCCAGGACTGATCTCCTTTCCAATGGACTGATTGGATCTCCTTGCAGTCCAAGGGACTCAAGAATTTTCTCCAGCACCACAGTTCAAAAGCATCAATTTTTCGGTGTTCAGCTTTCTTCACAGTCCAACTCTCACATCCATACATGACCACTGGAAAAACCATAGCCTTGACTAGACGGACCTTTGTTGGCAAAGTAATGTCTCTGCTTTTTAATATGCTATCTAGGTTGGTCATAGCTTTCCTTCCAAGGAGTAAGCATCTTTTAATTTCATGGCTGCAATCACCAGATAGTGCTAAATTCCCTTATATAGGAGTTATGCCATTTTGCATTTCCATAGGCAATATATGAAGATGCCTATTTCTCTACAGCTTGTTGAGAAACTATACTATCAAGCTTTTGAATTTTTGCCAGTCTGATGGGTGAGAACTTTCTGCTGATTGCTCTTATTATGAGTGAAGTTGAATGTCTTTTCATGTTTAAGGTCCATATTCATCTCTCTTTTTCGTAATTACATCTTCATGACTTTCACAATAGGATTTTTGGTTCTTTTTTTTTCCTCTCAATTTTTTTTTAATTAATTATTTTGGCTGAGCTAGGTGTTTATTGCTTTTCTTAAGTTTTCTCTAGTTGCAGCAAGTGGAGATGACTATTTGTTGTGGTGTGCAGACTTCTCATTGCTGTGGTTCTTTTGTTGCAGAGCACAGGCTCTGGGAGTACCTGGGTTTCCAGTAGTTGCAGCACGTGGGCCCAGTAGTTGTGGCATGTGGAATCTTCCTGGCCCAGGGATTGAACCCATGACCTCTGCATTGGCAGGCAGATTCTTATCAACTGTGCCACCTGGGAAGTTCCTTTCTCTCAGTTTTTAAAGGTTCTTTCTATGTTAAGGATGTTAGCCCTTTGTCTATGATATGTTTACAAGTATTTTCTTCTAGTTTATTTGCTTTCTATATTTAGTTATTTTTTTTTTTTGCCAAAAAAGAGATTTTTGTTTATCTATGTAGTCAAATTTATTACTCTTTTATTGCCTCTGGATTTTGAATGATTGTTAAAAAAAAGTCTTTCCCTCCTCCTAGGTTACAGCAAAGTTCTGGAATCCTTTGTGAGGGATAGTTTGGCTATATGTATCAGAAACTTTCTGCATACTCAACGGTTGTAGCTATAGGAAAATAGAAATCCTCAGGAACAAAATGTGAAATGTTATATATTAGGTTGGTGCAAACATAATTGCAGTTTTGGACCATGAATTTTAAATCATTATAGTTAGGCTCAAAGTTATCTTTATTAATCAGAATAGGAAGCATTGAAATCAACATATTTTTGCCAACAAGAAATAAGTTTATTTATTCTTACAACGTAAAAATCCATGTTTCGGGATTCAGCAAACTCTTGGAAAGCATTTTCTGCCTCCTGCTGGTTATGAAAACATTTTCCCTGCAAAAAGTTGTCAAGATTCTTGAAGAAGTGGTAGTCAGTTGGCAGGAGGTCAGGTGAATATGGCAGATAACTTCGTAGCCCAATTCGTCCAACTTTTGAAGCCTTGGTTGTGCGACATGCGGTCACGCGTTGTCATGAAGAAGAATTGGGTCCTTTCTGTTGACCAGTACCAGGCATTTTAGTTTTTGGTGCATTTCATCAGTAAACTGAGCATACTTCTCAGATGTAATGGTTTTGCTGAGATTCAAAAAGCTATAGTAGATCAGACTGGCAGCAGGCCACCAAACAGTGACCATGACCTTTTTTGGGTGGGAGTTTGGCTTTGGGAAGTGCTTTGGAACTTCTTGGTCCAGCCACCGAGCTGGTTGTTGCTGGTTGTTGTATACAGTCCGCTTTTTGTTGCATGTCACAGTCTAATCAAGAAATGGTTCGTTGTTGTGTGGAGTAAGAGAAGACGACACTTCAGAATGATTTTTTTTTTTTTTAAATTTCAGTCAGTTCATGAGGCACACACTTATCAAGCTTTTTCACCTTTTCAATTTGCTTCAAATGCCAAATGACCATACAGTGGTCGACACTGAGTTCTTCAGCAACTTCTTGTATAGTTGTAAGAGGATCAGCTTCGATGATGGCTCTCAATTGGTTGTTGACTTCTGATAGCCAGCCACTGTGCTCCTCATCTTCAAGGCTCTCATTTCCTTTGCAGAACTTCTTGAACCACCACTGCACTCTATGTTCATTAGCAGTTCCTGGGCCAAATGTGTTGTTGATGTGCATTGTCTCTGCTGCTTTACGACCCATTTTGAACTTGAATAAAAAAATCACTTGAATTTGCTTTTTGTCTATTATTTCTATAGTCTAAAATAAATAGCAAGTATTAAGTCATTATCAAAAAAAAAAAAAAGCAAGACGTGTGCATTAAAATGTTGTATAACGTAACCACATTTACTTAGAAATTATTCCAATATCAAATGGCAAGGTTCAATAGTGCAAAACTGTAGCTACTTTTGCACCAACCTAATGTACAGGAACATTGACTTCAGCATTTTTTATAATAGTGAAAAATTGGAAATAACATAAATGCCCAACAGTAGGGAACTGGTTAGACTAGTGATTCTCAATCTTAGGAGACTCCGTGTTTGATTTTTATGTTTTTAATGCCTCTTTTCCTATTTGGAAATGAAATGCATAGATAACATATCTATACCCATGATTTCAAAGAAATAAAAATAATGCCCTAACTATACTATAAAGGATAAATAAAAGAAGTAATATATAATAACGTAATTTATAAGAAAATAATACCTATCTCAATATGTTTAGTCATTACAGTGGAAGACATAATGCCTTAGTCATCAGATGCTTGTATTCATATGTTGAATCACTGTGCATATTACAACTACAAGTGCACAGTGATGCATGCGTGCTGCATTGGTGATTCAGAAATACCACAACTTGAGTTAAGTCTTAGTAAAATTCTGAACACAACAAGATAAAATCTCCCCTTGAAGTAATGCAGCTGCCTTCCTGGAAAATTCAATACATATTAGAGCTAACAAAAACATTTTGTCTAATGTGTAATTAGGTTTCAGGTCATGTAATTATGAATAAGTTTTCACCTACTTGAACATCTGGTGGGACATTTGAAAGTTGTGCAGTAGACAGGCCAGTTCTGTGGTGTGTAGTAATATCTTGAGTGCTGTAGGATGTCTAGCGTCCCTGGTCCCTGCCTGCTAAGTGCAGTAGTGCTCCCTAGTCATTATGGCAACAAGAAAGCATCTCCTCAGATTTATACAGTGCTTTCCTAGGAGGCAGTTGAAAACCACTAGGTTAGCTAATTGATATACTGGAATATTATTCATCCATTGAAAAGAATAAGGGAGATCTATGTGTACTGTCATGATAGACGTTGAGAATATATTGTCAAGTGGGAAAAAAACAAGCTATAAAAACATGTGGTATCTCACGTTTGTTAAATATACACACACATACAAGGAAGAAAGGCTGGAAATCAGAATGTTAATAGAGGGTGACATTCTTTTATTGTCTAAAATTTTTAAAACTATAAGTTGGATTATTTTTTCTAAAATTACTTCTTGACACAAGAGTTTAAAAGCTATTTAGGTCAGTCATTGGTCAATTTTTTTGTTATTGTTGAAGAAAATTTGAGGAAAGAAAAACGTATCATTAAAAGGATGTGAGGAAGAAGGTAATTTGATAAAAATTGACATTTAATATAAAATCATTTTTGTTTTAAATGGGAGAAATGGGGTAGTTTCTGTTCCAAATATTTACTTTGAAGCTATGGCCAGAAAGATTACCTTTCTTTCCTCTGTCACCTTTCTACAGGTCTACATTTAGAAACAAAAGAAAAGAAGAATAATCACCACTTAAAGGAGGGAAAGGTGCCTTGAAGAGTGTTTCTTGGATTTTAGGAAGAAACATTATATTACAGAATGTGAGAAACGTTTGCCCCAGGCCAAACAGATTAAATCCCTTCTCTACCTTCAAAGCCTGTGTTCTTAGATTCCTGTGGATCACAAGAGAACAACTGTGCTATATTGCCCTGACTGGAGAGTGGCAGTTTGGGGCAGCCAGGGACACACATGTATGGGTTTTTATAACTTTAGAGAGTTTGGGTTGTACTCCTTGCCTTGGTATTTCAGAGACAGTACTGTCATTGGAACTGGAGGAAGTCTGCTCTGTTCTCTGCTTACTGTGAGAGAAAGGGAAGGAGCTGTCCTAGGTTTAACTCCCAACTCAAGTATAAATTAGTACATCTCAAGATGTATAATTAGAGTTTTTGCCCCCAGCTTTTTATTATGAAAAATTTCAAACTTGTAAAGAACGTGAAACAATAGTACAGTGATTACTTGTAGCCCATTACCCAGATACAGCAGTTATTAACATTTTTGTCAGATGGGCTTTATCTGTAACTGTATATGTGTTAGGTAGGTATGTGACATTATTTTCCCATGGGAAAATAAATTGTGGGCATTATGAGACTTCCAGTTAAAACTTGTGTTTGTTTCTCTGCAGGTGCCATATCTGCTTAAATGCTTGAAATAGTAGGTACTGTAGGAAGGAACAAAGCTGCCTGAAATAAAAAGGAACATCATTTTTGTGTTTTCTTTTTTTTGTCTTAAGTATACATTTATTATACATTTTTAACAAAAGTAAATAACTTCTATTTCGCATTATACATTTTAACAAAAAATGTACATTATACATTAATTAAACATTTTTAACAAAAGTAATTTCTATTTTGCATAGAAAACAGTGGACTGCAGAGTGAATAATAGGGAGAGCTGTCCTCTTATGCAAGCATTTAACAGATTAGCACAGTTTGTGAAAATAAATGCAAAATGAAGTTTTTGATAACTACACATCCCTTTTACACTTCCTTAAAGTGGCAAAAATGAACACTCAATAACATCACCCAAAGATATAGCTTTTCTGTAACATAGGAAAATAGGTAAAAATACATAAACTTTAAGTTACAAGTATTAATCAATGGTTTGGATGTTTCAGTATTCTGTCTAACAAATTAATTAGGGATCCAATGATTATCCATTAATTAATTGAATCCTTGGTTTAAGCTACCTTAAGATAATTTGGAAATTATCTTCAAGTTGACACTACAAAGTATAACTACTTTTGAAATCAAAAGTTTTAGAACAACTATTCAATTTAGTTGAATAAAAAGGTATATTTTCATAATTGAAAACATTATATAGGTGTATAATCAGTTTATTTAATCAGTAAAATTTTAAAATTTGAAGAAAACTCAGAACAAAACGTATGCTTGTATTATATGTAAAACAGAAAAAAAATTGAAAACTATACCATTCAGGTATGACCTAAATCAAATCCCTTACAATTACACAGTGGAAGTGGGAAATAGATTTAAGGGACTAGATCTGATAGACAAAGTGCCTGAAGAACTATGGATGGAGGTTCCTGACATAGTAGAGGAGACAGGGATCAAGACCATCCCCAAGGAAAAGAAATGCAAAAAGGCAAAATGGTTGTCTGATGAGACCTTACAATTAGATGTGTAAAGAAGATAAGCGAAAAACAAAGGAGAAAAGGAAGGATATACCCATTTGAATACAGAGTTCCCAAGAATAGTAAGGAGAGATAAGAAAGCCTTCCTCAATGGTGACGTGAAAGTGAAGTCACTCAGTCTTGTCTGATTCTTCGCAACCCCATGGACTGTAGCTTACCTTGCTCCTCCGTCCATGGGATTTTCCGGGCAAGAGTACTGGAGTGGGTTGCCGTTTCCTTCTCCAGAGCATTTTTGTGTTTTCTTATTTGGAATGAGCTCATCTTGTCTCCATGAACTTTTCAGCACAGTGTATTACCTTGTGTAATCATTTGCAGATTTCTAGCTTCTGGTGCTGAAGATAGTCATATGGTGTTTTAAAGCTAGTAATTTTTCTTTATGTTCTAGATGATCCCTCTGATAAGCCACCTTGCCGAGGCTGCTCCTCCTACCTCATGGAGCCTTATATCAAGTGTGCAGAATGTGGTCCACCTCCTTTTTTCCTCTGCTTACAGGTAACTCGGGGAGGCTTGCCTAGTTTTATAGGCATAGTAAATTCAGTGATGACTTTCAGTTGCTCAGAAGGACCGTACCCTGTTAAATCTATTTTTTCCGTCAGTCTTTAATTACACATTTTACCAGTGAAAAATTGGAGAACAGAGCACGATGGATGAGATAGTCTGTTGAATATTCCACTTCCTCCTTATCAACCTAATGCTGTTTTTGCCAGTAGATTTCAAGTATTGGGACTACAGGAAGTAGAATTGGAGGATTATTCCTTTTGATAGCCCCTGTGACACTGTTTTTTATCTTATTAAAGAGTGATGTTTGGGCAGGTGACAAAGGAACAGAGTGTTCTGTCGCTGATGATAGTAATAGCAGTACTGATAAGTGCTTACTCTGTGCCAGGCTCTGTTTTGAGTACTTTGCATGAATTAACTTTTAAATCATCACTGCAGCCCTAGGAAGTAAGTAATGATTAGTACTCCTATTTTACAAAGGAAACTCGGCCAAAGAGAGGTTAAATAATTGCTTCAGGGTCACACAGCAAATACCATATTTTATCAGATCCAGAATGCTATTGATTAAAAGAAACATCCCAGTTTCAGAGATGTTAAAGTGTAAAAATGGCTGATGGAAGTTGTAATATACTTTTCACTGTAAGATGAATCCACATTTCAGAGTTTTAAAATATGACAAAATATATCTTAGAATTGCTGAAATACACTAAGAGCAAGGATTCAAATTTAGACAGTCTGCTTCCAGGGCTTATGCTTTTCTAAAAGGAGGAGTTGTCCTAGGAATAAGTCTTTTTTCCCAGATTGTTGTTTTTTCTCTATGAGGGCCTTTGAAAAGCTGTGATCATGAACCTAACCTTTGAGTTGTGGCTGCAAACAAGAGTAAATGAATTCTTAAAAACTCATTGAAGAGTAAAATACCCACCAGTCATCATCTATCCTTTAAGAAAGCATTTCAAAATGTAACTTTTTGGTAACTTAATTTTTGTTTCTTTTGCAGTGTTTCACGCGAGGATTTGAGTACAAGAAACATCAAAGTGATCATACTTATGAAATAATGGTAATGAAGTTGTATGAATTTCCCTTCATTTTCAAATTTTATACTGGATATTATTCTTTCTTCATCTGCAAGTATCTGCCTTTTCTTTTCCCCACGTCTGAATTAGGTAATCATTGCCCAATAAGCTTTTTAGGATTTTATGGATCTACTAAAGCATTCAAGTCTGAAAATCATTTTACATACTTAGATTTTTGGTTTAATTTAGAAGGAATTTAAAGGAAGTATTCTTTGAGATTTACTATGTAAGGATCAGAGGTGTGCTGCTTTCTAGGTTTGTTTATAAACATAGTAAATGTATTGTTGCTGTGTTTGGCTAATGGTATTTTTATGTGGTTCGTGTGGTCAGTGGTGAGATTTATGTCTGGCGCTCCACCTTCTCAGCTTTGGAGAAATTAGTTACCCTCGGAGAGTTAAGTTGTAAATTGAATATAGGATCAATGATATAGTAATACATAAAATCACTTTGAAGAGATAGATTGACTCATAGGCCAGAGTAAGACTTGGCTATAATTTGATTGATTTTTTTGACACCTGTAAAGAAGGAATGAGGGACGGATGGATATTAGTAGTGTCCTTCCAGTATCTTGGAGAAGGAAATGGGAACCCACTCCAGTATTCTTGCTTGGAGAATCCCATGGACAGCTGGCAGGGTCGCATAGAGTCAGACACGACTGAAGTGACAACATTCATTCCAGTATCTAGCCGGAGGAGTGGGCACTTTACTAAGCCAAAGTAAATATCTGGTATGCTTGGCAGGCATGTATACAGTACCTTTGTCTGTTATCAGAGCCTATCTCCTGGTTCACCAAGTAGTTTTCTTACATTTGGCCTCCTTTGTTGGTTTTTCTTAAAGGAAGGAATGCTGGTTGGGCATCTTCTTGACAGTAGTTTCACATCATGGATTAATCGGTTGATACTTGTGTAGTTTTCTCTTGCTGTCATAACAACTTATCAAAAATGAAACAGCTTAAGACAACAGGAATTTATCATCTCACAGTTCTGTTGGTCAAAACACCAATTATGTTCATTGGTTTGCTCCAGATTCCGTAAGGCTGAAATTAAAGTGTTGGTCTGTCTGGATTTTTGTCTGGAGACCCTAGGGGAGAATCCACTTTCAGTCCCTTCCCATTCTCATTCAAGTTGTTGACAGAATTCACTGCCTGGAGGTTGTAGGAGATATGATATTGTTTCCTTCTTGATTGTTGGCCGGGACTTGCTCTCAGCCTTTAGAGTTTCCTGACCCCCTTTGTACATATTCAAAGCCACCAATAGCAGGGAGGCCTTGAAGGTTATTGATGAAACACTTGGCCTCTCTGACCTCTCCTGGTTCATGACTTCTGTGCTGGATCTCTCTGACTCTTCTCTGTCTCTTAAGACCTATGTGATTACAGTGGATTCACCTGCTTAATCGCCTATTTTCCAGTCAGTTAATTAGTACCTGGTCAGCATAGTTCCTTCACAGGAATATTTAGTTAGTGTTTGACTAATCAGGGGATAAGAATCTTTGGGGAGTGGGGGCCACCTTGAGAATTCTGTCTGCCACAGTGCTGTAGCCTGTCTACTTCTGTCTTTTAGCAGTTTGAAAAGGGTAACTCAGCATCTCCAACTCTTATTTGTGAAGCCTTGAGTGAATTTCTGGGCCCATAATGCTGAGAGTCAGGTCCTGGTCCATAATGAATTAGTCAAAGAAATTCTCCTTAGTAAGAGTTCTTGGCAGCTAACTGTCCGGCCTTCCCCTACCTCTCTCTCAACACCTTCAGTCTTCTAACTAGTTTCTTCACTAATTATAAGGTTTGGAATATATTTTTTAATATTAGGCTTTGATTTTTAGATCAGTTATAAGTTCACAGCAAAATTGAGTACAAAGTACAGAAATTTCACCTGTATCCTCTGCCCCCACAAATGCATAGCCTCCCCTATTATCAGCATCCCCCACCAGAATTGTACATAAATTATCACTGAGGAACCTACGTTGATCCTCATTATCACCCAAAGTCCATAGTTTATATTAGGGTTCACTGCATGTTAACACATTCTGTAGATTTGTGGAAATACAGAATGACATATATCTACCATTATAGTATAGCGTATAGTACAGAGTAGTTTCATGGTCCTAAAAGTCTTCTGTGTTCTGCCTCGTCATCCACCCCTCCCCCTAACTCCTGGCAACCATGGATCTTTTGATGACCTCCATGGTTTTGCCTTTTCCAAAATGTCATAGAGTTGGGATCCAAAATGTCATAGAGTGTACCCTTTTCAGATTGGCTTCTTTCACTAAGTAATACATGTATAAGTTTCCTGCATGTCTTTTCATGGCTTGATAGCTTGTTTCTTTTTTAGCCCTGAATAATAGTCTGTTGTCTAGATGTACCACAGTTTATTTATTCATCCACCTACTGAAGGATATCTTGGTTGCTTCCAGTTTTTGGCAATTAAGAATAAAGCAACTATAGATACCCACATACAGGTTTTTCTTCTGACCTGAGTTTTCAGTTCCTTTGGGTAAATACCAAGAAAATGGTTGCTGGATCATATGGTATGAGTATGTTTCGTTTTGTAAGAAACTGTCAAACTGCCCAAAGTGGCTGTGCCATTTTGCGTTCCCACCACCAGTGGAAGAGAGTTCCTGTTGCTCCACACCCTTGTCAGCATTTGGTGTTGTCAGTGTTCTGGGTTTTGGCCATTCTGATAGGTATATGGTGCTGTCTCATTTTAACCTGCATTTCTCTGACAACATATGATATGGAATATATGAAATATGAATTCTTTTCCCTTTTGTTTCCCTTCTGTTAATTGCAAAATGAATGCAGGGTTGGAGGAAGAATGTGGTGCTGTGGCTCTGAGTTCATTTCACTAAGGTTATCCCATCTTCAAAAGTTACCTTTATTCATCCCAAATTCACACAAGAATGCTAAGAAGCAGAATGCGTATTTATTTATTTGAATTGTGATTCAGTGTACTTTGAGTAGATTGAGATTATCCTCTGCAGGAAGACTGACCATGAACTCGCTTTAACTATCCTGGGCACCATGCCTTCTGCCTAATGCTGACGGCACGAAGTTTCGCTCCAAGTCCCTCTATCTCTTCAGATTACATCATTCTTTTCTCACATATTCTACACCCATACAAACACATTTCAGAATTCTGTTCTTTATAGCGCTTTTGGAGATTACTAATGCTCTTTTTGTTTCTTCTAGTCTTTACTCCCAGATAAGGAAAAGATGAATCTCCTTCCATAGGAATGATGACCACGTTTTGGTTTTCTCTACATGAAGTCACTAAAACCTTGATTTTTTTTTTTCCCCTTATATGAAGCCTCAAAAAACTTTAAATGGCTTTCAGTACTTTTGCCATCTCACAGTGCTGTATTTTTGGAAGTTACTCATGCTGTGGTGGGTGGTGCATTAATCAGGATTTCTGAGCGCTTTGCCTGTTTTTGTCTTATAATTCTTAGAACCTTGCGCAAGTCGAGGCACCGTGTTTTGCCACACCCTTTATACCAGTGATTCTTAAACTTCAGTGCATAAGAATCACCTGGGGGCTTCTTAATATTATAGATTCCTAGACCTTGCTATTAGAGATTCTTGTTCAGTAGGGCCAAGATTGGGTTCAGAGATTGAAAAACACTGTTTCAACTTTAAGAAAAACTGCCTTATATGCCCATTTAGTTTTGGTGTAGAAAGTCTTTCTGGTTTATCTTATAGTAAGGTTGGTGAGGGCTAATTAATATTAGAAAACGCACTTTCAGAAATACAGGCTTTCCAACTATGAGTTGTTCTATTTGCCTGTATTTATGGTACTTTCCCGGAGAAGGCAATGGCACCCCACTCCAGTATTCTTGCCTGGAAAATCCCACGGATGGAGGAGCCTGGTAGGCATCGGTCCATGGGGTCGCTAAGAGTCGGACACGACTGAGCAATTTCACTTTCACTTTTCACTTTCACACATTGGAGAAGGCAGTGGCAACCCACTCCAGTGTTCTTGCCTGGAGAATCCCAGGGACGGGGGACCCTGGTGGGCTGCCGTCTATGGGGTTGCACAGAGTCAGACACGACTGAAGTGACTTAGCAGCATGGTACTTCCCCGTGGACAGAGGAGCCTGGTAGGCTGCAGTCCATGGGGTCACTAAGAGTCGGACATGACTGGGCGACTTCACTTTCCCTTTTCACTTTCATGCATCGGAGAAGGAAATAGCAACCCACTCCATGTACTTGCCTGGAGAATCCCAGGGATGGGGGAGTCTGGTGGGCTGCCGTCTGAGTTGGACATGACTGAAGCGACTTAGCAGCAGCAGCAACAGCATGGTACTTTCCAGATTGAGTGATTATTTTGAATTTAATACAGATACAGGCTCTGAAGTTTCTCGTTTGGATCTCATAGTACCTCACGTGAGGCATATTCCTAGTAAGTGCTCAGATAAAATGTATTGCTTATTAGTAATATAATTTGACAGATCACAGAGGGTTTTTTGTGTGTGTGTGTCATTAACAGAAGATAGAACAATTTCTAAACACCTGTGTGATTGAAGGATCGCTCTTCTATTTATTTATTTATTTGGCCGTGCCGGGTCTTAGTTGTGGGGATCTTCTCTCATTGTGGCATGCGAACTCTTAGTTGCAGCCTGCCAGCTCCTTGACCAGAGTTCAAAATTGCACCCCCTATGTTGAGAGCAGAGTCCTAGCCACTGGACCACTAGGAGAATTCCTAAAGATCTTTGTGTGTGTGTGTGCACATGTGCGTGCCTGCGTGTGCGCGCGTGTATAGGAACTACTCAGTTCAACTCTTTGCAACCCGATGGACTATAGCCTGCCAGGCTCCTCTGTCTGTAGGATTTCCCAGATAAGAATACTACCATTTTCTTCTCCTGGGGGTCTTCCCCACCCAGGGAGTGAACCCATGTCTCCTGTGCGTCTCCTGCACTGTAGTCAGATCCTTCACCCTGAGCCACCAGGGAAGCCCAGACTCTTGTGTGACGTTTGTTGTTTTTTTTTTTTTTTTTCCTAACTGTTCTAGGTTGGTTACCTCATGTATTTGTCCTATGGGTTCTTTCTCTCCTTCCTACCCCTCCCTCACTCTTTCTCTTGTTTCATACAGTTTGATTGTTTAAAAACCTGAGTTGTTTGTCTTATAGATGTTAGCACAGTCTAGATTTTGCCAGTTAACATGTTCCTCTGACTTCTGTGTTTCCTACAAATTAGTAGTAACATATATTGGATATATCAGATTCATTCACGATCATTGTCTAGATTTGTTCATCTAGGATTGCAAAATGCATAGTTATCTTTTAATTCTATCACTTCTTTTAATTTAGTTAAAATAATTCTATAAAAAGAAACATCCTTGCATTATCTATGTAATCACACTAAGGTAAAGTTCGTACAGAAAGGCAGGATAAATTATTTCCCTTTGTTTACCAGTTTTGAAAGTATGAGTTCCTTCTCTGGAATCCTCTAGACATTGAGGATGTTTGGCATGTTATAAACCTTTGCAATTGTTATTCTTTTTAATGTTCAAAATGTTCCATTTTTAGTTAGTGGGAGCCTCTACAAGTTGACCTCTGAATCCTTTTGACATGACCCTCATATTCTTTGAGAGTTTCTTTGCTTTCCAGTATAATAAAATGTTCCAATCTCATCTTGTACATTTCCTCCCCAAAACTAAAATGAGCCTTTTCTTGAAAGAGCCCTGGTTCCTTTAGTGGAAAATTGTCCTTAGAGACCACACACAGGGCACTAGAAGTATTCATTGTTGTTGGATTAGTCATTTTTTCTAGATTTTTTTATTGAATAGGTTTTTTTTTTTTTTTTAATGTCTTATACAGTTTTTAAAGGTTACACTTCATTTACAGTTATTACAAAATATTGGCTATGTTCCCTGTGTTGTACAATACATCCTTGTAGCCTGTCTTACACCCAATAGTTTGTACCTCCCACTCCTTCATCCCTATATTTTACCCCCCACATACATACTGGTAATCACTAGTTTGTGCTCTATATTGGAAATTTTTATTTTAAGACAAAATACATCATGAGTTCATACTAAAAACTTTCATTTCAAATACAGGACCACATGGTTTTATATAACCTCATAGATCGCCTATCTTTTCTTTCCCCCAAGCCCCAAATCCCACTGTCCAGTGACACCAGTACAGTTACTTAACAGCTTTATCCCACACTACATCAACATATAATAATCTCAGAATAGCTCTACCAACACTACGTGAAAACAATAGTTGTCAATCACTACTTAATTTTTTTTGGCAGTTCGTTTTACTTTATAAAGTATATTCTACGATAAATATATAGTCAAATTATTATGTTTTAAAGTCACCTGGGATTGCTTCTTTCTGTGTGATTATGCCTTAAAATTAATCCATAGGTTAATTTGTTACATTTTACTTTTGATTTTTGTGATATTAAAATTTAATACTTAGTGTACAGTATTTATGTTTTCAAAGTCAGGTCTACAGAAAAGGAATATCCAGAGAGGACCAGCTTTTATCCTTGTCCTATCCCTCCCGTCTTCTCCCTCCCTCCCCAATAGGTAGCTTTGGTTCTATTATTATTTATGATTTATATGATGATAAATATGATTTATTTATGATTTAATCTTGCATTTTAATAGATAAAAATATACACATTTTTATTCCTCTCTTAGCTAAATGGGAACACACTATTATACTTATATCTACCTTTGTGCTAAGTTTAAGAAACATATTTCTACATGAGCTAAATGGCATTTGTGGTTGATAATATTTATTGGAGATCCTAATGGTAGAACTAGAGGTGGGGATTGCGAACAACTAATGATAACGTTCTTCGGGCGTCTCTCAAACACCATGAGAATGACAGCATTGGACTTAACTAGGATTACATTTGGGATTGCTGGGTTCTCTATTTCTCTATCTGTTCTTAGGCAGAACTTTTTCTTCCTCAGACCTCAGATTTTCCTGTTCTTGATCCCAGCTGGACTGCTCAAGAAGAAATGGCTCTTTTAGAAGCTGTGATGGACTGTGGCTTTGGAAATTGGTAAGAGCTTGGGAGGAAGGGTTGTCCTGCTCTAGCAGTCTCCAAAAAGACAGTGCTGTTGAATTAAAAGGAGGAACCTCAGAAAAAGGACTTAGGGGCCATATGTTGCTTTTCTCTTGACCCATGACTTAGAGACAAATCCTTTTCCCTTCTACATGTGTTTTTCCAAGGCTGAAATGCCTCACAGGGCTACAGGATGTTTAGTGATCTGTGACTGGCCAGCTCTAAAAGACCACTTTGGACGTATCAACACCACGGAAGGTTGATTATTCCTCTCTGAATAGTGGGGAAGTGTAGACTATGTTAGTTATTCTTCCTTTCTGATTTTATGAACTTTTCTTGGCTGTAGATGGCCTTGTCATTTAAGTGAGTCAGACTTTAGATAAATGGCCATAGCTCGCCTGAGATTCAGATCTGATAGGCTACCTATTTGCATTTTCTGGTTTTAGCTTGTAGATACTTGCTCAGTCCTAGCATGGCAGAATTGAACAGCGTTCGGTTGCCTTATGAGGTGACACTGCTTAATAATGACACTGCTGCTTTCATTTTTACCTTTTTGGAGTACTTTCAAACTGATGATTTCTTTTTATGAACTAGATAACAGAGGCATTCTTAAATATATTTGTTCATGAAGAATCTGAAGCTGAGGGAGTTAAAAAATGACTTCTTATGACCACAGTTTATTAATGTTACCGGAGGACCCTTAAATAGCTCTTCCCTGCCCTAATTTCCTAGAGTATATCCTCTATCAGATGTTGATAAAATATACTATGCTGCCTCCCTATGTCCAGGGCCTTGAAGAATGAGATTTGAATTCCATTCACATTTTGCTTATATTTATTAAGCATCATAAAATTTTGTTTACTATGGGAATACCAAAGAAGATAGAAAAAGGGATCATTTTCTTGCTAGTCTTCTTTGGCCTAGTTTTTCACTTTTTGTCTAAAAGGGGCTATTCCTCTTTGTACCCCTTCCTTAGCAAAGACCACAAAAAGACCATTGTTTCTCTCTCCTGTATGGGTAAGGCACTATGCTTGGTGGTGAGGTTGCTGGAGCCAAGAATTATGACATATATCCTGCCTTCAGGAAGCTTGTAGTCTGGTAGGGAATCAGCATATATGTACAGTTGGTTGAAGTACATAAATCAGAGCATAGTGATGCCTTAGGAGGCATGTGAAGTGGAGACACGTGCCTTAGGAGGCATGATGCAAGTGAAGCGTCGTGGAAGAGAGAGGCTGAGAGGGGCCTTTGAGAGATCTCGCCTCTGCATCATCTTGGCCGGGAGTCAGGGCTCTTCAGTACAGATTAAGTGGCTTTGACACTTCCGTGCTTTGTGTTCTTAAGCAAGTTTGTTAACCTTTTTGGGCCTCATTTTTTTCATCTGTGAAACTGAGATAGTAAATACACTACGCAGTTAATACTAGCATTGATTTAAATTATGTTGTACATATTTCCAGCTTAGAGCTTGGTCTGTCATGAGAGCTCTAGTAAAGAAATGTTTGTTCACATGAAGTGTTTTTTTTTTTTTTTTTCCAGTGGGTTTTGTCATACATTGATATGAATCAGCCATGGATGAAGTGTTTTTTAAACTATAAAATATGCAAATATAAATGTTCTGAAGTGGCTTATTATTAATTATAGCAATTCTTTCGATAGAGCCTAGCTCACAGGGAAATTCTTTCCATATTTTAAGTCCCACTGATATCAGTTTGGAGGTATCACGTTCCACACATTATATCAGTGGGACTTAAAATATGGAAAGAACAAACCATACGTTGACCATTATGTATAAATGAAAACTCTTCCTTTTCTCACTTTCCACACTCTAGGCAGGATGTAGCCAATCAGATGTGCACCAAGACCAAGGAGGAGTGTGAGAAGCACTATATGAAGCATTTCATCAATAACCCTCTGTTTGCATCTACCCTCCTGAACCTGAAGCAAGCAGAGGAGGCAAAAACTGCTGACACAGCCATTCCATTTCACTGTAAGTACCTCCCTGTATCAGTAAGAGAGTCCAGTATTGAACTCATTATAATTAACCATCCCAATATTAAGTCCAAGAAGTAATTTGTTATTTTTGTTCACTTGGTTGTGGCAGTTATAGCAAACTTTTTTTTTTTTTTAATCTCATGTGACTTAGGGACTCATGGGTCTAACAAAACATAACCAAACCCATGATGAATTATAAATGGACATCTTTTCTGAATGACTCCCAGGGCACAAATAATGAGATATGATTATTTTTCTTTCCCGTGGCTCTTTCCTCATACTTTCTGGAGACAGTTTCATAGCTGACTAACTCAAAACCTGGGGCTATCTCCTGTTTGTGTAGCTCTTTGGATGCTAGCACTTTGTTCTCAAATGCCTGAGACCATTTCTTCCTCATGGCAACGCAGTGAGACAGGAAGAGCAAGTGCTTTGGTCTTGCATACAAGGAACCTGAAATTCAGAGAGGTTAAATAATTTGTGCAAGATCACAGGAATATCACAGGACTGGTGACTCAATTCCAGCTCACTCCAAATCCAGTGGGATTTTTGCCTGTCAATTGGATGGGATTTGTAAATTGAGATTGAGAAGGGAGCTGAAGCAGACAGGGTAAATACTTAAGTTCTATAATGCTAAAGAAAAGATCTTTGATTTTCTTTTATATTAGGGAAGTAAAAAGCAGAGGGAATTTTCCATATTTACTTAGAGGATTCCTTAAGTCTTAGTTTCATTTTTTTTTTTTCTTTTCCCTGCCCTTTGTAGCATGTGGGGTCTTAGTTCCCCAGCCAGGAATCAAACTCATGTCCCTTGCAGTGGAAGTGCAGTCTTAACCACTAGACCACCAGGGAAGTCCCCTTAATTTCTTTTTTAAGAAATCAGTTTGTTTCCATAAAACTTTACTTTTTTACTTTACTTTATAAAAATCTTTTGAATTTTATTTATTTTCTCAGACACTGTCTTTCTCCAAATAAAAATATTTCAGAATCTAAATGAGAACTTTTTTTGTGTTGCTTTTTTTATGCCAGTATTTTATTAAGTTATTAAGAAAAACTCAACATTCTTTCAGCTGCAGATGACCCTCCCCGACCTGCCTTTGACTCCTTGCTTTCTCGGGACATGGCAGGATACATGCCAGCTCGAGCAGATTTCATCGAGGTAGGAGAGACTTCCTTTTGTTTCGGATGAGGCCATGTCTGTTACCTGTAGGTTCCATACCACTAAAAAGCTTTTCAGAACACTGTAATTTGTAGGGGCTTAAGCAGTGCCATTTTCTCCATCTGAGTGCCTCTTCTCATTTGTAAACTTTTTTTTTTAAGAAAGGTAGAAGTTCTTCAGACCAAGAACTTATTTCTTAAGTACCATTTCCTTTCTAAGAATAGGGTTTCTATAGTCTGATTCTCATTCCACACCTAGAGAGTTCCAAGGTTGTATTATATCAGGGGATTGGGAAACTTTCTATTAAGATCCAGATAGTAAATATTTTAGATTTTGTAGACCATAAAGTCTCTGTTGAAACTAAACTTTGCCATAATTATACAAAAAGCAACATAGATAATAGCAAGCAAATGAGCATGCTGGTGCACCAGTAAAACTTTATTTACAAAAATAGGCAGTGGGCTGAATTTGGCCTGTAGGCTGTAGATTGCAGTCTTCTGTACTATATTCACAAGTGTATAAAGAATGATAAGTGTGTAGAAAGCTACATGTTCTTGCAGCCGTAAAGCCATGTGAGTATAGTCACGCGTCTCTTGGTTTATCGCCTCATCCATAATTATAGCACTCCTGGAGGTGATTAAAGTTTAGCAAACTACAAACAATTTTGCTGGCCACACCCAGGTCAGCATTTTGTTCTTGGCAGCTGCTGTTGTAGAACTCCCTCACAGACACTACCCCTGCAGATGTACTCCTTGAACAGAATGTGAACATATCTACCCACTGAGCTGTATAACCAATATTCTGGAATAAATAGAGCCCTCAGAAGGTGGTAGTGAGGCAGATGAATTAATGCACACAATTTTCTTACCTAAATACTTGAAGGGCTAGTCAGAGTGAGATTTTCTTGATTTACACTTTATGAACAGACTACTTTTAGAACCAAATATTTATTCCTAGACTCATAGCTTTCTCATTTTTTTGCTGTCAGTATTGCCTGAAGGCCTCTCAGATTTTTCCCATGGTTTATGACTTAATGGCAGTTATCCTGGCCTTGTACCCCATTCAGTGCTTTTTAACAGGTGTTTGTATATTTGCTGTTTGCTTTTAAAGCATGGCTCCTATAAAGGCATTATTCAAAGCTGATGGATCTGAGGTGGGAATTTTTTTCCCCAAACAGGAGTTTGACAATTATGCAGAGTGGGACTTGAGAGATATTGATTTTGTTGAAGATGACTCGGACATTTTACACGGTAACATTTCATTTCAATAAGTGTTTCTATTGATTGCAACCTGTAATGAGACTGTGCTGGCTGCTAGGAATGTAAGAATGAATAAGATAGTCTCCTGCCCCTTATGAGACTGAAAGTATAGTGGTTAAGATGCTGAACGTATCCTGTTGCCGGGATTTGACCATAATGAGAAGATCATTTGTGACGATGGTGAGAATGTTGATCATATAATGGTAGTTGGGAATATCCCATCCCTTGGACTATATGAGCTTGCTTTTAATTGAGACAAGCCTATGCTGAGGTAATTGTTTAAATGGTCCTCACTGCGTCCTTAAAAGAAAAGGAATCAGGGTGAAAACCTGGGACTTCAACAGCAACTACTGATACTAAACGTTCATTGTAATTTGTTACCCCAGATTTCCCATAGCAGGGGAAAAGAATGGAAGTTCAAGAGTTTTTAGACCAAGACTGAAAATTTCTTCTTTCTCAGAACTGTTGGATTTTTAGCACTTCTGAATTCTTAAGATTAGCCTGATTTACTAACTCTTTCATTATAAGTAAATGGTTAATGTCAGTAAGGCTCTTAAAAGTGGATGGTTAAACTTTTACTGGAATTTCTTTTTTTTCCTTTCTTTCCATTTTCAGTGAATTGTGTATTTAAAATAATCTCAAATCTTCTCTTTCATTTCAGTCCAGAATTAAGGGTGATGTATGTAGTAGGTAAACCCTTGGATTCTATATTTCCTAAACAACATCTTTGTTATTTCTCTTAATTGTATATGCCAGGTAGGAATGACAAGTTAGACTCCTTGTTGATTTATAAATGGAGTTTTCAGGTTGCATTAACTGGTCCTTTGTCCCTTGAAGGGGAAATTTTACCCTTCCCTCCATAGAAGAGCTGTCTAGGTATTTGTTACACCAGATCTGAGACCAAGAAAGAGTCCTCATAAAAATTTTACCTTTAGAATTTTTTCTGTACATACTTCTTGAACAGTTTTCTTTGCAAAATTTCATTTCTCTCCTTTTCTCCCACACAACTTTAAGGAAAAGTCAAAGTGACGCAGATTGAACTAAAAGAGGAAAGCTTGAAGGCAGACTACTTTAGGTTCACTAGAGCCATTGTGCTTAATCCGTCGTCCGTATCAGTCTCCGCTTGTCAGCCCTGGTCACTCGCGTTACTGTCTGTTCTCACCTCGTGGTGGGGTCCCCTTGAAGGTAGTGTGCAGACTGCCATTCAGGATTTCTCCTCATATATGCCAGCTTTAATTAAAATGGGATTATTTCCTGGCTTGTATCATTCTTATCCAGAATGCAAAAAAGCAGTTTATAAGTATTTTTCAAGATATTATTCAGAGGTACTGAACTTCTGAAAGTCAAAATCTCTAATGTCAGTAATGTCTCAACTATATAAAGGACTTGCTGAATCATGTCTCTAGGTCTTAGTCCAAGGTCTTCATTCTTAAGCCTCAACATTATTAAGAAAACTATAGTGATAGTTGGTATTTCATTTTACTCTGCATTCTTTGTGAAAGCAGGATTTGCAGTTTCTTCTGATGCAGTTATGGTCCTTTCTATAATTAAGTGGGGCAAAAGGGAAAAAAAATAAAGAAGAAGCAATTGATTAGCAAGTTTTATTTTAGTTAGCATTTCAAACCTATAGCATACTTTAGTTATTTGTGTTCTTTGTACAGATTCTGCAACCTTTTAAGTTACTTGATTCTAATTCATTGGAACTACAACTGAAGCTTCAGTTATTGTTATACATAAGTAGTTTTAATTAAAATTATAATAATCTCTGCCTCCACTTTCCCTTCCTGTCTAGTAGTGAACTATAAGATGTTTAGATGGGTGCTTTTTGAAAGGTGATGACGCCATCGAGAGGGTTGGCAGGACTGGAAATCAAAGGGATGCTTTGTCGATGGCTCTAAATTCTCATATTCCTCCTCTGGCAGTGCGACCCCACTGTCCAGTGGGGCATGTTGCCCTTGAGCTGAGCGGTTTCTCCCAGAACACTCAAGTGAGGGGGACTAGGAGCCTAAGGAGAGTAGGGAGAAATGAGAAGGAGCTTTTTATGCACACCCAAAGCAGAGAGGGGGGCACCGGTTTTCTGCAGATCAGGACAGTGATTCAACCTCGGGCTTTCTTCTAAGTCACTTGGAATCCTGCTTGCTATTTCTTTGTCCCAGGCCAACAAAGAAGGATGACACTGACTAGTCAGGGTGAATGTCTCCAATGGAAGAGGGTTCGTAATTCAGATTGATGTTATTACCATCCCATTATACTATTACACTCTTAATATTACTGAGCATTTATAACATTCCTTTTACGTTTCCTTACTCACAACTACTAGACGGAAGTAGATTGTTTGGCTGGGTTTTGTATCCTGTTCCCAGGCATCTAGAAGGTTGGGTCATGCCACCAAGCTCTTTTTCTTTCCCAAGGCTTTTGCTATGATTCATGGAATTTGTCTAATAAAGGAGGTTTAAATGGTCCATTGTAGAGGCCTAGGACACAATGGAGGAATAGATGATTACATTCCAGCCATACCAAACATCTTTCAGAATGGGCCCCCAAAAGATACTGCATGTGAAGTAATGTCTGAGGAAGACAATAGGAAGTTTTGGGATCGCTAAATGAAACCTCCTCATACTTAATTGAAATTATTGGCCTAGAGAGGGAGATGCAGAAGACCCATATCAGTGCCCCCTGTGTCACGGTATGTTGTGAGACGTCAGTGCTGACACCCAGCGCATTTCCCTTTTCCTCAGGGAACGTTGCTTCCCATCTGCTTTTATTGGGAAAATCTCTCCTAAATTTGTAGACTGGTGTCTTTCTCAGAGTTTTCCAGGTGGTAAGCCTTAGCACAGCATCTTCTAATCATTGCTAGCCAGGCAAGCAGGAGTTGTCTGTCATGAGCGCCTTTCTCTGTGTTGGGTCTGTGTTCTCAGCACTTCTCAGGGTTGCACACCAGAGAAGTTTACTCTCCCTTTATTTGGAAAGCTAATTTCAGCAAAATGTCTTGGTCAGATATGGGTGTGTTCCCCCCCCATGCCCCCGACTTTCTTTCTTTGGTCCGTGTTGTCAGCCTTTGGTCCTCCCAGGTGGCTCAGTGGGAAAGAATCCACCTGCCAGTGCAGAGGATGCGGGTTCAATCCTTGGATCGGGAAGATCCCCTGGAGCAATAAATGGCAACCTGCTCCAGTATTCTTGCCTGGGAAATCCCATGGACAGAGGAGGCTAGTGGGCTGACTGTCCATGGGGTCGCAAAAGAGTTGGACATGACGGAGCAACTAAACAGCAATTTTCAGTCTTAATGGTATTTATGTCTAAACAGTCCTAAGCACAAAGCAGCCAAATCACCATCAAGGGAAAGAAACTGCCAGTAGGTAGGTGAGTAGGCACAGTGACCAGGCTGGACCTCTGATCTTCTAACTGTTAAAGGCTGTAAATAATAATAATTAATACATACAGCACTCTCTGTTTGCCAGGTACCGTTTAAGTTCTTAACACGTGTGAACTCATTTAATCCTCACAAAACTCTTTGGGTTGGGCGTTACTCTGCCCATTTTATAGGTGGGGAAATTGAGGAGTGGAAATATCAAGGTCAAGTTATAACCTGCAAGTGGCAGAGCCATCTCAAGCTCTTAATACTACTGTGCTTAATACATCTGTGCTCTTAATACTACTAGACTTACTGTATCTACCACCTTCAACCTTTTTTTTCTTTTTAGATTTCACATTTTTTATAATTATGACTTAATCACATTCCTGAGAAGTAGAAATAGTCATTTTCCCATTCTACCTTCAGAGAAATGCACAAAGGAGTGAAGCAACTTGCCTAAGGCTTCCTGGATGCTGACTTTGACTATGAGGTCACATAGCCATCCTTTTTTCATAGCCCTGATTGTGTCCATCTCGGCCAAAAGCTTCAGGGGCAGGGGAGTGACTTTTAAGGAGCTTCATTCTGGGAATACCTGATTCCCAGGTTTGTGCTTGTGTGCTTGCAGTAGGGGTTTTGATTGGTTTCCCCACAGTTAAGGCCTCTGAGTTGCTTTTCTTGCCAAGAAAGCAGTAAGTGCCTTCTGTCAGGAAAACAGAAACATGTTGCCAGCTATTTTGAACAATGTTAGAAATACACTGCAGTGGGAAGGAGCTGCCTCTGACTTCTGCCCACTTCTTGCAGTATTTTAAGGCAGCCATTTGGAGACTTTGCTATCAGTCCCCAGTGTAATCACACGGAGACTAGTCATCCCCCCAGACTGGGATTTCAGAGGCCTGGCAGCAGTGGAGAGGTGATGGGTGGTTTGGGTTGGTTGTTTTTAAGGAGCTCTGGGTCTTTGTGTGCCTGCTTTACTCAACTCTCCAGTCACTTTAAGAAGGGTGTGAACCTGCGACTGTCCTTCATTCAGTGTCTCCCTCTCACTTCTGTTCTGCCTGCTGTGCTGTGTCCTCCCTGGGTTTTTCATGCAGTTAAGACCTTATAATCAGTTGTTGCAATGCGAGTGTGCTTCATCAAGACAAGAGAGAGCTTCAACTGTGAAATTTTTTCCCTGGGAGAATTCCAGTTCTCCTCGCATTTTGCTCTGTGTTCCCTCTCTCGCTTTGTTCTCCAGAGCTGGTTGTACAAGCTTCCACTACTGAATTGATCAGGCACCAGAACCGTTTATCAGCAGGATTTATTTATAGAGGTTTTTGTAACACAGTCTCTTCAGTTGTTTTTTTTTTTTTTTCTGTTTTAATTCTTTCCCACACAAATCTTAGGAAACAACATGATATGTTAGTATATTAGAAAAATTACAGAACTGTTTTGTCAAAATTAGCACTAACCTCCCCACTGGATTTTCTGGTAGTTTGTTTCCTACTGAACTCATCTTGTTATTCAGTGGATAAATGAGATGAGGCACCTAAAGAGCCTGGAATGTGATAAATACTCAGTGTATGTTAGCTCTTTACCTGTTTGCTTCTTATTTGTTCTATTTGCTTCTCCTGCCTTGAACTGTTGACTTCCTAATTCTCTTTCTCCTAAGAAGGAAGGTAGAGTCCACGCTAAAGCTTGTACTTGGTTGTGGTGCATGTCAAAAGCAGATCGTCTCCTCCCCATTCCTCTTGCCACTTCCACCACAGACTTACGTAAGGCCTGTCTCCCCCAGAACAGCGTTCTAGGACCTGTCATTACACCTAATACCAGGTGTATTAGGAAACACTGGCAGGGTCTGGGCATTCTGTAATATCTATGCTTCTATAAGGAACACGTATAAACCAAGAAAGAATTCACATAGAGAAAGAGTTCTGCAACCTAAAAAAAAAGATTTGAAATCCATTGCCTTAAATCTTGGACCTGATATTATTGAATTATTTTTAGTTTGTGGGTGGTGAGGAGGAAAAATGAAGCAATGTTGTTTAAATTTTTGAACTTGTTAGAAACGAATGACAACAAATCTGGGATACCTAATACTTTTCTATTTTTTTTTAATAACTGAAGTTTAAAAAATACTGCATTCAGTTATCTCTTCAGATCATCCAGCTAGAATTTGTTATTTTTATCTCAGACCCAAGGGAGGATGGCCTGGATAAAGTATTCCTGGTCACTTTCTGGTGACTGAAGTTGTATACAGCTATAGTGCATCAGCTTATAGCCCAGCTTGTTAGATTTCAGTATTTCTTTCTCCTAATCTGAAACTCTAATATGCGTAATTTCTAGCCCATGTTTTACCAAAGTTCAGACTCCTTGTTGAACTGTTATGTGAAAGTTAATATACATAGCAAGGCATGGTCAAAGTAGATGTTTAGAAGAAAGCAGAATTTGTTATCCATAGGGTCATCCCTTGTAAACATATACTTAGGAAAAATAATTTCACTGTAATTTACTGGTTCAGAAATTCAGTATTCTAGGATATTTTTTTGTTTCCAAGAGACAGATTTCTTAGACCAGTGAATATGAAGTAGTTAGCAATACGAGGTTAAAAGTTTAGAACAGTTTGGGCAATAGATTTCTTCTTGCCTTGGCTATATTTATATGTAAGTGTTTGTTTGTTTATAGCTCTGAAGATGGCTGTAGTGGATATCTATCATTCCAGGTTAAAGGAGCGACAAAGACGAAAAAAGTAAGTCTGGGAGACCATCCTGCCTTCTTTTGCCTTTGGACTTTTGACCACATATAGCCCATAAAAACAAGTTCCACTTGTGGCTTATCTTATGACCTTGAGGAATACCCTTAACTTCCTTGATTCTCAACTTTTCCATCTGTTAAAAGTTAATATTACCTCTCCTTTTTTTTGCTTTTTTACCTCCTCCTTCTTTACCCCTTCCTTAATATTATGACCAATGAATAATATGGGTATGTTCTTTTAAGGAGAAAACCAACAAGAAAAATTCAAGGTATTATTAAGTTGTTATGCTTTTTCTAACGCTCCATTCTGACTGCTGAATTTTTATGAGAAATCTTTTATCTAAAAGGATTTCAAAGGAATCATGAGCAAGTTTTAGGCATTCTTGATTATTCCTTCTCTTTGCAACAGAACAAAAACCTTACATTCAGACTGAGAAGTTATGGATCCCAGATCTCTGTTGGATTACAGAGACTTTTAACAGTTCAGAGAAGGGTACTCACAGGTGTCTGTGTATATATGTGTAGGCATGTTACTAACCAGAGACACGGCGGCATCACAATGAGAAAAAGAAATAGGACTTATGAGACACTCTGGAGGGACCGAGACATGATCTGAAATAAAACTTACTCTCTGCATATCTGGAGTTAGCTTCCAGTGAGCGCTGAAGATTATTCAGCTATTCTTGAGAGAAGGTTCATTGCTAGGCAATAGAAATCGAAGGTTCCAGACATGGAACTCTGCATGGTTTACCTAGATTTTGTTCTTCTTAAAACATGCAATTAGAACTAGACAGTATTGTAAAACTCAGTTGTCAAGGTCTCTATTAGATCTTGTGTTTTATGATGCCCTTCCATTAAACATGCACAAGATTTATTTCAAATAGCTTCAAGGCATTCTGTGAATGTACAGTTGTAAACATTGAGTGTGTGATCATGGCACCCTTCATGGTTAACAGATTTCCCTTAAATGGTTATTCTCACTTATCATTTCCCTAAAGCTGAATAGATAATTTTTATACCATGGACACAGGTTCCCTTCTGTTTCATCTAAGTTACAGACACGTGTTAGACACGTGTTTTTCAGTATTTGTGGGTGCTCATTGATTCATCCAGCAAATAGTTATTGAGATTCTTCATTGCCCAAGGAGAGGAAAGATACATGGTACTTGAGAGCCTAAAACTGTGCTAGTGCCTCACTGAGCTGCAGATCTTTGAGGGGAGTGGCTCCTTTGGACATTGATATTCCCCCACGTAGTGTTCATGCTGTCTCATGAAAGCTGCTTGTGGAAGACATAGTTAAATGTGAAATTAATTATCATAGATAATTATGTTTTTCATTCTAGAATTATAAGAGACCATGGATTAATCAACCTTAGGAAGTTTCAGTGTAAGTATTAGCATTTTTCTTTAATTTAAAATTTTTCCCATCATTATTGAATAGTTTTAAATCATTTATGGCAGTAGTTCTTAATCCAAGTTGCATATTAGCATCACTAGGAAGCTTTAAAAATTTTTGATGTCCAGCAGTTCAGTTCAGTTAAGTTGCTCAGTCGTGTCCGACTCTTTGCAACCCCATGAATCGCAGCACGCCAGGCCTCCCTGTCCATCACCAGCTCCCGGAGTTCACCCAAACTCATGTCAGTCGAGTCAGTGATGCCATTCAGCCATCTCATCCTCTGTCATCCCTTTCTCCTCCTACCCCCAATCCCTCCCAGCATCAGGGTCTTTTCCAATGAGTCAACTCTTCGCATGAGGTGGCCAGAGTATTGGAGTTTCAGCTTCAGCATCAGTCCTTCCAGTGAACACCCAGGACTGATCTCCTTCAGGATGGACTGGTCCCTTGCAGTGCAAGGGACTCTCAAGAGTCTTCTCCAACACCACAGTTCAAAAGCATCAATTCTTTGGCGCTCAGCTTTCTTCACAGTCCAGCTCTCACATCCACACATGACCACTGGAAAAACCATAGCCTTGACTAGATGGACCTTTGTTGGCAAAGTAATGTCTCTGCTTTTTTTTTTTTTTTTATTTATTTTTTTTTTGTCTCTGCTTTTTAATATGCTCTCTAGGTTGTTCATAAATTTCCTTCCAAGGAGTAAGCGTATTTTAATTTCATGACTGCAGTCACCATCTGCAGTGATTTTGGAGCCCAAAAAAATAAAGTCTGACACTGTTTCCACTGTTTGCCCACCTATTTCCCATGAAGTGATGGGACCAGATGCCATGATCTTAGTTTTCTGAATGTTGAGCTTTAAACCAACTTTTTCACTCTCCTCTTTCACTTTCATCAAGAGGCTTTTAGTTCCTCTTCACTTTCTGCCATAAGGGTGATGTCATCTGCATATCTGAGGTTATTGATATTTCTCCCGGCAGTCTTGATTCCAGCTTGTGCTTCTTCCAGCCCAGCGTTTCTCATGATGTACTCTGCATATATGTTAAATAAGCAGGGTGACAATATACAGCCTTGACGTACTCCTTTTTCTATTTGGAACCAGTCTGTTGTTCCATGTCCAGTTCTAACTGTTGCTTCCTGACCTGCATATAGATTTCTCAAGAGGTGGGTCAGGTGGTCTGGTATTCCCATCTCTTTCAGAATTTTCCACAGTTTATTGTGATCCACACAAAGGCTTTGGCATAGTCAATAAAGCAGAAATAGATGTTTTTCTGGAACTCTCTTGCTTTTTCGATGATCCAGTAGATGTTGGCAATTTGATCTCTGGTTCCTCTGCCTTTTCTAAAACCAGCTTGAACATCTGGAAGTTCACGGTTCACATATTGCTGAAGTCTCGCTTAGGGAATTTTAAGCATTAACTTTACTAGCGTGTGAGATGAGTGCAATTGTGCGGTAGTTTGAGCATTCTTTGGGATTGGAATGAAAACTGACCTTTTCCAGTCCTGTGGCCACTGCTGAGTTTTCGAAATTTGCTGGCATATTGAGTTCAGCACTTTCACAGCATCATCTTTCAGGATTTGAAATAGCTCAACTGGAATCCCATCACCTCCACTAGCTTTGTTCGTAGTGATGCTTTTAAGGCCCACTTGACTTCACATTCCAGGATGTCTGACTCTAGATGAGTGATCACACCATCGTGATTATCTGGGTCCTATTACATATAATATAAGTTGTAAATATATAATGATGTGCTTAACCTGTCTTTATTATTGAATATTTAGCTTATTTTCAGTTTTTTAAAAATCATTACTCCTCCAACTAATAAAAATATATGGAAAAAAATAAGAAGTTAAAAAAAAATCATTGCAAATAGCACAAAGGTAAACTTGTTTGTGAATAAAGCTTTGTCTGCATTTAGAATTTTTTTAAGATAGATTCCGAGAAGCGGAATTACTAGGTCAAAGAATATGATTATTAAAAATGCTTAACACATGCTGCTAGATTGTTTCCTGAAAGATAGTTATATCAATTTACATTCCTTCTGCCAGTGTACATTATTGCTTGTTTAGCCTCGTCCTAATCGAGAGCTGTGGGTTTGCAAAAATAACTCCAGGTCCGCTCTCCCTTGCCCTTTCTGTCGACAATAATTGGTCATGTTCTGGTAGTGTGTTCCTATGTCTGCAATTGCTGGGCTTTTGGATTTTAACCTCTATGTAGTAGACCTTGACTCTTGCATAAATTCTGTTCCCAGCTGGTGGACAGAGGTCAGCTTAGCCTCTTTATTCTTTAACTGTATTTTTACAGATAGAGCTGAGGGGAAGCTCTGTTGCTTCCAAGAAAGGCATGGCATGTGCAATGTGGTCTGAGAGGTTTTCAGTTGCCTTTGTACTGACTGTACGTGTGACCTTAATATCGTAGGCATAGCAGTTTTTTTTCATCAAATGAAATTGCTCCAAATTTTTGTATTATCCCTGTAGAAGTAGGGTTTTTTGGTGGTGAATAAAATGAATCTGTGGCTGCCCATCAAATCAGCCCCTAGAATTTGTGGCCAAGAATTTTCCTGCTAAGGAAGAGATTCATCTGAAAATACGAGAATTTAAGTAACTATCATAAGTAACAGCCTGTATTTTTAGCCTGAGAGTGGACAGAGCTAGCCTAGTTACTCTTATTGAAATGACTGAGTAGCAATTCGAGAATTCCTGATCATTCCAACCTACCAATTATTGTTGGTGGGTTCTCCTAGCCCTCTTTTTGCTGATAGCTCTTTTTATTAGAGATTTGGTCTGTAGTGATCCTCAAAGGGGCTGATTCTGGCTACCTGGAAGGGTATCCCAGGTGGCATATATGACCATTTGCTTCCATGATAGTTATTAAAATATAACTTCATTCACAGTATATTAAGTTGTGGTACTTAATTAAGTTTAGAGAAAGGCAAAATGACCCATGTAGAGAGTGAAGAAATAAATGCCTCACTTGAGGATATGGAGTTACAGAGAGGATTTTTAGTGGGACATGGGAGAGATCACACACTTTTGCCAGACTGATCTACCTCTTCTAGATGAATTAGCATGTCTACATGTCCCTTGTTCTGCAGAAGTCAGTACCGGAGATTTTGCCCTGTATTGTTCCTAAGAATGTATGATCTGCCTTTAATCGTCCTTCCTGTTACTGCCAGAACTTCCTGCCCCTGTGCAGATTGAGAGCGAGGTGTGGGGGTCACCAGAGTGCAGGTGCTCTCCGGCCATGACAGCGTCCCTGAGACATAGTCCCTCTGGTTCTGTTAGCATCATGATTAGTGTGCTGCATTCCCTAGCTTTCTGGTTTGCTTCCTGTCATGGGTAAATTAATCATGTGAGGTTAGGAATAATATTCTTCCATTTTACTACTTGTTAAAAAAAAATACAGAAAACTTAAGAGACCTTTATATTCTTTACTTTCTCTGTAGTAATGGAACGACGATATCCCAAGGAAGTCCAAGATCTTTATGAAACAATGAGGCGATTTGCAAGGATAGTGGGGCCGGTGGAGCATGACAAGTTCATTGAAAGCCATGCATGTAGGTGGTTTTTAAACCTTGACTGTATGTTTCTCTGTGTGTGTGTGTTTATATAAATAGGAATGATAATGGTGTTTTATGTGAAATTCTGTAAACAAATAAGTGGATTTTTTTTTAATTGTTTCTTCCCCTTTATTGCTATGAGATAAATTTGAAACTTTGGGAATGGAGAAGAAAGCTTAAAAATAGTAGTGGCTCTCCACCCCCCTTTAGATAAACAGTAGTTTAGTAGCTTTTTCCCCCATTTTTAATATGGGAGTTTGCAAATACATGGGGGTTCATTATACTATGATATACATGTATCCATCACCCAGCTTTAGCAGTTAACCATCCAGTGGCTGATCCAGTGTCATCTTTATCACCCATTCCTTTCCCATCCTCAACTGGATTATTTTGAGGCAAATCACATTATTTTGTTCATAATTATTTTAGTATTAAAACTAGTTTCTAGGTGGGGACAGAGTTGGGTGACTCATGGAAATAATATATAGCACTTACATAATTTTCCTGCCTTTTTTCTCTGAGAGAGATCTATATAGTTATCATTTGATTTCTCACTATAAAAAATTGAAGTTGTTAACGCAGTAAGGCCTGGACTATAAAAGTCTGAACTGAGGGGCTGAGTCTATGCCTTTCATCATGAGATTCAGGTATTTGATTTTGACTCCCAAATTTAGTTCAGGAAGGTACTTCATGAAGGTTTGTATCCTGTTCTCTTTGTGCAGATATTTCTTGCATGACATTGCAGGCATTTATCTGAACTGGGTTGGTTGTCCTCACAGACACCCTGTTTAGTTGGCATTCTTTGTGTGATTTATCCTGGGTGTCTGATCTTTACTTCCTGTCCCAGTTTGTACCATCGCTGGTTTATGTGTCACTCCAGGGGACTACACCCCGTGGATTGTCCAGGTTCTTCCGTCATCCGCTTTTGCAAAGCACCCAGATTTGAACATTCCATCACATAATAATCTGAGCAGTGCAACCTGATCTGTGTGCTCAGAGGAGGCAGAAATCTTGGTTTATGGAAAACACACTGCTCTTTTGTCCCTGTAAGAGAAAAGCTGTAAAGAAACCATCGGGAACTTGAGCACAGAATTTTGTCCTTCCCTTGCAAAAAGGTCTGTGTCATGTAATACCAGAGACAGGTTTCATGCCAAAATTTGGCTTTGTGGCTAGAACTTTTAACAAGGAATAAATAGAGCAGGGAAACTTGGCGGTTTGAGAAATTATATTCATTACTACTGTAGCTAAATGAATTCAGCCAGGTCACTATGAAGTTTTCTAAGAAACAATTCCAGCTGCTTTCTGCAATTGGAGACAGAAGCCAAAAGACCACTGGAGTACATTTTTGTCAGCTCTTAAGTAAAATTTCTAATGAGATATTAGCAACAATTAGGATTCCCCAGATGGAATTGCCCAGTCTTTTATAGAAGGCAGGATTACTGAAAATATTTAGCAGTAAAAGTGCTCATTGATGTTGATTTTGTTTTTCCGATTTTTCTCTGTCTTTTTTGGGGGGATAAACAGTGGAATTTGAACTCCGAAGGGAAATCAAAAGGCTCCAGGAATACAGGACGGCAGGCATTACCAATTTTTGTAGTAAGTATGCTTATGCTCCACACTAAATCAGGGCATGTGCCTTCCAAACATATAAATAAGCTTCCACATTTCAGAATGAGTTTTTGATCTTTCCCAAAAGTTTCATCTATTTAATCCTTCTAAATACCATTATATGGATTATCTGAGGTGAAATAAAAAGTATGACAGAGTTGCTACTTTAGATTTAGGATTCTATTGTGGCCTCTAAAAAAAAAATATTTTGTATTCCAACGTTTAGCCTCAGCCTTTTTAAATTTAGTGATGCATCATATGATCATTCCCATGAAGCACACTTCAGTTGGTTCTAGGCACTTGCATCCCAGTTACTTGAGGTAGAGATGATTATATTCATGGCACCTAACCGTTCACCATGCGTTGGACTGTACCCTTTATACTTCACCAGCTTAAGAGAGGGACTTCTCTGGTGGCTCAGATGGTAAAGCGTCTGCCTACAATGTTGGAGACCTGGGTTCGATCCCTGGGTTGGGAAGATCCCCTGGAGAAAGGAATGGCATCCCACTGCAGTACTCTTGCCTGGAAAATCCCATGGACGGAGGAGCCTGGTAGGCTACAGTCCATGGGGTCGAAAAGAGTCGGACACGACTGAGCAACTTCACTTTCACTTTCAACTTAAGAGATGGGTATTGTTATTCTCATTTAATAGAGAAACTAAGGATGAAAGTGATTAAGTAACTAGTTGTAGTAGAGCCAGGTTGTAAGAGAAGGCAGTTGTGTTGGCAGTTAAGAGCTGAAGTCTAGGCTTGGACAGCTTGGGTTTGGATTCTGGCTCTTTTACCAAATCTGTAATTCTATTTGTTTCAATTTTCCGAGTCTTTTAGAGTTCATGTGAAGATCAAATGAGAGATAATGTGTGAAAACATAGTATAGTACCTGACGCACCAAGTCCTCAATAAATGGCAGTTTCTGTCATTTTGTTGTTTTGGTGATGGTCTTCAGCATTCCCTCCTTCCTGTTTGGTTGAAAGCTATCACCCGTTCACCCTTTGCTCAAGTTTAGCCTAGTAAAATGGCTCTTTATTTCTAACATTGGAAACTGTTTACAAAATGAAATTTTATGTGGAGCACTAATCCATAAGGAAAAGTGGAACTCCTTAGGTTGAAGTCTGATGATTCAGACCATGTGTGGAGCTCAGGACCACCGGTATGTTCACAGTAATCCCTGAGATATTTTCATAGTAACCTAGGCCTCTGTGGAACTTGGCTTGAAACCCACTGGTTTGATATTTTGGATCTTACATACATTAATAGTGTAGAAAACACTATGCAGCTGTTAGCAAGATGCACATGAAGACTCTGATACCAGATTTGGGTTGCCTGATGTTGGTTGTCTCCAGGAAAGAGGTGAAAAGAATAGTAATAGTCAATGAGGATTTATTTTTATTTGTAATCCTAACTGGTTTTTAAGGAACAGTGTATGTGTATAGAATTTGTGTGACTTGGAAAAATATATGGATAGAAAAAAATAAAGCAGGAAGTAAATATGACAGTATTAGAAGTTACTTTTAGGGGATGGAAATATGAGCAACTCCAACTTTCTTTGTACTTTTCTGTTTTGCGAATTCCCTCTCTCAAATTTCTTAAAGGTAGAAAAGGAATAAACACATTTTCATTTCTTATCAAAAAAGAGATTTCAAACTAGGGGAAATCACTTTGCTCTTAGAAAAATAATGGAAGCAGTTTTTCAAAGGAAATTAAAAAATGACTGGGAATCCCCTGGGGTCCAGTGGTTAGGGCTCTGCGATTTCACTGCTCTGGGCCTAGGTTTGATCCTTGGTTGGGGAACTAAGATCCCCCAAGCCTCACAGCAAGGCCACAGAAATTAAAAGTTAAAAAAGATGAACTGTTTGTTGATGAGTTAGGAAGCCCTTTGGTTAGTTCTGCTACCTTGTCATTGTTGTCACTTTTTTAACATCTACAGGTGCCAGAACCTATGATCACCTCAAGAAGACTCGAGAAGAGGAACGCCTCAAACGCACCATGCTCTCTGAGGTCCTCCAGTACATCCAGGACAGCAGCGCCTGCCAGCAGTGGCTCCGCCGGCAGGCTGACATGTGAGGAATTAGTCTGGGGGACAACCTCATGGGGCTTTTGGCCTTTACCTGTATTTTCAGATAGCCCTGTGGGTGCCCTACCCTAAATGGCAGAGCTGTAATAATTAGGTAGCTAGAAGAATTCAGAAAACTTCAGCAGGGTGTCTCAAACAGTACAGTACCGACAGTTTTGAGAAATGTAATTGGCCTCCTAGAATCCTACTTTGCTACTTTGACCTTATTTTTTAAGATTAGTGTATTCTCTTGCCACACCTTCTTTCTTCTTCTGTATCTACTAGTGTGATTTTCATTGGAGGATCAAATTTCCTGCTTTTTGCTCATGAATGGTCTCTGTGATGTGCCACACCAGGACCTCTTCTTAACAAATCGAGGCAGTTTCCTTCCCTGGAACAGATTTCCTTTCTTGAGTTGTGTACAGTGGGGATAGCCTGTAAAAGCATAGTCTAGTCTGTCTCATTACTTCTCTTCAAAGTAGCTGACCTGATAAATGTTACCCAGTCTCTCATGGGCTTTTGGAAATTGCTTTCTTGATGTGACATAAGTTTAAATTCCTCTTCTTTTTTGTAGTGATTCTGGCCTGAGTCCTTCTGTTCCCATGACTTCGAATTCAGGTAACTATTTTTCAGGCTGGAGCAAGTCACAATTGTGGCGTTTTCATCCTGGGAATTACAGTGACCCAACAAACCCTCCCGCCTTTGTGGGAGCCAGGTGCTTAGGCAGGGGAATGGTGATTGTTATACAGATTCATAAACATCAGCAAGTTGTTAGAATCTTCATGGCCAAACAGGAGCTTTCCTCGGGTTTACATTACAAAGACAGGGGAGGAAAGGACCTCAGACAGGTGTTTTTTCTATTTTACCAGTGTTCACAGGCAGTTCGTTTACTATGATTTTATATACCACAGACTTCAAGATTGTCTCATAGGGGATAAATTAAAGGCTTTGTATCCTATATGAGCAAGGAGGTATGTTACTTGCCAGAAAAGTAAGACTTTCTTTATAAGTTGGAGAGTTAAAAGTATTTCTGTTTCTTATCTCTTCCAGCATGTCCTATTTTGAGGTCAGTTTACAGGGCAAGATTAAGCCATATGATATCTGATAATCCTTGCTGCTTGGTAATTAATAAATGGTGGTGTGGGGTGGTATTAGTTGTAGAACGCTGATCTGAGATCATGGTGTTCGTTTGCCTATTTTCTTGGTTATCATTCATCCCTGCTCCATATGTAGATTAGCCACTTGCCCTGATCAGAACATACAGACCACTCCACTGTTTACAGACTGGATTTGGCAAAAAGGTAACCCATTTGTAGTTTTACCATTTTTTGAAACTGGGAAAAATAGACCTTGTGATCCCATTCAAAAAATCTCTGATTCAAGACCCAGACAAGGGCTCAGAGAAGGCCACTGCAGGGGTGATTTTTTTTTTTCCATTTATTCCTGTGTTTCAAGTAATTATTTTTTAATATTTAGAGGAGAAAAGAGTCTTTTAGGGAATAGCCAAGACAAGTTAAGTTTTATAAGTTTCTCACATCCAAATCCTCCCCCAGTCTAAATACAGAAATAAGAAAATTTAATGTTGACTAATTAAAGTGAATGAACGTACTTGACCTGGCTTCTTTGGTATTTGTGTTTTCTGAACCATTTGCGCTCACTCTTGATTGCTTCTTTGGCGGGCATCAGTCCCCCTCAGCCCCAGTCTTTAGGTTGAGATGACCCTTTGCTCCTTTTCACACTCTGAGTTGCTCCTAAGGCAGTGCAGAGTTGGAAACCTGAATCACTGATCATAATGTAGCCTCTCGGAACTGGTGAGGCATTGAGTGATCGTAATCTCCATTTCAGGTCATTTAGGGTCAAGCTCGGCCTGGGACTGCGGAGCAGCTCCCATTCCCTCTGTTAATGTTAAAGGGAAGCCTGTGACAGCCTCTCCCCCTGCTCTCCACCACCTAAGCAGCACCCTGCCCCCATGAAGTGTAACGTAGTATTCTACATTTTCTTTTGCTTAACACAGCCCATTCACTCACGTGTACATTCAAAACAAATCCCCAGAGTTGTGCACATCAGGCTTCCCATCCTGGGCAGTGACCTCCTGCTTGGGTCTCTTTCGCAAGGTATGTGAGTTCACCTCAGTCTCTGCTTTGCCATATACTGGCTCATTGTTCCTCTCTGTGGGTCTTTCAGGTAAACAGGGCTACTTTGGGAGGAACAGATATTCCCTCAAATAATACATAATGAAGGGCCTTCTGCTGGCCTGACTCTCTGTCTTTGATCTCAAGGTGAATGGTACCTGGGTAATTACCATGTTTGCCTGCACTGCTGGCAGAATGGCCAGTGTTAGGGAATGTCTCTCCTGCAGAGTTGTTATTTCCATTCATCAGCTGTCAAGACAGGCAGCATGTGACCTTTCTTAACTGGATGACATCTGGACTGTAGATTTTAGAATCTTCTGCTGGGTTAGGAAGAATAATCTTATTTGACTGTGAGGTGTGTGTGATTATATGTGCATTTTATCAAGGCAAAGGGCACTTGATTTACCTTTTTTTTTTTTAATTCTTTTCTTTAATCTTTCTTTATCTTTGGCTGTGCTGGGTCTTTGTTGCTCTTGTGTGGGCTTGCTTTCCTAGTTGCAGCAAGTAGGGGCTACTCTTCATTGCAGTGCGTGGGCTTCTCCTCATGGTGGCGTCTCTTGTTGCAGAGCACAGGCTTTAGGCGCAAGGGCTTCAGTAGTTGCAGCATACAGACTCAGTAGTTGTCAAGGACATGGGCTTAGTTGCTCTGCAGCACATGGAATCTTGCCCAGCCAGGGAGCGAACCTGTGTCCCCTGCATTGGCAGGCACATCATTATCCATGGCACCACTAGGGAAGTCCTTGACTTACTGTTTTTATTTTCAAGTGAACTTTGGGGTACCTGATGTGTAGTAGTTTTGTACCTAACCATGGCCTGACCATGTACCTAACCATGGCCTGACCATGGTGAACTTGTTACACTTTTTACTCCTGAGGTACTGTCTCTTACAAAATACATGCCTTCTTCTGTCTGTATCTATAGGTAGACGAAGTGCACCGCCCTTGAACCTCACTGGCCTCCCTGGCACAGAGAAGTTGAATGAGAAAGAAAAGGAGGTAACAAAAAGAAGGGGAACTGGTTAGAGGACAGAGAGTAGGGGCCAGTTATTCACTGAGTTGTCGTGAAAAACACATTACAGGATCAAGCCCCTCTGGCTCTGCTCACATCACACATGTGCATACACAGCTCTAGTCATCCTCAAGGTCTCGGTGGACTTAGCAGGTCTCAGGGACTCATTTCCTCATCACCCTGCCACCGTTCATCTGCTGACAGAAGAGCATATGATACATAAATCTAAATAATACCAACTATCATTTATTGAGCATTTATCATGTAACAGATACTGTACTAAGTACTTTATTTACTGAATTTAATTTTTTACAAACTTAAAATAACTTGTATATGGAAGTGGTTATTTCCTATAAGAGTGGACACTTTCAGAAGTTCTACTCTTATTCCAACAATATGACCATTACTTAAAAAGATTTTTGAATTGTCTCCGTGGTATGTGCATAAGCACAAAAGAGGAATCCATCATCATCTGTAGTCACACATTAACTTTGATTAAAAAAGCCATGACCTACTTTTCTTTTCCACCGTAATCACTTAATCACTGGATGTGACTTCTTATGACTGTTAGCTGTTTCTAAACTTTTAAGTCCAGCCTCAAATGAGTCATCATCAAGCATTTTCTAAAGAATGTGCGACAACTCTTAAGTCCATTCCAAAGAGGAATTCCTCCTTTGTTCCTGTGTGCTCTTTTTATAGTTCCCAAGATCGGCGTCCTCATCTGCCACTCCATATCAGAAATTCAGGTCAGACAGAATGGAATAGAGGCTAGTATTAGACTTTGACTTTACCCAGTAGGAACAGTGAAGATGAGCGTGGGAGGAGAAGGGAGTGTATGTTATGTCCAGGTATTGCTGAGGAAGGATTGCCATTCTGATTCAAGTATGGAATGACCCAGAGTTTCAAGCAGTTTTTTATCCTTACCCACAAAATGGTGACCTCAGACTGTTCATTGCTGGATAAATGGTAGGTGAACTAGAATTAAACCACCTTTTTGCATCTTTAGCAGTAACCTCTTAGCAAGATCTCTAGATCTCCTTTCCTTCCAAAGTAGGAAGTGTAATCACAAAAGTAGAGACTACGGGCTTATGCTGGTACCAGAAATAATGTGATTCACACTTGGGAACCCAAGTGTCAGCACCCCTACCCCGGGCCCTGCAACTCTTCCCTGACAGGCTGAGCCGGACGGTGCTGGGACTCTGCCCCAGGCCAGTCCTCAGGACACAGATTTGTACCCGTGACAACCCCGGGGAGCCGGCTGACAGGTGCCACAGCTCTCCCGGCATCACCCTCAGCCTTTTTCTGTCTCTTGAGACTTTCTCACCAAAGAAAAGACAGAATGGAATGTGGTCTAGCCACCAGCAGCTCCTGTAAATAGTTGGAGGTTGATGTCACTCTTTACACTTTATTATGGCTATACCTACTGGATTAAAATTTAAGACTGACAGATGTTAATGTTGATTAAATTTGCCATGTCTTGCAGCTCTGTCAGATGGTGAGGTTGGTCCCGGGAGCCTATTTAGAATACAAATCTGCTTTATTGAACGAATGTAACAAGCAAGGAGGCTTAAGACTGGCACAGGCAAGAGCACTCATCAAGATAGACGTGAACAAAACCCGGAAAATCTATGATTTCCTCATCCGAGAAGGATACATCACCAAAGCCTGAGGCTCCCCAGGAGTGTGGGCGGGCCAAAGGACCTCACGGCCTTTCTGGAGCCTTGTTTTTGAACTGAAGTGTCGTTGTGAAAAGAGAGGAAGAACAAAGGAAATCTTCAGTTTTATTAATGTCTACTTTCTTCTCCACCCTGCTTTAAAATACTCTTGTTGTTGGTATTGTGCTGCAGAATTATGTGCTAGATAAGCTATTGTTAATTGTGTGTGGGCATTCATTCCTAACACCTCTTATAACTAAAACAAGAACCATAGTACCTCACATCACAGTGTTAGTAGAAATAGAACTAAACCAGTCTGTAATCCCAGGAGTGCAGCTCAGATTCTTGTACCTGCTTGGGAGGTTGGTTTTCTGATTATGTTTTGCCTTCAAACGTTACAGACAGATTTAAAATAAAGAGGTTATAGTGAGAGAAAGTTTTCTCTTTCTGTTTGAGGGTTTCTTTTTAAGCTGACAACTTATGTTTTTGAGTAGAAAGGAGGAAAACCTCCCCATGATGATCTTGTCCCAAACTGTACTTGGAACTTGAATGTCTGGCTCTGTAATCTGCAGTCTGACTGTCTAATCTGCAGAAGACTTTTGAGGAGGTAGCAATGGATATAAAATGTCTCTGTTATTTTTAGAATTGATTAAAATGTTTTGCTACTTAATTTGTGGGTGTGTCAAATATTCTGGTAACTAAAGCACACTTAGGGTGTTGGATGCCCACCTCATCACGCTGAGCTGTCTGTGCTAACACGTGTGTCCTGGGCTCACCCTTGTTGTCACCGGGGGCTTCCCAGGATACCAGGTCCCCGAGGATGGAGATGATGCAGTTAATTTCAGCATTGCTTGGATGAGACCTGAACCCTAGTTTCTCAACGGTGAAAGGCTAGCCTACAAGAAGAGCTACTTTTAAAACAAAAGGAAAGCCTTTTCATGTGTGGAACTCACTAGATATGAGGGTGAGTGACTGCCACATCTGAAAGTTGGTCCTTAAATACTTCTGCACAGTAGGAAGCCAAACTCGGAGGGTTGTCCCTATTCTATTGGAAGCAAACAGAATCATCACAGATTACCTCCGATAGCTGACTGATCTTCAGTTCTTTCATCATTCAAAATACCTAATTCAAGTATCATATACTTGGTTGGAAATACCAGCACAAACTTCTTGGCTGATGTATATATGCATGTGGTTTGCTAATAGACTTCATTTAGGGTTTACAAATGAAAAGGAAACTCTTAGCATCTGAGGCAATTAGAATAAAGGACTTAAGTATTTAAAAAGGGTGGCTTGTGGTTTTCTTTTTTTATTTTTTTGTTTTCTTGAAATAGTCCTATCATTAGAAAACATAGTATATCACCACCATCACCGAAAGTTGATTATAAAGGGATTGCCTCTTTTTTTTTTTTAATGCTAAGACTTTAAAAATATATATTTATTATTTTTGGCTGCACCGGGTCTTCGTTGCTGCACATGGGCTTTCTCTAGTTGTGGTGCTTGGGCTTCTCATTTCTGTGTCTTCTCTTGTGGCATATGGGCTCTAGAACATGTAGGCTCAGGAGTTGTGGCTCACGGGCTTAGTTGCCCTTTGACATGTGGAGTCCTTCCAGAGCAGGGATCGAACTCGTGTCCCCTGCATTGGCAGGCAGATTCCTAACGACTGGACCCCCAGGGAAGTCCAGCTTCTTTTAAGTATTGTTGTAAAAGTGCATTAGATATCAGTATCGGGTGATGTCCGCTGTAGTCTAAGGTCCTTATTCTTGATTAAGGAAGGCTTCCTGGGAGAGGTGAGTTTTTGAGGCAGTAAGATGGAGATGAGAGTAATAAAATGGCAGATGGAAGAGGGAGACTGTTGCAGACATCGTGGGTGGATGGGGATGTGGAGGCAGCCATGGGAGTAAGGAGAATGGTGCCCAGAGATTTAGTTGGCAGAGACACAAGGGGCAGCTGTGGTGGCTAGGAGTGGGAGGATGGCGGGACAGTCTGACGGAAACCTTGGATCCAGTTGAAGTCTGAAAAACTGATGAGGGAATCAGATTTGATGAAAATGGCATGGTTGAAAATAGTGACAAAAATAAGGCTGTAATTTCAAAAGACTGGATTATTATGGTTTTGGTAAACCCAGTTTTGCAGAATTTAAGACTTAGAATTCTAGGGGGTTTCTCAAATCAAGCCATAATTTTGGGTGAGGAGTACTTGAAAGGAGTCACTGTCCTTTTGCATTTATAATAGAAAAGCATTCGCTGATATTAGATGTCACTAACTAGCTTACTACATTATTTCCTTCTTTCCTTCTTGTCACCAAAGGAAGGCCCTTCTTACTAAAAATCCAGAGCTAGCAAGAATTTTTCAAAGAATATTCCATCCTTCCCCTTATCTGCTAGATGGGATTGGCCATAAGCCAACTACATTGATATAGGTCTTTCTTGGTCCAGATCATCTCAGAAGAAGGAAAGTTTAAAACAACAGCAGTGAACAATGAATAAAGACCTTTTAACTGTGAGGGATTTTTATTACAATTTAAAGGATTTCTGTTGAAACTTTTTCTTTCTGTTCAGTGACCCCTTCTTGTGCTCAGAGACCTTAACAGTCTCTACTGAAACCAACTGATTTATCTCTTCTTGGGTTCCAGTTTTCATCCTTTTATTGTTTACAACTCCCCTAACCCCAAGCCCCCGTTTTAAATCTGGACTTGGTTAACCAGTCACTGCTAAATGATAAGAACAAACTTCCCAGTTTTGAGTAATGAGATTATCAGCTTGTGGTTATGGGAAAGGGAAGACCAGTGACATTCATCAATAACAAAGTTCTACTTGATAAGTCATTCAAACTTTAGGAAAAAATGTAGATACATAATAACTAAAGTTTCCAGCATGATGAGTCAGAAAACCAAACTTAGACAAAGAGAAGCTTTGGAAAGCTAACTTGTTTGTAACTCTGAAACACCTTGACTGGTTTCCAAGCAAGAGAGCTGTACTGTGTTCTAAACAGCATTCTGGAATATTGCCCATTCTTTTTTTAAAATTTATTAATTTGGCTGTGCCAGATCTTGCTTGTGGCACATAGATAGGGTCTTCAGTTGCAGCACTTGGGATCTAATTCCCTGACCAGGGGTTGAACCCAGACCCCTTGCCCTGAGAGCATGGAATCTTAGCCATTGGACCATCAGGGAAGTCCCTCGCCCATTCATTTTTAAGAATGTCTTTGTAGATGCCTCCCTGGAGAAGGGAATGGCAACCCACTCCAGTATTCTTGTCTGGAGAATCCCATGGACAGAGAAGCCTGGCAGGCTACAGTCCATGGGGTCGCAAAGAGTTGTACACGACTGAGCGACTAACACTTTGTAGATAACCGTATTACACTGTTACTAACACAAAAAGCTTTCCTGTACCTTAACATGTACCTGGCTTTTTAATCTGAATTTCTGAAGGTTAGTTCCATTCAAGAAGAAGCTTTCCTTTCCTTTCCAGTGTGTTCAGCTGGATGTGAGGAACCTCTCCCAGACCGGCGAGAAAGGACCGCCTCTGTTACAGTGGGATACTACCACGTCTGTGGCCTGTGCAGAAGAGGTAGCCCAGCTGTAATAATTTCCCTTCAATCGGACACAATAACCAGCCCTCTGCATGAAATGTAAGTGATAATGATCTCGGGGTGCAAGGAGAGCCAGAGCACCCTGGACAGGATAGCAGTGGTCGTGCTGACACGGACACCTGTTTTGGGAGAGGGAATGGTAGTAAAGAGTAGCTTGGAAGTATCTTGGAACCTAAGTCTCCTATCCACGGAGTCCTTATTGGCGTTGTATGCTGCTTCTGAGGGCTAGAGGGTGGGGACAGGTAAATCATTTCCCTGAAACTTGGAAAGCCGGTTTTTTAATCTAATAGAGGGAGTTCTTTGTCTATTCATTGTTTGCCTTGTTGCTTTGGCTTCTACCAGTTGAGATGCACAGAGATAAACTGCCCTTGGATTCGACTGACCAGACTTACAAGGCAAGAGACACAGGTACTTGAAGGATAAATGTCTTGCATCTGACATTAAAATTCCTTTGTCACTATGAGTTACTTGCTTGGTATGCATTGTGTACTGGGCCCCCTTCCCTGTTAAGAGTAGGAATAAGGAAGTTAAGAATGTAGAAAATGACCATTAAAATGTTTAATACCCCAAACTGAAAGCTACAAAAATTTTGATTTAATAGATACAGTCCTGACTATCACCATGTCCCCTTGTCTTTGAAAGCTGTAGTTAACCTATACCAGCCCAGATTTGTTTTTTGTCTTTCTGGGCTGGGTAATTAAGTCCGAAGCACTTATATTCTACTATCGCACACAGGGGATGGATTTCTGTGGCAGCAGATAAACCATTTGATTGAATTAGTCTCATGTTCTTAATCAAGCCACACTGTTTTTCAGCTTTCTCTGGTCTCCCTGGAGGTCTTACATGACAGCTTTCAGGTAGTTGGTGATTAATCTTGCCTTGGTCCAGAGTTATGTTGATCAGAAGTAACATCTCAGGAAGTGTGGAACGGAGAAGGCCTCACAATTGTTTTAAGAAACTGGCATTTTATTAAAGCAAAAAATGCTGAAATTCTGTCATCACCATTGTGAACTGACAGCTAAGTGCCAACTCATAACACTTCCAAGGTACCTCTCTCCTCCCCAGAGAGCTTTTCTTCCAAGTACACTCCCCGTATCTGTATTATTGGCTAACCTAATCCACTTTTCTCATTAAACAATAGATAAATATTTGAATTCCCCACCCGCCCCCCATTATCACAACATAAAACGTTATTTTAAGAAATAAATACTGGGACCTGCACTGTGGAGTTTAATGTTCCCAAACAATATACCCTATCAGAAAACTGAGTTGGGACTAAGTATCTGATGTTCTTCTTTCAGTTTCAAACCTTAGGATGTTGTCTAAGATGAAAAAGGCCATTTTCAGGGTAATTTGACTGCTTTTCCCCAAAATCATTGCAAAGGGGTGAAAAGTTCAGAAGTGCCATGAAGACACCAGCTCCCAAGTACCAGGGGCCTCGGAGATGGGTGAACTGATAGGAACTTTCAGGAGAGGAAGAGAGCACCGCAGTGGGCCAACCTTTACCCCATGGGAATTTGATTTGCCTTTGAGAGGTGGAACAGTTTTCCCACACAGTATCCTGTTGGGAGCCTCTTTTTAAGCAAAGTCAAGCTGCAGCAGAAAAGCCACTGGACTGGGGGCAGGAGCCAGAGCCCTACTTTATTTTTTTGCCTAGAGGATGACATCTTGAGATATATATATTTATATATATAAATATATATATATAATTTTTTTTTTTTTAACCAGAGGGCATTTATCTAAGCTCTAGCCACAGGTAGGTGACAGCAATGCCCATCTTACCTGGCTGCCCCCACCCCCCGCTAAGATCTTTGCCTTGTTCTGGGTGTGCATAGTTTCAGATTCAAGACACCTGTCAGATCTCAGTGAGCACAGGTTTAGCTTCAATGATGTAAAGCAAAACGCTTTTGAGAGCAAAATCTCCCAGGAGTGTCTCCACCCCCAGCAACTGCAGAAAAGAAGGCGTTGGTGGGAGAGAAGGGTGGCTATAGACGTCATTGCATCTTCCAGATCCCAGCTGTGACCTGGCTCAGAGTTTTACAGTTAAAAATAACCATGGCTTAGGGTTGGGGGGGAAAGTAAACTGTTTCATCTCCATGGAAACAAGGAGGGGGGTGGGGGGAAGCCGAGCCTTGGATTGCCAGCAGATGTGGCAAGAGGGGGCGGATGCAGGGGCTGGGAGTTTAGAAGCCCTCTGGTGAAGGAAGATATCCCTGATTAGCATCCAGATTGTAGTCAGACATTGCTCCAGGGTTCTGGAGACAGAACTGCAGAGGTTATGTTTGCAACAATGTATACATTTTGGGAGGGTGAAGTCTTATTTGAGGCTTACAATTTCCTGTAACACAGATTTGCTACTATTTGGCAAAGCAGAGAGCAGATGAGCAACACAGTAGGTTAGATGTTGCCTTCTAACCAATCTGGGAACCTCTGCTACACCCCCACCCCTTCAGTTTCCCTTTTTTTAATTTGCATAGTCAGGTTTGACATCAGAATATTGTCACAATTTATAACTAGAAGGGGCTGGCCTTCCACTGCTGGGCTGATATGGTCATTAACTCCCTTTCAGTAGGATCAGGTTTTTTCTCTTTGGTGTTGTAGGAGATTATGCAAAGTGGCATTAATTACCTAGTAAGTCCTTAAAGTTATCTCTTACCATTTCTGGTATTGTTACTACCAGAGGTTACTAACTTTTGGTGGGGGAGAAGGTATTTTATTTTTTCATTTCCCTTTTCTTTGAAGGTTTCCTTTGAAACAATTTTTTCCCCTCAAGAAAGACATGAATATGTTCTAGTTAAAAAAAAAAAAAATCAAATCCCTCTATTTTCCTTTTTAAATGAAGGGTGCATATGCTTTCTTGTTTACCTGTCTGGCATAAAGTGCTAATCTTTGTACTGCTACTTAATAATAATACAACCTTGGGCAAGCTTTTTTAACCCCTCATTTCTGAACTATGGTTGATAAAACCTACCCAACTGTGTTTGATGAAGATAAATTAGATAAAGTATATAATACACCTGACACCTCCCTTCCCTTCCCATTGAGCTTTTAATATTTTCATTTAACTCCAGCCAGGTATGAACAAGCCTTTGATTTTCCATGGTAAATGGTAAATTCACACCACAATAAAGTCTCACAGAGGGACACTAAGATCTGAAGGACACAGATCAAATGTTAAAATAGGCACAGATGCATTTTTTTCATGGATGTTGTTTATATTGGAATCTTCATCACAGTGCATCATTGCCCCAGCCCTAGGGTTGAATTAAGGGCAGAACGTTTCAGAGACAGACAGATACTAAATGACCTAGTTATCCTAGACATGTTGCAATATTTCCTTATATAATGCCTAGCTCAAGAAACTTGAACTCAGGTTACAAAATTGTAGGTACACTGTAAGAAAACTAAAAAATGAGGCATGGAAGAAAAAAAAATCAGAAAAAGATGCTAATAGTTGTTTCGTTAAGTAGTAAAATTAGAGGTGATGCTTTCTTCCTCTCTATCTCTCCTGGGTATTTTGGTTTTTGTAATGTGACTTTTTTTATCGATGGAAAAACAAATTACATGAGAACTAGTAAGACTCTACAAATAGAAGTTTATAGTATTTTGCAATGAATAATATCTAGTTAATCCTTATGATAGCCATATAAGGCACTATCTTACATCTTACAAAATAGCACAAGCATTAGGCAAGTTTCTATAGTAAATGAAATATGTTTTTTTATTTCTATCCGTCTAGTTTTTGGGTTTTTTTTGTTTTTAAATATTTTCCACATTTATACAGTTTTCTCCCAGATACCAGGTGTCCACTGTACCTCTTAAATGTGTGGAAGGACAATAACATCAAGCTTTACTTCCGTGGGGGATTTGCATTTTTATAGCTATTAATGGCATAGACTCTGGAATTACAGGCATTAGTAAGCTGGCATGCCAGAGCCCTGGGACCTGATGATACCCTGAAATCAAGATTCTATAGACTGGGAAGCCCTGAACACAGCTATCTTCCAATTGTGACAGATACGTCAAATCTGTTGCCAATTTGTTAACCAGAAGAAGCAATTCAAATGGAAGATGCAACTATTTGAGGGACTCATAAAGGTCTGATTAGTCTCAGGAGCAGTCATTGCCCAAGCAATTAAGGAGAATATTTTTGGAAAGGCAGACATCAGAAGCCAAGCAGAGTAGAAGTTTCCACCCTCTATTTACTGGGTCTAATCAGATCAGCTCTTATTTTGCACAGAAGCTACACTGCTCTAAAGCACTGCTTATTTAGATGTAGTCAGGAGCATCCACCCCTTCCCTGGGCACAGACAGGTCAGATTTTTACAGCAGACGATCTCTAAGACGTTCCTACATCTAAAATAATTGACACCTATAAATGTACCTATATATAGTCTAGTAAAGCGCTGCCCAGTAAGGAAGCCACTGGCCTCGTGAGGCTATTTACATTTAAATTGATTAAAATTAATTACAATTTAAAATTCTGTTCTTCAGTCACACTAGGCATATTTCAAGAGCTCAAAAGCCACGTGAGGCTAGCAGCTGCCATGATGGACAGTGCAGTATGGGTCATCTCCAGCCCCCAAAGTTCTATCCGACAGTGCTGGTCCGGAAGACAACACCTTCAACTGCATTTTTTTGTCGAGGCCTCTGTAAGCCCACATTTCCACGTTCTGTAAAGGGCTAAAGCACCTCCCTACCCACAGGCATATATGTACAGTCACTAAATGATCTTTCTGAGTTTAGCACTTCTTCCTACTTTCCTTAATCTCTAGATCTTTACACATACATTACACTCAGCACAAACTTTATTTTAGCCCTCCTCCCTCCTCTTCCCTGATGAGGATTTGATTCTTCATGGCAGGCTTAGTTCTACAATGTGTGAAAATGCCCAGCTCCTTGTCACCAAGGAGTTGTTCTGGAAGCCTGCCTTCTGTGTAATAAACAAGCTTGAATCTGAAGAGGGATGTATCCATCCGTGCTGCTGAGTCACCGAATTCACTGAAGGAAAGACTTGGGGGGGGGGGGGGGGGGGGGGGAGGGGGAGAAACAGAGGAAAGCAGCATACAATCGCTTCTATTAGAGATTATGCTATTTTGGTATTGGCATGTCAAAAATAAATCACTAGATGAGTTGATGGTGGCACAATTTGGTACTGGGAAGATGCCTTCCCCAGGCAAGATTTGAACTCCTAATGTGTTATCCTGAATCAGATTCTGCATTGTTCTCTCTTGGAAAGATTAATTTTGCTTAATTTTAAGGCTTTCTCTCTTTATGACGGGAAAACTAGACATCTTTCCATTCTAGGCCTTTTTAGCTCCCTTAAGATGATCACTAAAATGGCTTTGACGTTGTATTTTTGTCTGGAAAGCAGACAGAACTTTTGGATATTCCTGCACCCACGGAATGACTCGGAATCTGGTTGGAGATCAGAAAGAGCACCAAAAAGCCTCAGAGCTTGTGGTTGAAGAGGCAGGAGGTTAGGAGAGTGGGATGTAAACCCAAAGCGCTGTGTTCACTTCCCTCACCCATCCCTCCTCCCAAAACTATGATTACTCGTTTGACTGTTCAGCAACTCTGATGCCAACGATTTACACCCGTGAGGAGCTGGAGCTGGTGAGTAAAGGGCTGGGTGTGGAGTCGGGACTCTTAGGAGCCTGACTCACTGCCCAGCCTCGAGGAAGTTTTTTATAACTCCCCTCACCTGCCAGGGCAGGGTTGTATTGAATATCCGCTTTGCATCTACTCAAGTTATAGATGGACAAACCTACATTAAAAAAAAAAAAAAAAAAGACCCTCAAGAGTGACACAGTAAAATAAGCCCTCAATGAATTAATGCATTCAGCCTGCGCTCCAGAGACCCTCAGCCCTGCCTTGGAGGCACAACTTGTGGACTTGGTCTTCTGAAACTCAGGTGGTACCTGTGGTTCATGACAGTGGGTTGGTGGTCTTGGGGCAGGCAGAAGGTGGCCACATCTATAGCCACTTCTGGGCTTCCCTGGTGGGTCAGACGGCAAAGAATCGCCTGCAATGCGGGAGACCAGGATTGGATCCCTGGGTTGGGAAGATCCCCTGGAGGAGGGCAAGGCAACCCACTCCAGTATTCTCGCCTAGAGAATCCCCATGGACAGAGGAGCCTGGCGGGCTACAGTCCACGGGGTCGCAAAGAGTCGGACACGACTGAGCGGCTAAGCTCAGCACAGCACATAGCCCCTGAGTCTCTGACAACATAGCCTCCCACAGTCGCTGGAAACTGCCCATACCTGCCCAAGCAAAATTCAGCCAACAGTTGCCATGAGATTTATTTTCTCTTCACTCTTTGGTCCCAACTCCGGGCTCCCCCTTGCAGGATGGAATGTGGGGGTAGGAGATTAGTCACTAACTGCAATCTTAACACCTTTTATATTTGTATCGTTTTCTTGCCTTTAACTCTCTCACATCCACAAAGTACCCTAGTTCGCCATCCCTGGGCCCTCGCCGAAACCTAGTTTGAGGAAGACGCTCAAGTGGGGAAACAGCAGGGTCGTATGTTGTGACACAGACGGGGACACCGCTGGGGTCCTCTGAGCAGAGGTCTGCCAGGGTACCAGGGATGCGCGCGCGGGATGCCAGACTCCGCGGCGGAGCGCACAGTGCGCACGCGCGCCGCCTGAGGCTCCGCGCGCCCCGGGGTCTGCGGGCCCGGCGCCCGCCGCGCGCCTCTCGCGCGGAGGCCCCGCTCCCGCCCCGAGCGCCGAGGCCCCGCCCCGAGCGCCGAGGCCCCGCCCCCGCCCCGAGCGCCCGCCCCGCCCCCGGGAGAGGGCGGTGGGGCGCAGCGAGCGTGCGCGCGGCCCGCCCCGGGCGCGGGCGGAGGAGAGAAGGAGGGGCGCGCGCGGCGGCCAGCCTGCAGACGCCGGGAGCCGCGCAGCAGAGAAGAGCGCTGGCCGCGAGCCTGGGCGAGCCGGTACGGGGCCCGCGGGCTCGGGCGGGGGACAGCGGGCGGGCGGGACTTGGCGCCGAGCGGGCCCCGGGGGCCCTGGCCGGAGCGGACGGCCATGGGCCCGCGCGAGCCGGTTCTCCAGAAACTTTGTGCCTGCGTACCCCACCTGCTCCTGGGCGCTTCTCGCATCTTCTGGTCGGCGGGGAGAGGAGAGGCCCGGCGCCCTCCGCCGCGACCCCTCCTCCCCGCCCGGCCCCGCCTCGCGGGCGCTCGGAGCACCCCCCACCCCGGCCGCCCACCCGGGCTGCTCTCCTGCTGCGGCGGCGCCAGGGCCCGGGTCCCGGCCCTCGGCTCCTCGCGAGCATCCTCTCTGCTCCCCTCCCCCTCCCTGACCCCTCTGCTCCCCGGTCCAGCCATGGCCTCTCTCTGCCTCCTCGCCCCGCCGCCACCGTTCGCCCGCTCCGAGCCTCGGGAGCGTCAGCGGCTTCTTGCCTCTTCCGAAGGTTTCTGGTGCAGTGATAGAAGCAACTTGACTTTGAGCAATGCCGAGTATTCAACTTGAGGGTTTCTCTACGGTGGTGGATTGGTGTGCGCAGTGCCAGCGTTATCTTTTTATTTCTCTTAAGTACCCTTGCTCCAAAGCGAAGTTGAGTTCTTGTTTGTGTGCGAGAGGAGTTAGTTGCATGTTGTATGTAGCTGCCTTCGCTGGATTGTATAACTATATTTTATTTAGGTGGATGTTGCCTATGGTACCAGCTAGTGTTACGGTAACTGGGCATCCCAGAGGCAAGGGAAGGAGGTGGGACTTTAAAATGCAGTTCTACTGTGTAGGAATTTTTTTTTTTTTTTTAAGTACCTTGTTCTTTTCATCCAGGAAGACCTCAGGGCATTTAGCATGTGTGAACTAGCTGTTCTGTGTAGTTTTATGAGGGAGGTAGGTAAAAAGCAGTACCATCCTATTTTACAGATGTGAACATGGAGGCAAAAAGTCAAGTCCTGATTCTTTACTCATCTGAAAGGAATATAGACCAGAGTTCCTGGAATTCCTAGTCCATGAGGGATTCTTAGTCAGAAGTGTCATGGAATGTTGGAACAGACTCCCTGAGATTGTACAGAGCAGTTAAAAGCCACAGAGGCTGGAACTGTCAGCATCTCCAGGCTTGGGACTCAGCGGTGTCACAAAGTGAAGTGATACCAGACAAGTCATAGCTGCTCTCCGTGTTTCCTGCTCTTTACAGCCAGAGGAACAAAGGTGCTGTATTCTTTCCAAAGTTACCTGAACGTGTCTGGAAGCTCCGCTTTTCTTGAGCTGCATTTGGTGTTCCGTGATTGTTCCTTGTTGTGGACTCCTAAAGGCCGCCATTCTCGGGTTGCCTTTACAAATGCAGGGAAGGAGGCACCCCTCAGAAGGAATAGCTGCCTCTTCTTCACTAGGGACCCCTGAGCCTTCACACCAGGTGCAGGCTGAGGCAGGGACCCTGACCTGGGTGGGGGCAGAGGGTTGCCTGGTGGAGGCAGGAAGGCGCCCTGCACCGGTGGCTTGACACATGGGCCCTATTCCTGCCTCCAGCTCTGACTCATCTTCTGACGCTTGGGGGAGGAGAGGTAGATGCTTGATATTTTTGGCTTTCCCCCCATAAAACGGGAGACAGTTTCCTTCATTCCAAGGTTTTTAAACGTCAGTGTCCAACGTGTCTATGCTGAGGTCTCAGTTGAACTCTCACAGTGGTTGAATGTACGTATGATTACTGCAATATTCTTTAATACAATGGTATAAATGTATATTCTTATTATTTAAAAAACAAAAAAAACCAAAAAACAACTGGCCAGGTGTGTAAGTCCAAGAAATCCTTTAAAACTTTAGCATTTTAAAATATTGGTTCTTAAGGAGGAATCTGTGCTAGATTCTTTTGCGATTGGGATTTTATCTTAAGGCAAGGTGGGTTACAAAGACTTTTTCCCAATACCACAAGAATTAAACATTCTGTTCTAAAAAATTAAAACTTTACAGATAAGATTAAAACTTTCTTTCCAGCATCTGTCCCCAAAGTAATCACTGTGTATATTTTTATTGGTTTATGTGTGTTCTTTCAGACTTTGCTAAGCATTTTCTTGAATGTTTGTACAGAATGATTCTTTTTTCTGGTTTGCATAGTATGAAAGCTTCTAGCTTTTCTATTTTTTTTTCTGAGTGACATTTTTAACTATTTTATTTTATTATTTGTAAGTATTAACTTTAAAACTGTCCTGTTTATAGATACTTGGTTTCTGTCTAGAACAGGTAGCTATGTGTTTTTAGTCCAGCTGGTTGTTAAGTTTTACTAACCCTGATAGCACTGGTAGTATTTTCTCCAGACAATAGGCAAATGAACTTCAAAACAGTTAAATCATTAAGATCCTTGGTGCTACTCTTGGTTGCAAAGGAAAACTTTGCCATTAAAAAAAAAAACTTCATGTATTTGTCTTTGCTTATGAGGAGGCGTAAAAGGGAGTGGAAGGCGAAGGGAGTTGCTGAAGCAACAGTCCTGGGTGTAAACTTAGCGAGTGTTTAAGATGATAGCTTTAGTTATTTATGAAAGCCTCACTGGGGTGAAGACAGAGAAAGGAAAACGTTAATGTTTTCCGTGAAAACCGTTCAAATCAGTAATTTCAGAAGATATTTGAGCTAAAACAAAATTCATGTCAGAGTCTATGGCTTCCTGGTGGTCCAGTAGTTAGGACCCTGCAATTTTCCTGCCGAGTCCTGGGTCCAGTCCCTGATCAAGGAACTAAGATTTCACAAGTAGTTGGGCATGGCCAAAAAAAAAAAAAGAGTTTATGGGTTTATGTGTTAGACATTTATTGAGACTTCTGCTATATGAAAAGTTAAGTGCTGAATACTGGGTTAGAAGGCAAATAAGGTCGCTGACCTCATGAAACTGACAGGGCAGTAGTGATATTCCAAGCAGAAGGAGTCTGTCCCCAGATTGGCCAGAATTGTAAGGCTTCTGAATTCCTGAAAACCAACACTGTATTTATTTAACCTTTCTTAAGTTGTGAATAGTAACACACAAAAGGGTATAAAACATAAATGGATAACTTAGTTATTTTAAGGAAAACACAGCTGTAACCATCTTGCAGGTCAGGAACTACACTCTTCCAGTGACCACCTCTCTCCTTGCTCTAGAGGTAACCTAGCCAGTAACTAGCTTCATTTTTGTGAGAATCATTTCCTTTCTTTTGTATAGTTTTTATCACCTGAATATATGTGTATTTTAATTAGTTTATTTCATTTTTGGCTGCTCTGGGCCTTTGTCCCTGTGTAGTCTTTCCTTAGCTGCAGCCAGCAGGGGCTGCCTTCTTCGTTGCGTTGTGCAAGCTGCTTGTTGCGGCTTCTCGTTTCAGAACGTGGACTCACGGTACGCAGGCTTTGGTAGTTGTGGCACACGAGCTTAGTTGCCCTGAGGCATGTAGAATCTTCCAGACCAGGGTTTGAACTGGGTCCTGTGTGTTGGCAGGTGGATATTCTTATCCACTGTACTGCTAGGGAGGTCCTATCACTTAAATATTCATCTCTAGACAATACAGTTTCATTTTGCCTGGTTGTCATCTTTATGCAAGTAGACTCAAAGTAGGTATTCTTGTAAATCCTTTTGTTGGGGGTGGCAGTCAATGTCGTATATATGTATATATGTAAGTGTGTGTATATATACATTCATATATGTATGTACACACGTATATGATTTTTTGGTTTAAATTCTTGCTGCATTACAGTTTTTTAAGATTCGTCCGTGTTGTCACCTGTGACTGTAATTGGTTCATGTTTGTATAACTCCCCCACAGGTATCTGTTTGTCATCTGCTGTTGATGGACATCTGGGTTATTTCTGTGCAGGGCAGTTTGAGTACTGCTGTGTCAGACGCGTGCATCCTCAGCTTTACTAGGTGAGGCCAATTTTCCAAAGTGGTTGTACCAATTTACATTCCTCCAGTGGTGTCAGCCTTGAATTTATAACCCACTGTGCTTGCTGTTTAACCACAGTATGTTTGGATATTTCCTGATTGAATGAATAAGTGTCACAGAGGTGGTTTGATTTGATCCCTGGCCCTTCCTGCACCACTGTATTTTTATATACTTGCGTTTAATTGTATGATTTGAACTCACATAACACCCAGCGCCAGAGATGGTTTTCCACTCTGTGTGGCTGAGAAATACACAATAGAATCCTTCTAAAGATCTTTTTTTCTCAGATAGATGTGTAGTTATAGGGCAATTTAAATATTGCAAAAGGAAGCATTAGAAATTGAGGTGTCTAGTAGTCTTCTAAAGGTTTTGGAAGACTTAGCGCTTGGGCCACGAGATGCCTTGCGGTGGTGAGGTGCGTCGTGCTGGAGAGGACTTGCTTGGCGCCCGGCCCTGAACCTGCAGGCTTAGCGTGTGACGTGCGCAGGAGCCCAGGCTAGTCCTTGTGAAAATACCGTCTGAGGGAGGCTTGGTACTCACATGCTTGTGTACACGTGCGGAGAGGCACCAACGCGGGAGTGCCCTGGCAATACCAAAGGAACCACAGCTGCTTTGCTACGAGAAGAGATGCTTTTACCATCTTTGAAACGTCCGTTTCTCGAGGTCTCCCTTTGTACTGGACGGTAGTGGTAGTTCACAGCTGGGTTTGATAGTTCCTGCTCTCTGAGTAACCAGTTGCTGGGTTAACTTGGATCACTTGTGTTTGGTGTTGCTAGCTGGATTTAAAACTGGTGTGTGTGTGAGAGAGAGAGGAGGGGAGAGAAAGAGGAAGGATAGGGAGGTCATGGCAGGACAGTTATTAAATTATTAAGTCCAGGTGTGTGTGGAGCATCTAGCTTACCTGGTATTATCTGCTAACAGTCTGTTTCTGCCCTAGGGGCAGACTTACAGTTTTGTGGGTTTAGAAAACACCCTTCAACTGTCACCATGAAATTAACTGATAAACTAGCATCTGGAAAAAAAAGAAAGAAAACAGGGCTTCCCCGATGGCTCAGCAGTAAAGACTCCGCCTGCCGTGCAGGAGACCTGGGTTTGATCCCTGGGTCAGGAAGATCCCCTGGAGGAGGAAATGGCAACCCACTCCAGTATTTTCCTGGGAAAGTATCCCAGTCCATGGGATCACAAAGAGTCAGACACAACTGAGTGACTAAGCACACACACACACAAGAATGTAAGATTTGTAGTACTTTTTTATTTCTTCTGTAAGGCATCTTGGGAAATGGCTAAGTTGGTCCATTTTCAGTCTTTACAAATCATGCATACTTTTTCACTCATATACTAAATAAAGGGTTTCCCTCCCCCCGGAGATTCTCTAAAATAACCATAATTTTAAAAAACTACTTATATATAAATTAGAATTTTTTAAGAAAAGATACCATAGGGGGAAGATGAAAAGTAGAGTCAGAACCTCTTAGTCTTTAGTGATGGAGGAGATATCTTATTTGTGTTTTTTGATACCCTTTTCCAAAGGATGTAATTTACAGAGGAACTGCGTGTTCCCCTGTTGCAGGGAGGAGGAGGAACTCTGGTGCTGAGGTCAGGGCCCTCCCCGCTCACCTCATCACTTCCCATTCCTGCCCTTATGTTTAAGAGAGTGACCTCCCATCCAGTTTGGTCAGCTTTCCGCTACCATCTGGAGGCCTCCGTGGACAGAAGGGCCCTTTTGAAATTCACATGCAGCTGATGGGCCCACTGGTGCCTTGTCCCAGAACAGTTCCATCGTCAGTGGACCGTGGCAGGTCTTTTTGACTCCTTAGGTCTTCGAGTTTGTGGAGTGGTAGGAAAAAACTCTATAACAAGAGGGTGTTGCTTCTGTTGACTAGTAAACAGTGACCTAGCGGATAGAGCACCACAGGAGCCTTCCAGCCAGCAGCCCATGAGTCTCCTGCAGGATTCTCATGCAGGCTCCTTAGGGCCACTTGGAAAAAGATTTCTTTGCCATCTACTGTGATGGCTTTATAACATAATTTCAGGGGTAGGCAGTTTTTTTTTTTCTATGAAGGGTCAGATAGTACGTATTTTAGGCTTGCGGGTCATACAGTTTCTGTTGCAACTATTTAACTTGCTGTTTTAAACTTACCTTGTGATGCAAAAAAGCCGTAGTTAATAGGTAACGAATGAGTGTGGCTGTGCTCCAGTAAAAACTTGACTCATGAACACTGAAGTTTTAATCTCATACAGTTTTTGTGGGCCATGGAATGCGGTTCTTTTGAGTTCTCTGTTCACGGTTTAGAAATGTATTAACCATTCTTAGCTCATGGGCGGTAGAGAAAGAGATGGCTGACCAGACATGGCCCGCCTGCTACAGTTTGCCGGCCCCTGATTTGAACAAGAGTAGAGTTTAGGTTCGGGGGGCTTCCCAGGTGGCGCTAGTGGTAAAGAATCAGCCTGGCAATGCAAGAGACGCAGGTTCGATCCCTGGGTTGGGAAGATGCCCTGGAGAAGGAGACGGCAACCCACTCCAGTATTGCTGGGATAATCCCATGGACAGAGGAGCCTGGCAGGCTACAGTTCATGGGGTCACCAAGAATCAGACACGACTGAGCATGCACACAGAATGAGGCTCATAGGCCATTGGATTCTCATTTAGCATGTGACTAGTAGTTAGTAGTATAATCTGCAAAGAACTGTGTGTATTATCTTTTTGTATAAGACTATTTTTTGTTTAGCTCTGGCTGCACAGGGTCTTGGTTGCTGTGCGTGGGCTTCCTCTGTTTCGGTGGCAGAGCACGGGCTCCAGGGGGCACAGGCTCCGTGGTTGTGGCGCTTGGGCTTTGTTGCTCTGCGTCATGTGGCATCTTCCTGGACCAGGGATTGAACCCATGTCTCCTGCACTGGCAGGAGGATTCTTTATCATGGAGCCAGAAGGGAAGCCCAAGATTATTTCTTTAGGAGACAGGATAAGCCAAGGGAATAACTTCAGGACACTGTGTTCTTTGACTCCTGTTTAACTAAACATTTGATTTCTCCCTTTGCTCCAGAAAGGCTCAGACACACAGTTACTCTCAGAATTCGGGAAGCCTGCTGTCCTTTGGCAGGGATATAGGGGTGTATGTGGCATTATCAGGTTCCCTCCCTCCAGCTAATGCGAGAGACCTAACCTGGTTATCTTGTTCAGCTCAGGAACTCTCATAGATGCAGCTTCCCTAGTGGCTCAGCTGGTAAAGAATCCGTCTGCAAGGCAGGAGACCTGGGTTTGATCCCTGGGTTGGGAAGATTCCCTGGAGAAGGGAAAGGCTACCCACTCCAGTCATCTGGCCTGGAGAATCCCATGGACTGTATAGTCGCAAAGAGTCGGACACTACTGAGCGACTTTCACTTTTGGTTTATAAAGAAAAATGGGAGGTTAATTCATCAGTAGTTTACAAATGAAGTTAATTTGGTATAAAAGTACTAAAAATGTGGTAGGTGCTTGGCTGCCATCTTGTGTGTGGCTGGGACTGGGCCGCTGGGCCTTTGGAACCTTCCTTAGCGACTCAAGCTATAGAGATGTCCTGAAGAAGCAGTGGAGGAAAGAAGGGGCCTGAGGAAACAGACCTGGAAGCTTCTTACCTCCCTGAAAGGGAAAAGTTTTTCTGGTCTGAGTCTCAGCCCTGGCTGGAAAGAGAGAGAAATGATGGAGGTGATTAGGATCACACACAGGCTTTGGTTTGTTATTGTCAGGGCTTGGCGTGGACTCTGATGCTTTAACGGTGATCCCTTGGGTTCCAGGGAACTAGTCTAGTAATCGTTGTCTGCGAAAGATTCTGACCATCATCCCTCTATACTGACAAGGAGGGTTGTCTGATGGAGAAAGGAACAAGACTGGTAATGGAAGAGGAGAGAGGGAGATACGACTATCTTTACAAGTCGAAAGAGACGTCTTCGTTTTCTGTCGTTTGCGAGGGAGTGACTACTCATGTGTTTTGCTTAACCTCTAAGACCATCCTTTGGAAGCCGTGAGCCCCAGGTTCTGCGTTAGGGCAGTTTCATTCATTAGTGTACAGCCGGTACTCCTGCAGCGGGTTTTTTTTTGTTTGTTTGTTTAAAAGCTAGAACGTGGATGGCCTTTGCAGAAACAGTGGAAGCGAAGGAAGAATTTTGTCAAATCTTGGTTTTCCTGATTACGATCTGCTGGAGATTTGGGAATCTCAGGGTTTGCCTTGGCATGCTTGGTGGCTTTGTCCTGGGTAGGCAGAGGTTTGTGTAAAAGAAAACATTTTTAACTCCCAAGCTCTTTGAGATGGGAGGACGGAGGCAGGAATTATCTCCTTCTCCCCTTTATTATTTTTAAAAACCAAAGTAGAAAGCTTGCTTGGTTATTCATTTGAGGGGGAAATTATCTCAGATCCGAAAACCTAGCTAAAAGGCTAATACTTCATGATTAACGTTAGCCGTTTTGATACTCATGAGAAGGAGCGAAGATACTGCCTTGAGTTTAGAAATCACTTTTCAAGGTAAACTGGTAACCCAATCAAGTCAACAATGCTTTTTATTTTGTGGCAGGAGTATCAAGGAAAACAGCAGTAAAATAAACAATTGAAAATTAATTTTCTTTAAAAATTTTACTTTTTTATCCATGAATCTTAAAAACTTAAGTTATAAGAGTTCAAATATCAGTAATTTATTATGGAGTTGATGGCTTAGGTACTAGGTGCCTAAGGAATTTTGGTGTCTATGGGGAGTTTTGGAACCAGTCCTTGGCTCTGGAGAACTGTATAGGCTATCAAAGGGTTTGGTGGTTAACAAACACCAATATCACAAAGTAGCTGCTCAGTAAATGTTTGTGAAAGCCTTTGGGTAAGGATAACATGGTAATAGTTCTTGGCATATATTAAAAAATATAATTGTTGAATGAATAAATTTTAAAAATACAGCAAAAAAAAAAAAAAGTACTAAAAATGTGGAATTTGGCCAGGAGTATGAAAAAGAACTCCCTGTGGGGAGAAAGTTGAGGCTCACAGCCTGAGTTTTAAAGATGTTGATATATCCAGTGAGACGTCAAATGGTGAGATGATCAGAGTGCTCAACTCTTCCCTCTTGAGCTCTTAGTCCTGTGAACTTTGTTCTAATTTTTAAATTCATTTTTGTCTTCTTTAAATTAATAATGAACTTCTAAGTGCTGAAATCGTATTTGTGAATGGACCTGAGATTTCATGATTCTGCTTTTCAAGGAATTTTGAGGCAAACTTATACTTACCTTGGGTGTAGTTGCTGGTTGTGGTTTTTCTCTTTTCAATACTGTGGGTCAGGCTTTCCTGGTGGCTCAGACAGTAAAGAATCCACCTACAATCTGGGAGACCTGGAAGATCCCCTGGAGGAGGGCATGGCAACCCACTCCAACATTCTTGCCTGGAGAATCCCTGTGGACAGAGGAGCCTGACAGGCAAAGAGTTGGACACAACTCAGCCACTGAACAGCCTAGCTGAACACTGTGGGTGCAGATGTTCTAACCTTTGGAAATCAGAGTTTACCAGTTAACCAGGAATCTATGATTCATGTTTACTTTTTACCCCTTACTCTTTGAAGATTTAAAAGTATTATTTGTATAGGCTGTGGCATAAATTGGTTTCCAGTTATTACCAAGCAAGCTTAAATGTGATTGTGGAAATATTGCACCCATTTTCTTGGTTCAAGTTGATCAGATTTTTCACACCCAAAGACCGTCTCATACCACTTAGCGGTTTGGGATATTTTAGATGAATATCCATGTTATAGATAAAGCACAATCAGACCGACCTTACATCCCATAATTTCTGTCTTTCTGTAGTTTTTGCTTTCTTCCCTGGTGAGATGTACATTTTGGTAATCTTTAGGTCAGTCAGTCTGTTGTGGTCAGATTGTATGACTCATCAACAGATGAACCACTCATGGAGAAGGGGCTCTGGTTCCAGTGGGGGTACTCACTCTCTGTGCAGAGTCTGGGGAAGCCTCTTGGCGTCCGTTCACCTCTGATTCCTCATCTGGGAACCGTGGCAGCACAGTGATACTGATCCCGAGAGGCTGAGCGTGCGCATGTGGCTTCCACAAAACGCGCTCGAGTTTGCCTCAGCAAGTCCATGGAGTCAGGTTGATGAGACCTGTGCTTCTGGCCCTTGAGTGTGTGTACAGCTTACCTGGGATCTTGTTAAGCTGCAGAATCGGATTCCGCAGGTGTGGGATGGGGCCCGAGATTCTGCATTCACGCTCCAGGTTGATGGCTCCTGGGCCCTGGACCACATTTTGTGAGCACTGATGGGCTATAGAAAAGGGCTGGTGTTCTTCATTTGGAATCTCCAAATACGGAGACTTCTTGCAAAGCAAGAACGGAACGGCGCCTGCTTTAAATGGGTTGGAGAAAAAGCCTGATGGTGTAATCTCTGAGACACTTGCCCGAGAAACAGCTCAGGCTTTCAGCACCACTGACTGTTTTACTTTGTCTTGACCCTGTGCCTTCTCTGCATTGCTGCAGCATCCACTGTTTGCACCACTCATTAAATTCACTTAATGTTAGCCTATCTCTTATTGATACTCACCTGTTTTATGTGTGTATCTTGTGTCAGCTCTTGAAGATGATAAAATCCTTGCACAGGGTGATGTCTCTTGTTCCCTTATATCCCTGTTCTGGTGACTCTTGGTGCATAACACACCTTTCCAAAACTCTGGTGTAAAAGTCATTTTTATTTTGCTCACAGATTCATGTAGGTCAAGAATTTGAACCTCATGTAGTGAGGACAACTTGTCTTTGCTCCACAGTGTCTGGAGGTGACTTGATGATTGGGAGCTAGATTCACTGGGGTGTCTTTTAAAAAAAATTTTTTTTTTATTTATTTCTTTGGCTTTGCTGGGTCTTGGCTGTAGCATGTGGGATCTAGTTTCCTGACCAGAGATGGAACCCAGGCCCCGTGCATTGGGAGTGTGAAGTCTTGGCCACTAGACCTCCAGGAAAGTCCCGAGAATCACTGAAGTGTCTTGACTCACATCTTTAGTAGTCGATCCTGGCTGTCAGCTGGAATGTCCGCTCGGCCGCTGGCTGGAACTCCCACAAGTGACCTCTCCACATGGTGACTCTGGCTTCTTTGCGCTGCCTCACAGCATGGCAGCTGGGTTCCCAGAGCACGTCTTAGGAGACCGAGGAGACGTGTGTGGCTTGTTCACGATCTAGCCTCAGAAGCGTCATTTCCACTGTACTATTTTGGTTGAGTTGGTCACATGGGATGCAGGGTGTTATGTGGCCATTTTTGGCAAATGCATTCTGCCACAGTCCCCAACAGCACTTGGAATAGTGTGGAACACGTGGCATGAACTCAGTAAATACTGTTGTGTGAATGAGTGACAAATAGCTTAAACATCCAGGGGGATGAGGACCAGATTAAAAAACTCAGTTCCAAATGGGAACAGGTTGTCCCTGGTCCACATACATGCATACTTTCACCTTTTATAGGTAGGTATTTATAGTCTCTTCTTATTCTGTTTCCAACATGAGAATCTGTGAGTTAATCGGTGGAGCTAAACTTCTTAAGTCTGTGTGTCTCTGTCACCATCGGCATGCTTTTTCCCTGCTCTCATTGAGTGGACTGCTTATGTCTTCCTTTGGACTGTGGTCTGTTCCTTACCCAGCAGCTGGCTAGTGTCTTAAAATGATAAGCTTTTGTTAGGCTCGGTTCACGGGCTGGTTGGTGGTCCACTGGAGGATATCGAGATGTCAGCCAGGCCACGACTACACAGGCAGTTGCCCTATAGCTACACTCTAGGGGAATATCTGTGGCCAAACTATCAAAATGCTGATCCTCAGATTCCTTACTTCTCTGTGTGTTATGTATATCTGTCCTCTTCCCAGCCATCGCATCAGTTAAATTATATGGCAGGAAAAGCAAAAACAACCCCTCCTCCCAATCTAAGATGTTTTGGCAAATTAGCTTTCCAAATTTAGCTCTCCAGATAAGTGAGAACAATTTGTGAATATCTTTTATTTCATTTTAACATGAATGCAGCTCAGTATTTATTTGAATTTTATTCTCAATGTTTTATCAGAAAAAATTTTTTCCCCTTAAATTTTGCCACACTGTGATTTTTATTTGTAAGAGTTCACTCCCCTCCCCCCCCCCCCCCCCCCCCGCAGTGGAACACACTTCTTTTATTTAATGTTTTTTGAATATTTATATTTATTTAGCTCCACCAGGTCTTCGTTATCACACATGGGATCTTTAGTTGTGGCATGCGAACTCTCAGCTGTGGCAAGGGGGATCTAGATCTCCGACCAGGGATCAAACCCAGGCCCCCTGCATCAGAGCACAGAGTCTTAGCCCCTGGACCACTAGGGAAGTCCCCCCAATGGAACACATTTCTGATTTAATAATGAAATATAATGAGAAAAGTAGTATTTATTTACTTACAGCAATGTAGGCTAATGCCTCTATTTTGATGACTTTGAAGTGAAGTGAAGTAGCTCAGTCGTGTCCGACTCTTTGCGAACCTGTGGGTTGTAGGTCACCAAGCTCCTCCATCCATGGGATTTCCCAGGCAAGAATACTGGAGTGGGTTGCCATTTCCTTCTCCAGGGGTTGATGACTTTAAGGGTTTGTTTGTTTTTTTTGAAAGTAGACATTTAATGGGAGAAGAAAATGTTATTACAGAGGCTTTTCATGTATTAAAAAAATAAAAAGTATAGGCCTCCAGTATATATTACAAACCTCTGAAATTCCTAAAGCTAAAAATATCTTAGATCATTTTAAAGGGTCATCACTGGCACTATTGTGGCCATTTTTTTCTGTTTGTTCAAAAGAAGAAGAAAAAGCTGTAGATAGATCCTGATTCTAGAGGTCGTCTTGTCCTGATTTTTTTTTAAAGGTAGCTCTGTGGCAGTGGGATGGGTACTGTGAATACTGACTCCAGGTCGCCAGTCTGCACCCGCTCCAGGTTTAGATCCTGGCGTCCACCTCCAGGAGTGCTCCAGTACAGGGACCAGGCAGTTGTTACCAGCTTATGCTTTACTGAGATTACCGGCCCCCTAGGCAGACACTAATTCTGCATTTTGTTTAGCACTTAGCCCTTTGATGTTCATTATTCAGAGAGCAGCATCATCCCTGACATTTCTTATAACTTGTTAAGAAAAAACAACTCTCTGGGGTTGGTTTAGGGCAGCTCCTCCTTTTTGTCCTTCCCCTCACCCCCACTCTCCTGGCCCAGAAAGCATTGTTCCCTCTCAGAAGTAGATGCAGCTAGCTGAGCGCTGTGAACATCAGTGAATGAGTTGAACACCATGGACAGCGACGTGGACATTCTTCGGCGTTCTCTCTGGTCATCCTTGTCCCAGAGACCCGGGCGCTGCAGTGGGAGCGGTGCTGCCCCTCAGCGGGCACCTTGGACTCCCTGATCCTGCAAACGTGGTCAGTCTGGTACTCTCCCAGTAGATATCCTGTTCTCCCTGCACACATTCACTGAGTTGATTTTGACACACCTGTGATGTCACACCCATGTTTTCTTTTATTCATTTTGATCAGAATCTGCTCATCTTAGACATGAAGCAGACCAGGGCTTCTTGCTCTGCCTTCCCAGGGCCTGCTCCTTGCGGGGGTCCCCGCCTCTGCCATCAGGAGGGCTCTCTGGGACCTGGAGGGTGCGCTGTCTGTGGCCCTGTTTCCGTCTCCTGGGCAGGAGGAGAAGCTGGAGCAGCTCTGCCTGTCTGGGTCAGTCTTTTCTGCATGGAGCCTTTGGTCTGCTTAGGCTGAGCTGAGGCCCCTCTCATGCCCCGAAGGCACTGGTGGTGTGGGGCGCTGGAAGGACGGGCGAGGAGACCGCAGCCACCCCCGCGGGCACCGGGAAGCGGTCTGTGGGCTTGAGCCAGGAGCCCAGACACCTGGGGTCTTTTCTTGTGAAGAGCCCTGCGCCTTGTGCCCTCCCAGCTGAAATCACCTCACCGTTTCCGAACCTTGGGCTCTTCAGCGAGAAGGGCTTGGGAGGCTCGGTCGGGGGAGCATCTGAATACCCGTGCCCTCTGAGTGATCTCTGGCAGAAGTTGTTTTTCTGAACCTTGGACTCAGCTTTGGCATTTTAAGCAGGTTTTTGGCATGAGGCTGACTCGCAGCAGCGGGGAGGGAGCATCCTGTCTGTCTCGCTTGGATTCTGCCCTGAGGATTCACAATCTGCTTGCTTTTCCCTGCAGCACCAACTACCCTCTCACTGCCCAGCGAAGGAGGAGCTAACTGAGTGAGCTAGGCTTTCAGCCCACCCATCCCTTACCCACGGCCCTTGATGAAGACCTTTCTGCTGAAAGGGCCAGTGAGCCTGGGACCCCAGCCTCAGGAGGGCAAGTGGCTTCCCAAACAGGGTGATTATTTGGGAGACAGCAGGACATGAGTCCCTCTTAATCAGACAGTAACTGGATGACCTGGTTGGAAATTTGATCAGCGTCTTCCACATTGAGGATGGAGTTATCACCGGCAGTTCAGAAGCCTTCCTTGGTGTGTTTATAGTCGCGTGGTGACTTTGCTTTTTAAACTATTAGGATTCTGCCAGGGAGAGACTTGGAAGCTGCATGAGACTGCGCTCGCTGCAGGACAGGCTGTTCTCCCCAAGTTCTGCCCGTTTCCATGTACATCTAAGACTCACGTCCACACTCGTTTCCTCACACAACTGCTTCCTTGTTTGTCTTCTTGATGTGATTTCACCTACACACGACCCCTGTGTCGCTGGTTGGCCGATGTGGGCCCCACACGAGGGCTGGTTAGCTTGGGGGAGGCACTCCCTTGGAGCGAGCAAGGGCCGTTTCTGGGGAGATGCTGAGGGGTCAGCAGCGGCACTCTGAGTGCCGCAGTCTGGAAGGGGAGTCGGGGCGGCGCACCGCCGCATCACCTCTGCGGGGGTGCCCAGTGTCCCCGAGCAGCAGCTGTGGCCTCACCTGGGAAGTAAATGCCAGCTCTCGGGCCCCCTGTCCAGAACCACTAGGTCAGGGACTCTGGGGCCGGGGCTTGGCAGGCTGTTTCAGCAAGCCCTCCAGGTGATTCTGATGCTCGCCACGTGTGAGAACCTCTGCAGAACGTCACGTCAGCTTCAGGTAGACCACGTAACGATTCCATGTCTGTACATACTGCACAGGGGTCACCACGGTAAGTCTGTCACCATAGGGAACAAAGTTTCCTTGTGGCAAGAACTTCTAAGATTATTCTTTTAGCAGCTTTCAAATATGTAGTACACCCTGATGATGGTCACCATGCTATATGTCACATCCCCAAGACTGACTGTAAAAACCGGAAGTTTGTCTCTCTTCACCCTCTTCATCCATTTAATCCCCACTTCTGAGAACCAGCAATCTGTTCTCTGTGGCTTTGAGCTCTTTTTTTCTAAGATTCCATGTGTAACTGCTGCTCTGCAATAAATTTGACTGACTTCACTTAGCATAATGCCCTCAAGATCCATCTATGTTGTTGTAAATGGCAAGATCTCCTCTTTCTTTATGGTTCATTAATATTCCATGGTATTTGTATATAATACCGCGTTTTCTTTATCCATTCAGCCATGCATGGACACATCAGATTGTTTCCATGTCTTGGCAGTGAACATGGGGATGCATCTATCTTCTTGAGTTAGTGTTTTTATTTTTGTTGGATAAATACCCAGAAATGGAATTGCTAGTTCATGTGGTAATCCTGTTTTTAACTTTCTAGGGACCCTCCATATGGTTTTCTGTAGTGGTTGCACCAACTTACATTTGCATAAATAGTGCACAGGGGTTTCTTTTTCTCCACATCCTTGCCAATACTTGTTATTTCTTGTCTTTTTGATAACAGCCATTATAAAAAGTGTGACGTGAGATTTTGGTTTGTATTTCCCTGATAATTAGTGATGTTGAACCTTTTCATGTACCTGCTGAGCATCTGTATTTCTTCTGTGGGAAAATGTCTACTCAACCCTCTGCCCATTTTAAAATTTGATTTTTTTTTTCTGTTGAATTGCATGCACTTTTTATAATTTGGATCGTAACCCCTTATTGGTCATATCATTTGCAAAGGTTTTCTCCCATTCCATATGCTGCATTTTTGTTTGTTTAGTTTCCTTTGCTGTGCAAGAGCTTTTTACTTTGTTGTCCGCCTTGTTTATTTTTGCTTTTGTTGCCAAATCCAGAAAATAACTACGAAGACCAACGTCAAGGAGCTTACCTCCGAGGTTTTCTTCTCAGAGTTTTATGGTTCTATCCTTTTACTATTGTGTGTCACACTGATCGATTTGCAGATGTTGTACCATCCTTGAATTCCTGGGATAAATTCCACCAGATCATTGTGTATGATCCTTTTAATGTATTCAGCCATATAGTTTGCTGATATTTTGTTGAGGAGTTTTCATATTAGGTTTATCAGAGATACTGGTCTGTAACTTTCTTGTGGTGTCCTTATTTGGTTTTGGTCTTAATGTTATGCTGGCCTTGTAGGATGAGTTTGGAAGTGTTTGCTCCTCTTCTGTGTTTTAGAAGCGTTTGAGGATTGGTACATATTCTGTAGATGTTTGGTAGAATTTACCGGAAAAGCTGTCTGTATCTTAAACTTTTGTTCATTGGTGGCACGGGGTTGTGTGTGGGGGGGGGGTGTCGATTAGGGATTCAGTCTTCTTCCTCGTTACTGCTCTGTTCAGCTTTTTTATTTCTTCATGACTCAGCCTTAGTGTATAATGACTAGTAGTCTCTTAATGATCCTCTGTATTTCTGTTGTGTATCAGTTGTGAAACTTATTCCTTCATGTCTGATTTTGAGTCCTTTGTGTGAGTCTAGCTAAAGATTTGCCAATTTTGTTTTTCTATTCAAGGAGTGGCCTCTTAGTTTCATTGATCTTTTCTATTGTCTTTTTTGGTTTTTTTTTTTTTTTTTTTTTTGATCTTTTCTATTGTCTTTTTAAAAATGTGTATTTGGTTGCTTTGGGGCTTAGTTGCAGCACCCGATCTTTGGTCTTCGTGGCAGCATCTGGACCCCTGTTGCTGCCTGTGGGATCGCATGTGGGATCAAGTTCCCTGACCAGGGATCACAGCCAAGCCCCCTGCAGCAGGAGGGAGCTCGGAGTCTTAGTCACTCAGCCACCAAGGAAGTCTCTCTTATCTTCCATAGTCTCTGTTTATTTCCACTCTGGTCTTTGTTACTTCTTTCCTTTTACAAACTTGGGACTTTGTTCTTTTTCTAGTCCCTTGAAGTGTCAAGTTCGACTCTCTGAGATCTTGTTTCTTGACGTGCAGGCATTTATCGTTACGAACTTCTTAGGACTGCTTTTGCTGTCTCCCCTAAGTTTTAGTATGCTGTATTTCCACTTTCACTTGTCACGGGTATGCTTTTATTTCTCTTTTGTTTTCTTCTATGACCCATTGGTTGTTCAGTAACATGTTGTGTATTCTCCACTTATTTGTGAATTTTCCAGTTTTCTTCTTGTGATGATTTCTAGTTTCAGACTGGTGTGATTGGAAAAGATGCTTGATGTGATTTCAGTCTTAAGTTTATTAAGAGTTGTTTTGTGGCCTAAATACATGATCTGTCTTGGAGATTGTTGCATGTGCACTTGACAAAAATATGTATTCTGCTGCTTTTGGATGAAATGTTCTGTATATATGTGTTAAGGTTACCTGGTCTAATGGGTTTGTTTAAAGCTGATGTGTCCTTACTGATATTCTGTCTGGATGATCTGTTTATTGATGAAAATGGAGTATAAAGTCCCGTATTATTACATTACTGTCTATTTCTCCCTTGAGGTCTGTTAATATTGCTTTATATATTTAGATATTCCTATACTGAGTGCAGAAATATTTACAAATGTTTTATCCTTTTGTTGACACCCCCCCTTTATCATTATGTAATGCTCTTCGTTATCTCTTTATTTTAAAGTCTTGTTTTGTCTAAGTATAGCTACCCCAGCTTTCTTTTGGTTTCCATTTGTGTGGAATATCTTTTCCCAGCCTCACTTTCAGTGTGTATCCTTACATCAGAGGTAGGCAGCGTGTCTGTTTAAAAAAAAAAAAAAATCCATTCAGCCACTTTCTATCTTCTGATTGTAGAATTTAGTCCATTTACATTTAAAGTAATTATTGATAAGTATGTTCTTACTGCTATTTGGTTAATTGTTTTCTGACTGTTCTGTAGTTTCTCTGTTCTCTTGCTGTCCTTCTTTGTGGTTTGATGATTTTATCTATTTATTTATGGCTGCACTGGGCCTCCATTGCTGCCGGAGGGCTCTCTCTGGCTGTGGAGCAGGGGCTGCTCTCAGTTGAGCGTGCGGCTTCTCGTTGTGGCGGCTCTTCGTGTGGAGCACCAGCTCTGGCGCTCAGGCGTCAGTAGTTGCTGGGTGGGCTCAGTAGTTGTGGCCCACGGGCATAGCTGGCCCGTGGCGTGTGGGATCTTCCTGGAGCAGGCTTGAAGCCATGTCTCCTGCGTTGGCAGGTGGATTCTTAACCCCTGGACCACCAGGGAAGTCCTGATGATTTTCTTTAGGGGTATGTTTAGATTCTTTATTTCTCAGATCTTTTGTGAATCTCCCATGAACAGGTTTTTGCTTTATGATTACCGTGAGGGTTACACATAACTTATTAACAGTCTAAGTTTCAGTCATTCTAAAACTCTACATTTTACTCCATTCCCCCCATTTTTTTTTTTGTTACGTTTTAAACCATTTTATCTTGTATATCCCTTAACTATTATATTTTTGCTAGTGTATTTTTTTATTCTTCATACTGGCTTCATGAGTAACTCATCCATACTACCTTTATGTTTTATTTTTCTAAATTGTACTATATTTACCTCTACCAGTGAGATTTATATTTTCATATATTTCCCCACTACTGCTTAGTGGCCTTTATTTTTCAGCTTAAGAAAGTTGCCTTAATTCTTGTAAGGCCGGTTTAGTTTTTGCTAGTCTGGAAAGCTTGTTCTTTAAATTCTGAATGACAATTTTGCTGAGTGTTCTTGTCTGGAAGTGTTTTCTTTCAACATCTTGAATGTATCATGCCACTCCCTTCTGACCTGGAAAGTTTCTGCTGAAAAACTTGCTGGTAGTCTTCTGGTGGTTCCCTTGTATGTACCTCGTTGTTTTCTTCTGCTTTTATTAAGGTTTTCTTGTGTTTTCACTTTTAACAGTTTAATTATAATATGTCTTGGTATGGGTCCCTTTGAGGTTTGTTTGGAACTTTCCAAGCTTCCTGGATCTGAATGTGTTTTTGTTCCTAGGTTAGGGAATTTTTCAGCACTTTTTCTTTCTTCTCATGCTGTGCTTATTTGCCCTGTCGTGTCCAGCTCCTTGCTACCCCATGGACTATGGCCCACCAGGCTCCTCTGTCCGTGGGGATTCTCCAGGCCAGAATACTGGAGTGGGTTGCTATGCCCTCCTCCAGGGGATCTTTGCAGCCCAGGGATTGAACCCAGGTCTCCCACATTGCAGGCAGATTCTTAACTGTCTGAGCCGCCAGGGAAGCCCGGGACTCCCGTAATGTCAATGTTTGTCTGCTTGATGTTATCGCACAAGTCCCTTAAGCAGTCTTCACTTTTTCCATTCTCTTTTCTTTTTACTGCTCTGTTGGCTTGAGTTTCACTGCCCTGTGTTTGAGTTCATTAATCCTTTTTAATGTCATCTAGTCTGCTGTTGAACTCCTCGAGTGTATTTTTCAGTTAAATTATTGTATCCTTCAACTGTGATTTCTTCTTGGTACTTTCTTATATTTTCTCTTTGTTGAAGTTCATTCATTCTTTTCTCAAGTGAGCATCATTATGACCATGATTTTGAACTCTTTAAGAGGTAAATCATTTATCTCCATTTCTGTAAGCACATTTTCTGAGGTTTTATCTTGTTCTTTCATTTGGAACGTAGCCCTCTGCTACGTAGCCCTTCCTTTCTGGCCATTGGATAAAACAGCCACCTCTCCCAGTTTTGGAGGAGTGACGTTTTGGTTGTCTCTAAAATCTTTGTGATTGTCTGAGTAGCCTATTTTTAGTGACTCTCAGTAGTTGCAGGTGGGCCCCAAACTGTCAAGAGTTCTATCAGGAAAGGTCTCAGTCACCAGCTTTTAAAGTGAGTAAATTCACAGGCTTGTGTGACCACTGGCATTAAGTCCCACTGTCCACCAGAGCCAGGCGATCTAGAGGTGTTCCCTGGGCCACAGTCACAGAAATTGGGGTACCAGATGAGTATACAAGTCTCTTTCTAGAAGATACCAGAGAGTTGGAGTGAGACCGAGGGAGAACAAAAGACGGTGTCTGCCGACCTCTGCTCCCGTCCCCAGTGCGTGCCGAAGCAGAAGCGCCCCTTAGGTCGAAGCTCCCAGACAAGCAGACAGGCCTCACAGAGAGACTGGGTGTGTTGATAGCTGAGCAGTGCCCGGGGCTGGAGCCGGCCTAGTCGTGTTTGCCCTCAGAGTAGGTGGGCAAGGAGTGTCCCCTGGGTGGGTGGCAGCCGCAGCGTCCAGGGCAGCGCACACACGGGTGCTCTGGCACGCAGCAGAGGGGAATGGCGAAGATGGTGCTCACCCTCTGAGGTCTTTGGGGTGGATTACGGTAGCCTGCCCCACAGGTTGCAAGCTATAATTATTGTTTAGAAACTGTTTTAAAATGTAAAATATGCACATGTCATATGACTCAGCCCTTCCACTCCCTGGTGCCTCAGCTGGTAAAGAATCCGCCTGCAACGCGGGAGACCTGGGTTCAATCCCCGGGTTGGGAATATCCCCTGGAGAAGGGAAAGGCTACCCACTCCAGTATTCTGGCCTGGAGAATTCCGTGGGCTATACCGTCCATGGGGTCGCAAAAAGCCTCGGACACAACTGAGAGACTTTCTCTTTCCATTCCTAGGTAGTTAACCAGGAGAAAGGAAGGTGTATATCCACACAAATACCTGTTTGTTAATGCTGACATCAACTTCACTTGTGCTAGTCTAAAATTAGTGTCAATAGATGAAAGAACTATGTCTGCACAATGGAATACTACTCAGCAATAAAAAGAAAGGAATGACCTATTAATAGACAGTTTCATGGGTGAATGTGAAAATAATTATGCTGAGTGAAAGCCAGGCCAAACAGAAAATCCCTATATGGAATGAGTCCACTGTATAAGTCTAGAAAATGTAAACTATAGTGACAGAAAGTGCATCAGTGGTTGCTTGGGACTGGGGCTGGAGGGTGAGGGAGGGAGGAATTATAAAGGAGCATGAGGACATTCTGGGGGGTGATGGGTATGTTTATTATTTTGAGGTCATGGTGTCTTGAGTACGTGTGTCAAAACTCATCATTTTACATCAAATTGTATGTCAGTTATAGCTCCACAGAGCTATAAAAAAAAAAAAAATCATGTGATGGTTACCTGGGAAAGGCAGAGGGACAAATAGGAGAGGAACAAACTCTTTTCCATTATACGCATATTCTTCTCCATTATGGTTTATCACAGGAATATAGTTCCTTGTGCATATGCAGTAGCACCACGTTGTTTATCCAGCCTATATATAATATTGATAGCTTGCATCTGCTAATCCTAAACTCTCAGTCCTTCCCTCCCCCACACCCCGGCCTTTGTGACAAGTCTGTTCTCTGTATCTGAGTCTGTTTCTGTTTTGTAGATATATTTGTGTCCTATTTTAGATTCCACATATGAGTTATACCATATGGTATCTGTTTTTCTGACTTCACTTAATGTGATGATATCTAGGTCCATCCACATGGCTGCAAATGGCATTATTTTGTTATTTCTTTTTTATGGTTGAGTAATATTCCATAGCGTGTTTACCACATCTTTATCCATTCAACAGCCTTGGTTGTCTCCCATGTTTTGGCTATTGTTAACAGTGCTGTGAACACTGGGGTGTATGTATCTTTTCAAATTAGTTTTGTCTGGATATATGTCCAGGAGTGGGATTGCTGGAGTCAGACATGCCTTAGTGACTGAACCACACACCAGGTGGTAACTCTTGGGCTTCCCTGATAGCTCAGCAGGTAAAGAAGATACACAGGAGACCTGGATTTGATCCCTGGGTGGGGAAGATCCCCCGGAGGAGGAAACGGCAACCCACTCCCGTATTCTTGCCTGAAAAACCCCATGGACAGAGGCGCCTGGCGGGCTACAGTCTGTGGGGTCACAGAGTCGGACAGGACTGAGTGACTAAGCGCACACGGTAACTCAGCCTAGTGCTTTGAGGAACCTCCCTACTGTTCTCCGTCGGGACCATACCAGTTTACATCCCCCCAGCAGTGTAGGAGGGCTCCCTTTTCTCCACACCCCCTTCTGCATTTATTTGTAAACTTTTAAATTATGTACATTCTGACTGGTGTGAGGTGGTACCTCATTGTAGTTTTGATTTGCATTTCTCTAATAATTAGCAATAAGCATCTCTTCATGTGCCTGTTGGTCATCCGTATGCCGTGTGGTATCTGGTATTAAAGTCTTCTGCCCATTTTTGGGTTGGGTTTGTTTTGTTACGAGTTGTATGAGCTGTTTATATATTTTGAAAATTAAGCCCTTGTCTGTTGCATCATTTGCAAATGTTTTCTCCCAGTCTGTAGGCTGTCTTCTCGTTTTATGGTTTCCCTTGCTGTGCAAAAGCTTGTAAGTTTGATTAGGTCCCATTTGTTTATTTTTGCTTTTATTTCTATTGCCTTGGGAGACTGACCTAAGAAAACATTGGTACTGTTTATGTCAGAGACTGTTTTCCCTGTGTTCTAGGAGTTTTATGGTGTTATGTCTTCTATTTAGGTCTTTAAGCCATTTTGAGTTTATTTTTGTGTGTGGTGTTCTCACTTCATTGATTTGCATGTGACTCGGGGAGGATTACATTTTTAATAATGCTGATTGGTGTTCAGATGGTTGCATAAATGAGTAAGTCAGAGGGCCAACATGGACAAGAAAACAAAATGAAAGCAATTTCAGATCGCTCTCCAGCACCAGCACCTCTGGGGCTGACGTTCACGGCTGAGGCCACCTCTGCAGCACTGCTCCTTGTGGAGCTGGCTGGCTCCTGGCACCCGGCTTGGTTGCTGCACCCAGCCCCACACTGCCGGCTTGGCTGCTGGCACAGGGAAGAGACTTGAGCTTCCTGTGCATTTCTTGCAGGCCCCGTGAGCAGAGCCTTACGTTTCAATGTGCTGTCTCTGAATCCTCCTCTCAAAACTTCATCTTTACCATGGCCAAAAGTGCACTTAACGACACATAACCCGTGGTGTGAAAAATATCAACAAAAAGCTGAGACTTGGGTTGATAGTTTTTCTTCTTCAAAATGTTTACCTGGCTGTGTTGGGTCTCAGCTGCGGCACATGAGCATATGAACTCAATTCTTTAAGTTGCAGCATGTGGGATCAAGTTCCCTGACTGGGGATCGAACCCAGGTCCCCTGCATTGGGATCACAGCGTCTGAGACACTGGACCACCAGGGAAGTCCCAGGTTGATAGGGCTCACTGGCACATTCTTTAAATACACATGGAGATGTATTTAACATGCTTTCCACTTCCTAGCTTTATTCCAGTCAAACCCAGTTTCATAGTAAAAAAAAAACCTGGAGGATTTCTTTTGATGTTCCTGATTGACCACATTCCCACCTCCTTGTCTTTCTACAGATCTGATTTGTATCCAGTGTGATCAGCACTCCCTCACTTAAGACTTTCCAGACCCAGGACTCCAGAGGAACCAGACACCTCACAAGTGAGTAGCCCCAGCACCACCTCTGTCTGTGGACCGGGGATGCTCTTCTGACTGGAATCACGCTGGGCAGCCCTACGGGTCCCTGGGTGGGGGATACGCACACTTCTCAGGGCACAGACTAAAGTGGTGTGAAAGACTGCATAGACATTCTGTTAAACTTTATTTCCAACACACATCTTAAGCCAGGGGGAGGCGATACATCTCGGAGATTAGAAAAATCTTGGGCTGAGGAAAGTGTATTTGGCCACATCCAGGGTCAGGTCAGCTAAAATGTTCATTAACTTAGATGAGTGAATTTTTGCTACCATGGCCTTGAAGTTACCTGTGATTGTTTCCATGGAAATGTCATAGTACAGGTATTCAGATGTCACAAATAATAAATATGATAGAGTTAGCTCTTTTAAATTATAAAGAGCTAAGGTGATCAATGTTCCGGGCTTTTCTATAACTGATCCAATTCAGTATCTCTTTAGTCCACAAAGCCCATTCATTGGAATATAATACCTAAAGCAGTATCATTTTTACACCTTTGTAAGATCTCTATGTCTAGAGTTAGGCTTATGAAAATATGGCCATCATAGCCGTGGGAGGTAGGCAGGAATATATGATAGAGCACAGCCTTAGGTGGGATCGGAAATTCTGATCTCTTCCTAATTACCACCTAACACCACTCCCCTCAGTAAAGAGCAGGACCCCACAAAGCTGTTATTCAGGGATTAGCTGCACTTGTTTCTGTCTTTAACATTCCCTAAAATAGAAAGACTTTCTCTTTAGTGCCTTTAAAAAAAAAAATCACCAGTGTACTGAATTTTACATTGATTTTGCACGTTGGCATCTTTGACTACCTTTCCTGTTAATCAATGAAAATGATTTGTCTCCATCCTGGGAAGAACATGCTATTATAGAAAATGACCATCTCCAATCCTCTCACCATCCCATTCCGCAGACACTGTAGAAGGCTGCGATGAATCAGTAGCATTTAGAGTACTGATGGATACCTGTATCTTGCAGGAAGGCGACTGTAACTTCCGATTCCTTGGTGGAGGAAAACAACACACTCCGGTCTTGCTTCCAATGATGCAAGTGTGATTGCTGGCGTCTTCATGAGCTCCAGAGGTCACAGCACGCTCCCCCGGACTCTCATGGCCCCCCGGATGATTTCCGAGGGAGACCTAGGAGGCATCGCGCAGATCACCTCCTCGCTCTTCCTGGGCAGAGGCAGCGTAGCCTCCAACCGGCACCTCCTCCAGGCGCGCGGCATCACCTGCATTGTGAACGCTACCATCGAGATCCCCAATTTCAACTGGCCCCAGTTTGAATACGTTAAAGTGCCTCTGGCTGACATGCCTCACGCCCCCATTGGACTGTACTTTGACACCGTGGCCGACAAGATCCACAGCGTGAGCCGGAAACACGGGGCCACCCTGGTGCACTGTGCTGCGGGGGTCAGCCGCTCGGCCACGCTCTGCATCGCGTACCTGATGAAATTTCACAACGTGTGCCTGCTGGAGGCCTACAGCTGGGTCAAAGCCCGGAGGCCCGTCATCAGGCCCAACGTTGGCTTCTGGAGGCAGCTGATAGACTACGAGCGCCAGCTCTTTGGAAAGTCGACAGTTAAAATGGTACAGACACCTTACGGCATAGTGCCAGACGTTTACGAGAAGGAGTCCCGACACCTGATGCCTTATTGGGGGATCTGAGCCACCAGAGCCCGCAGCAGCCGCCCCTCGAGCAGTACCAGCACCTGCTGCACGCCGTCTGCTCCCCTCCTCCCCTTTCTTTCCAAGTGGTGGACAAATGCTCCTCCCTGAAGTGTTTTTTTTACACTGGGTGTTCATGTTTTATTCTGAGAGAGGGAGCGGAGGGGAGGAAGACACGGGGAATGCTCACATTGCTACTAACATTTTTAAAACTAACATTTTGGAATAGCGTTTATGAAAATCTTGAACCGGCTTTTAATCATTTTTAACAGTTTCAACAGTTTAATAAACTGTTTGGTTCTGCTGTGCTCTCAACCCCCTGCCTCTTGGCATCATGGGAGGAGCTCAGTGCAAAAATCACTTTGGACCCCCATTAACCCTTTAGATACAGGCTTTGCCCAGGCTGCCGACCAAACAAATGCTTAGGGAACACTGATACCAGCGTCAGTCTCCACTGGGTCAGCCCTACTCTTTCCTTTCCTTCTATTCTTTAGTGACTCTGTAAGTTTAAAAAAAAAAAAAGAGCCTTTATTATTTAGCTGTTAAATAATTATAATGCAATCTGCTGCAAACACCCTCTTGGAATCAATGTGCCCCAGGAGTATATTAGCATTATTTTTAATAAATACATCTGCTTAACATATTGGAATTTTTACTAATGAGAATTTCAGGGTGTGTGTGTGTGTGTGTGTTGATGGACAAAAGACAGCTCTTGAGTAACCATTAAGGGTATGGCTCCTGTGATAATTATGAACGCTACTTAAAACAGACATCCCCTTGAGTCATGTCAGCATTTCCCATCCTTGCAGATGGGCGGATATTAACATCATTCACCATGCTGGGACAGTAGAGAAACAGCATCTCTTGGTAACCGGAGGGCACCAATGCGGTGAGTCCTCCATGAAAGAAAGTGTTTTTTAACAAAAGGTATGCCCCTTTGCCTGCCTACTGACTTACACAAAAATGCCCTAAACCAAACCTCAGCACAATGATAAACTAACACAATGGCTTCCTTTGTTGAAACTTGGAAATGTCACTGCTCCTCGTTAAGTCTGACAAGACAACAGGGAATAGGTACACGTTTCTGCTAGTGTCTCTATTCCATGCCCCCGGGAAGCCGCTGGGAGTTCCCAGGTTGCCCCTTCCTTTTCTAGGAGAGCCACTTGTCCCAGCAACAGCTTGCTTTTACTTCATTTGCCAGGTAGGCTGTAGCCTGCTTATCCATAGAAAAATTTCCTAGCTTTTGGGTTTGTGTGGCAAGAAGCCCTACATATAATGCCAGTAGCTGCATATTTATATAAATCATATTCTTCAGATTTTACCTGGTTTGTGGCAGTGGTCTCCCTCTGCATTCTAATTTTAAAATTTGCCCACTTTAAAAACATGTGCCATTATTGTCTGCATGGGAAAATTAAAATGAAATTAATAGTTTCTGTAGGAAATCAGAGCAACCCATAAATGCCTTGGCAGCAGATGATCAAAAATCAATCAGAAGACAAAACAATCTGCGGTTGTGGAGGCTGGGCTCCGACAATATGAAGGCACTCTAGGTCTGGTGGTCTCTGGAGAAACATCCAAAAATTACCTCTGTACATAGGAGGAATACACCTGGTGACAGATGTTCTTTATAATTAAGAAAATTTCTCTGCAGAAATCCTGGCAAACACCAATGCTGGGACGCAGCTCAGAGAATTCTTAACACTTAGGCAGTCTAACACCTTTCTAATCTAAATGTCAGAGTTTATTAGCTAAAAGTCACAAAGGAAGGTGTGTGGCCTCCAAGGTGTGAGGGGAATTTTTGTAGTGATCCTTATAAAGGCCCTATCATTTTTTCTAAGCTTAAGAACACACTAGTCATTAAATAAAAAGCAACTAGAAGGCACCTGTAAATAAATTACGTAGATGCACACCAAATATGTTCAGATAATTGAAAATAAGCAACCTGTATGAACTGCTAACCAGGAGCCGCAGGAAAAACAAAGCATAGATAATACCCTGGTACACCCTCTGCTGCTGCTGTCTCAAGCATGTCCAGACAAAAACCGCACAGTGAGCCTTAGACATTTAAAGGCAAAACAAACCACCAGAACAGAGCTTGCTAATTGCCACTCAAGCAGGGGGAGCAGCGGCCTGCACAGTGCATTGTATGGAAGTGAGTAACCTTGGTTACTGTTTCCAAGGACACTGGGCTCTCGGCTAACAAGCATTGAGGTGAAGCTGAATGCAGTGTTGACTCATTTTAATAAACCTGCGTAAAGAAAATCAACGCGACAGTATTCCACACTCCCCACATCTTTATTGGCAGATCTAATAAAGCATTTCCAATACTAAACAAGATACTGAAAGTAGTGAATACTCTTTGCAGCAAAGGCTTTTCGTTGATGCCTGCTGTATTTTTCCTCTGGCACCTCCCATGAAGTGACTAAACCTATCGTACTTGCTAAGGTCAGCAGTAACTATACTTACGAGTTTTATCTGAGGCGTTCTGGAATACATCTAGAAATGGAAACCTATCTGGTTAACAGGTGAGCACTGTCATCAATATGGACCACTGTGACAGAATAATAGTCCACATAGCATTTCCAAAAATGTCTCTGCCGTGGAAATTCTGTCAAACTGGGAGACGTTTCTTGTTGCAAAGGTAGCTTGGTGACCATGGTCTATCATGGAATGTATAAGACCAACGAGAAGGCTGCTTGAATTGTGGTGCCATGTCGAGACGCGAGGCGCTGCTCAGGCTGAAGCGGAGCCCGGGGGCCCCAGGCAAAGTTTACTAGAAACCGGCCCACTAGTGTCGTCACTAACACCCACTGGCCCTGTGGCGGGCAAAGGTCACAACTCAGACAGCTGTTCTGGTTATTAGCAGCTGGAGACGGTATCATCCGCAACAGATGAGAAAAAACAGATTTACCTCATCAACACTTGTCTGTGCATCCTGGCATGCAGCCAGGCAAAGCAGAAGCCTCAACAGCTCGGGAATGAAAACGTTCTCTACCTTTCTTGGGGAGGGTGGAAGTAAAAGATGTAAGATGGAGCAAAATCGAATTGCCCCAAGTTTTGTCCTGTGGCGGGAAAAATGATCTAATTAATTATGTGAAGCAGCAATTATACAGACAAAACCAACTTTTCCAGTTTACAAACAAAAACTAAGTCTATGTCAGAGAGCTTAAGCCACACAAAGTGAACCACACAAGGTTCAAAATTGCTTCATAAGCATGTAATTCACAACCAAAATGTGTGTCCTAGATTGATGTGTTCTTCCCAGGAACAACACAGTCCTTACTACTTGACTTTTTCCCCCCTGATTTTATGCATTCAGTTTAAGCGGCAAAGAAAATTCCCTATACCAGAGAGCATGACGGAGTTCCCGGTGACCCAGTGGTGTGGACTCCATGCTTTCACTGCTGAAGACTCATGTTCAATCCCTGGTAGGGAAGCTGCGATCCCACAAGCTACACAGTGAGGCAAAAAAAAAAACACACCACACAACAGACAGCATGAGCCTTTTCCTCCTAAAATTCAGTGCTGGTTCTGAACAATTTCCTGCCATTGCTTCTAAGTCACGTGCCTCCACCACAAAGACACACCTTACTCTTCTCCTTGCTGGGCCATGAGCTCCACTGTCCAACCCCGGTCTCTCACAGTCCAATTTCTAGGTCTCTCACAGAGAAACGGACTGGTCCCTGTGCAGGCGTTTTTGGAAATCTGGACAGAGGCCTTTGCAAAGAGATTTCATTCAGCTGCCTTTCCAAACCTTGTTTGAAAAAAAATACCACGTTCACAGTCTGTGTGTGAGGGACACAAGGCTTTCAGTGAAGACCCCCAAGGGCAATGATATTCATCCAGATAGACCAAGATTCAGGTCTTGGTCCAAATGAACGTTCTCCACGGCAAAGTCCCCAGGTGTGCTTTGAAAGTTTTCTTGAAAGCTGACAGGCTTACAAATGCACCAACAGAGTGGAGAACTGGTTCTGTCGCGACACTAAAGTTGGTAAATCAGCCCTCACCCAGTGGAGGCTGAAGCAGAAATTTTTGTTGTCCACTGGAGAGCAGAAATTTTTCTATAAAAAGAACATCTGTTTAATCACAATTTCTCCCTTTCTATTCATCCTAGATATTAACACTCAAAATGTGGCTAAATGCATTCTACTTCACAGAACAGAAAGTGTTCCAGATACACAAACACTGGCTCAAAATCCTTCTGACTCCAGTCCTAGAGCAAGAATTTATTTTTCTTCAAATGTCAATTCTTCACAGTTTCAATGCTGCAGCAGCAAATTATTCCTTAGATAAAGGCAATTGTGGTCCATATTTTAAAACATCTTAAGAGAACTAGAGATAAATTAGCAAACTTCCAGTGCCACGTGCAGTTTGGGTAGGGCGGTTTGGCCTGAAATTCCAAAGACTGGCCCTGGGAACTTGGGGGCAAAGGTCGTCTGTGGGAAAGACAGACGCTGCACAGCCCTCCCCCCACCTCTTGAGGCTTTCCTCCTGATGGGGGGGTGGGGCTCCACAGCACTCACATTCCCTTTATTGGTCCCGGTCACCCCGGGGGGTGTGGTGGAAAAAACCAACCCAGCTGGGTCCGTCACAGAGGCGCTGTCAGGAGCTCTCAGAGCAAATCAGGCAGGATCAGGCCGGGAGGTTTCGGCTCCACACAGTTGATCCAGAAGTTGGCACAGCTGGCGTGATACTGGTGTCCCCCGTACGCCAGCTTGAAGCTGTCGGTTTCCGAGTTGAACGCCTGCCAGGAAGAAACAGACACGGAGGGGGAGTGGTGAGGCTCCCTCCACGCCCGGGTGCTGACCGGCAGCCGGCAGGGACCCCGCTCCAGGACACAGAGGCTGAGGCCAGACTGGCACACACACGAAAGCTGAGCAGGTGGCTACAGGAATTCAAGCGAGAAAAGTTTTGTGCTGCTAATTAAAGGCATAAAAAAAAAATCTTTACTGTTAAACCCAGTTTCAGCAAAAGGAGGCCAAATCTTTCCTAGAAAAGGCACACAGAGGCTGTGGGGGGCTGGCAGGGGTCATGAAACGGGAACGAAAATAGCCAAGCGCCGATCATTTTGATCTCTTTGTGAAGAAGGAAGCCCTTCCCTGAGGCTGGCATTTGACTGTTACATGCCATCCCTGAGGTCTTGGAGGCTCATATAGCCCTATCATAGAGAAAACTCAGATTAAAATGGGTCTAATGTCACTGGGAGCTGAGAGCAGAACTGACATCATTAGAATGTCCAAATAGGTACAGGTCTTGTAAAAAAGATACCAAACACCGAAGAATGCTTTCCAAATGAATAATGCTTGCAGGTAAATTACAGCCAGGCAGGCCTAACCTCAACCACTTCCTGGGGTGTTTTCTTTTTTTTTTTTCCCCATTTATTTTTATTAGTTGGAGGCTAATTACTTTACACCTGGGGTGTTTTCTAAACGTCTACAAATAAACAAAACTCTAACCTCCCTGGCTCCCCAAATTTGTTTCCGTCTGCTAACAGCCAAGTGCTGAAGCTCTCTAACCTCCTCCTGTGTCACGATGACCTGGTCTTCCAGAAGCTGCCCTTTCTGTTACCCTGTTCTTCCCAGAGGAAAATAACCCCCACACCAGAAGCCGATACTGAGCCACAAAGCATGCACACAAGACGGAAGTGACCCGTGTGGACACGTTAGTTGACTGAATCAGACACTGTGGGAATGGAAAGGACTCAGCAAAGCATCCGTGATTGGAACAGCTCAGGATGACAGTGGAATCATTGAATTTGCCCTCCACATTCAAAATTAAGATGGGAGACACTAAGGTAACGAGTAAGTGGTTCATACTTTTTTAGGACGCTCTTCTGCAGGCTTCTCTTCTTTCTGAAATAATGTTGAAACCATAAGGTCAACAACATTCCCAGCACAGGGCCTCTGGCCTGCAGACAAGTCCTTACAGGTCGACCCTTTCCCCCGTGCCACCTTGCATGCACACGGGGCTGCAGGCAGAAGGCAAACGAGCCCGCTCCACAGAGAGGCAAGACCTGATCCACTCCTGCAACAGCTCCCCGCACCGCCCCTGGGAGGAAGTCTCTGCTTCTGTGGTCCCACTTCGGGACCTGATCAGCTCCCCGCCTCTGGTCACAGACCACGTGGAGAACTGGGCCAGGTGGGGTTGTGCCCCGGGTCCTGTCGGGGACGTGCTCTGCCTTGGAAGTGGTGTGGGGGGAGGTGGTGACTTACCCGGCTCCTGGAGTCCACGTTCAAGAGGCACACCCCGCAAGCCAGCTCCTGAGCGTTTTTAATCCCAGGCCGGAGCATACAAGAGGAAAAATCCAGTGAATTTTCATCAGGCTGCGAGGACAAGACAAACGGGTAAGGAGACAGCAGTTTCCCACGCTGCTCTGCTCGGCTCTCTGACCCCGCCTCCCAGCAGGTCCAGCAGCAAGTTCAGTGAGCGCTCTACCTCCGCCAGCACGATCATTCCATTTCCCTGGGGATGTCAGGATGTGCGAAAAACAGTCCCTACCCTCAGAGCTCAGTTCAGGGTTGGGGCGAGGTGGGTATTGGGCAACACTGTGTGATGAGAGCCAGACTAGGGGTAAGAACCGAGGGCCAGAGCAGAGCGTGGAGGGGCTGGGGCACTGACCCAACTCAAGGGGAAAGGAGTGGGGTGGCAGAGAACACGTCCGAGAACTCAGAGTCATCGGGGCTGAGTCCTGAGGGGGGTCTGCTGGGGGAGGGGTGGGGCAGGATGGGGGGCGGTATTTATGTAGAATAAGCAGCATGGGCCTCTAAGGCCTCTAAGCAGAGAGGGTAGGAGGAGAAACCTAGGGGTGGGAGCCGAGCTTGTGGACAGAGGGAGGAGAGGAAGCTGAAGCACGAAGGCCTTGAAAGGAATATGAGGGGCTGAGACTTCATCCTTGAAAGCCTTAAGGGTTGTCACTGGATGCTGACAGGATGCGGTCTGCGCTCGGGACAGACCCCTCTGGCTGCAGTGCAGGCGATGAGCTGGGGGACTGGGTCTCATTCCGAGGCTGCTGTAGTGAGCCAGGAGACAGGTCCTGAAGGTCAGAACGGGGAGACAGGTCCTGAAGGTCAGAACGGAGGGAGCAGCAGTGGAGAGAAATGGACACACGGGGAGCTGTTAAGGCCACAGAATCAACAGGCCTGGAGGACTGGGCATCTGATAGGATCCACCCTAACGAGGCGTGTGAGAGGAGAACGAGTTCGGGGGTGGAGACGGGGGAGAAGAGTCCAGGTTGGTACAAGCCAAGCCAAAGCTGCCTGCGGGACAGCGGAGCTCTGACGCTACATGAGCAGGCAGATGGATGTACAGGTCTAGCGCTCCAGAAAGAGGGAACTGGACATTACTGGCTAGAGAGAGTAAATATTGCCCTGGCCAAAAAGTTCATTAAGAGTTTTTCCATAAAATGTTATAGGAAAACCCGAACGACCTCGTATGCCAACCCAAGATAATAACAGCTAATAAGTCAAGCCCCTACCTATCCTAAGTAGGAAGCTAGGCTCTTTATATGCGTTATTTTTATTCCTTACCAAAAAAAAGTATGAAATATGGAATGTGTAGACTAAAGATTAAAGCTGTTAATATCTTAGAAGTTATAATACATATCTATCATATGAAGCTTTTAATTCCTATTTATTTAAGAGAAATGCAAACACGTTAACAAAAATCTTGTATGACAAATGTTCATAGCAGCTCTATTCATATTAGCCCAAACTGGAAACAGCTTGTATTGATAAACAAGAAAATGGATTTTAAAAGAACACAGCATATTAATACAATGAAATACAATGATAAAAGGGGATCAAACTGATACACACAACACAGATGAATTTTTACAACACGCAATGTAAAAGAAGCTGAACATATACAGTAAGAACATATACAGTGCATAATTTCATTTATATTAGGTTCCAGAACAGGCAAATCTAGGATAATGGAAAGTTATAGAAAATAGATGGTTGTTTTGGGACTCAGATCAGAGGACTGGGAAGGGGCAAAGGGAACTTCAGCGGGTGACAAAGCACTCCATGTATCGATCAGGTGTGGGCTACATGGTCATGTGCATTTGTCAAACCTGACCCAACCATACATTTAAGATAGGAGCATTTCATTGTGTCTAAGTTACTCTGCAATTATGAAATACACTGAATAATAAAACAAGACAAAAACAACCAAAAAGACAAAGCAGAAAAATGAAACAAAAAGCCAGAATGGGAGAAAATATTTGCAAACAATGTGACTGACAGGGGCTTAATATCCAAAATATATCAACAGCTCACACAACTCAACAACGAATCAACCAAATCAAAAAATGGGCAGAGGACCTAAATAGACACTTCTTTAAACTAGATATACAGATGGCCAGCAGGCACATGAAAAGATGCTCAACGTCACTAGTTATTAGATAAATGCAAATCAAAACCACAGTGAAGTCCCACCTCCCACCAGTCAGAATGCCCATTATTAAAAAGTCTACAAATAACAAACACTGGAGAGACTGTGAAGAGAAGTGAAGCTTCCTGCGCCATTGGCAGGAATGTAAACTGGTGTGGCCACTATGGAGAACAGTGTGGGTGTTCCTCAAAAAGCTGAAAAGAGAGCTGCCATATGACCCAGCAATCCCACTCCTGGCCTTACACCCAGACAAAACTATAACTGGAAGATACATGCACCCCTACGTTCATAGCAGCGCTATGTGGAATAGCCAAGACATGGAAACTCCCACTGACAGATGAATGGGTAAAGAAGATGTGGCACATATATACAAGGCAATAAAAAAGAACACTAAGAAAAGAACAAAATAATGCCCACTGTAGCAACATGGATGGACCTAGAGACTATTGTACTCAGTGAAATCATAAAGGAAAGAGACAAATACCATGATATCACTTACATGTGGAATCTAAAATATGACACAGATGAGCCTCTCTATGAAACAGAAACACAGACAGAATAGTCTGGCGGTTGCCAGGAGAGGGGGGACTGAGGAAGTGACAGAGTGGGAGGCTGAGGTTAGCAGACATAAGTTTTTATACCTAGAACGGATAAACAGGGTCTTTCTGTACAGCCCAGAGAACTATATTCAATATCCTATGAGAAACCATAATGGAAAAGAATATTAAACAAGAATGTATATATATATATATATAAGTGAGCCACTCTGCTGTACAGCAGAAATCAATATATTATAAATCAATTATATTTCAATATAAAAATCTAATCAAGAAAACAAGATTTTGGATTGTTAATGGGTGAAAGTTAGGTATACCTGAACTAATTTATATTTCTTATATATGCCCTAGAGCAGAGTTTCTTAAACTTGGCACTACTGACATTTTAAGCTGGTTAAATCTTTGCTGCGGGGCCTGTCCTCTGCAGGCAGGATGTTTAGCAGAATCCCTGGCTAATTTGGGGACAAAACTGCCTCCTTCCCTGCTCAATTAAGAACTGTCTTTCCAAAGAGGAAGAGGTATGCATGCACGTAAATATATACATACACACAAACCCATACACGTATGTAAGCTTATTATAAACTCTACTGATATGAAGAATGTGTAGCACACATTTTACAAATAATAAAATATACCATCCTTTTATTGCAAATTTCATATAGTATCTTTTTTTTTTTTTAACTGCACCACACAGCACGTGGGATCTTAGTTGCCCTGACAGTGAAAGAGTAGAGTCTTAACCACTGGACTGCCAGGGAAGTTCTTCCCCCACCCGCCCGCCCCCTTACTATCTTATTCTCACAAAATGCGTTCTTGGGTTTTTGCCCAACTCTTAGAGCAACAGTCAATCTCTGCCTGCTCTCCTGGAAGAGTGTTACCTCTGATGTAAATGGTCATGTCTGATGTGAAGGACAGGAGCTAGAGTGTCACCACTCAGACACACTTTGGAACTTCATGTGTCTGTCAAATACGTGAGTGACTTCTTTGCTGAATCAGATAATAGTTTTTGAATGCTGCAGAATCTTTACCCAACTTTTGGTTCTACTCACAACATAAGGGCTACACAAAGAGCATACTTGTAAAGTTTAACCTACATTAATATTTTCTCTGTATCACTTTAAATCTAGAAAATCAACATGTCAAGCCCTGGTTTGAAGCATCTGTGGATTTCCATGGTATAAGTACTCCTCCACAGCTGATTCTGAGCTACCAGTGCAGTGTCACTGAACACAGGGGTGGGAAGAGACGTGTGCAGCACCATCATATAGTATTTCCACGTAAGAAAACGGTGGGCTAGGGTGACCAACTTCCTGGTCTGTGCAAGACTCTCCCCATTGTATGGACTTCCTGGTGGTCCAGTGGATAAGAATCCACCTGCAACGTGGGGGACATGGATTCGATTCCTGGTCTGGGAAGATCCCACAGGCCAAAAGGCAATGAGGCCCATGTGCCACAACTACTGAGGCCTGCACCCCGCGGAGCCCGTGCTCCGCGACAAGAGACGCCACCCAGACAAGAGAGAGTAGCCCCCACTCGCTGCAACGAAGACCCAGCACAGCCAAAAATAAATAAATGACTTCTAAAAAATGACTGTTCCCATCTTAGCTCTGAGGAAATCCCTTGGTCCTGAGCAAACCAGGACAGTTGATCGTCCTTGGACAGACAGGAATAATCTCAAATGCTAAGGAACATGCTTTGTCACATGGGAAAGGAAGTGAGGATGAAGCGAGGCAATAGGAACAAAGTAAAAGGGTCATCTGTCCTGTCTTGAGAACCAGAAACAAATCAAGAGTGAGAAAGGTCTTAAGTCACCAAGCTGGGCTCAGAAACATGTCTGAGTTTAGACTGCCCAGGCTCTGCAGCTGGATGCTTGATAACAGTCCGGAGTGATCACGCAAGGGGTGGCTTCAGTGAAAGAGAGACAAGGGCTTAGTCCAGGTAGTGATGGATCTGGAGCCTGGCGAGTTGGCTTTGGTTTTTCTTCAAGAATACTGAGATGACCAGGATAACGGCAAATTTGATGATAAAGTAATGGCTACATGTTCCATAGTTTCTTTAGGCTGAACCACGGAGGAGTCACCATACTGTCTTTGTATTTGCATAACTATATTATTTTTTCCCAGGAGAAAAAAAAGGGCTTCTCTCACCAGGAAAATGTGTAGATTATATATGATAGTTCCCCATTCCTTTCGAATGTGCCAGGTTCCACAAACATCTCAAGCTAACCTGAGTTAAATCCATTCAGATCACACTTAGGGAGGGAAGTATGATAGACAGGTCTCAAAGAAGAGAAAGGGAGGTGGAAGGTTCAACTGTATGAACCTACTCCACTTTGGCCAAGTCAGAGGATAACTCTTTTTCTTTCTTAGTGCGATCATGACCTATTTGGTCAAACCGAGAAGCAGGTGGCACTGTCCCTTGTCTGTCGTCCAATTCTGTCCTTTGTAAGATGGCAACAATTTCACATGCCCTCCCTCTCTCCTTCCACTGGTGTAAGGATCCTCACAGATACACAAAAAGGGCGTTGGAAAGGATCGAATACTCTAAATGATTATCACAATTATTCACTTTGATAAATAAAATCTAACATGCTCTTTGAACTGGTTGAAAACACAGTGGCATGTCTGTAATCTACATTATAGACATTTATCATGTTACTGAAGAAGGCCTGTTTGAGAAATAATTAGAACCGAAGGAAACTAAATCCTGAAAAAAAAAAAAAAGTTAATAAAAGCCCTTTAATATATGTTTACCAAAGGAATAAAAGAAGCAAATGAAAAGGTCATATTGTAAACTCTAGCGAAAATCATAAGGCTCTGCATAAATTACTTTGTAGTCAAATTAATCTTTCAAATGACAAAATTAACCTTTATAAATACACATCTGTTAGCAAGGGGATTACTGTAGTCTGCAGTAACAGTGTGACAGCAATCAAAAGCCCTAATTCTGAAAGGAGGCAAGCCCTCTACAGGCCACCTTGAATTGCGTGTCATCTACTTTAATTGGCAAGAGTGTCGTGTATTTAGTAAAGATTAAAAACCAGCGATATTATACTTGACCTGTATGCACTGACAAGTCCCAGAGGCAGGTTGGGATACATTGATATAATCCTGAATCTTTAGCCAATAATAAACTACTAAAACGGTATCCAAGAAAATCACTATTAAGGAAGAAGAGTTTGGTAGCAATTAGCATTCCTTACCAACAGCCTTATTCTCCTTCTCTGTCCCACTGAATTAGACACGGCTGTGTGACTTGTCATGGTGTTAAGAGGCTGAGGATAAGTAATATGCTCACTTTTGGAAGGAAGTCTTTAAGACCAATGTCCTATTTGTCCTGTTCCCTTGATCCTCTCCTGGCGACCAGCTATGTTCCACTTGGTGAAGCTCTCTCAGCCCAGATGCTGGAGTGAGGAGGACATGGCATAGAGCCCCTCCAACCTGGGACGGAGATGGGACAGGAGCCGGGAATGAAGCTCTGTTGCTTCACACTGCTAGAGAGGGTGGTGGTGGTGTTTGTTACCACCAAACTTAATCTGACTGAAATAAAATCTATTCTCTTATAGTTCTGGAGGTCAGAAGTCTAAAATGAGTTGGCAAGACTGCCTTTCTTATGGGAATTCTAGGGGAGGACACACATCTTAGTCTTTTCCAGTGTCTAGAGACTGCCTGCACACTCTGTGGATCACCGTTCCACCTGCAAAGCCAAGAGTGCAGCATCCGCCAGTCTCTCTTTTGATTGTGACATAGATTTATAGCCACGAAATTAAAAGATGCTTGTTAATGGAAGAAAAGCTATGACAAGCCTAGACAGCATATTAAAATGGAGAGATACCATTTTGCTAGTAAGGTCCGTATAGTCAAAGCAAGGTTTTTCCAGTGGTCATGTATGGATGTGAGAGTTGGATCATAAAGAAGGCTGAGTGCTGAAGAATTGATGTTTTCAAACTGTGGTGTTGGAGAAGACTCTTCAGAGTCCCTTGGACAGCAAGGAGAACAAACAAGTCAATCCTAAAGAAAATCAACCATGAATATTCACTGGAAGGACTGATTCTGAAACTCCAATACTTTGGCCACCTGATGCAAAGAGTTAACTCATTGGAAAAGACCCTGATGCTAGGAAAGACTGAAGGCAGGAGGAGAAGGGGACCACCAGCAAAGTCCTCTTGTCTTCCTCTTATAAGGATCCTTGTCATGCCTCTGGGCCTGCCGAGATAATCCAGGCTGAGTTTCCCATTCAAAGACCCTTAATGTAATCACATCTGCAAAGTCCCTTCTACCACCTAAGGTAAAACATTCACAGGTTCTAGGGCTTAGAACATGAACATCTTGGGTGTGGGGAGGCGTTATCCTGTCTACCATGTCCACCTTCAGTCAAATAAAGATAATCTTGTGGAGACATGATGAAAATTCTGTCTCTAAAACACTATGCAAAAAAAAAAATTAAAAAATAAAACACTGTGCAGATTGGCAAGATGATAAAAATGCTATCATTATTAAAAAAAAAATAAACTGTTCGCCTGACCTACCACAGCAACAGGAAGGACTCTGAAATTCATTGCTTATTTCACATGAAAAGGAAGCAGGCAAGAATTTTATTAGACTGAGGGTAACAGTGGAATCACAGAGACTGGGTGACTTTCAGTTGACTAGAGGTCAGGAGACTAACAGTCCTGTCTCTTCTCATAGATTTCATATGGCAAAATACATTAGTTTTGTTTTCCAGGGCTGAAGTCTTGGTTACAAACCTACTGAACTTCAATCCACAACCATGAGATAAAACCTCAATAATTCACTCATCAGACGTCCCCGTGGCACAGTGGATAGGAATCCACCTGCCAGTGCAGGGGACATGGGTTCGATCCCTGATCCAGGAAGACTCCACATGCTGCAGAGCAAATAAGCCCATGTGTCACAACTACCAAGCTGCGTGCTGCAACTACTGAAGCCCGAGCGTTTCAGAGCCTGTGCTCAGCAACAAGAGAATGGTGGGCTTCTCCGCCAGCATACTGAGAAGCCCACGCACCACAACTAGAGCGGAGCCCCCGCTCTCAGCAACTAGAGAAAAGCTCTCGTGCAGCACAAAGAGCCACAGCAACCAAAAAAAAAGAAAGTGGTCACCTCACTACAATAGAGGATTTTTCTCTGAGAAAAGTTTCTTCAATCAGTGCTCAGAAGTACGCTTTTGCCACAAGAGGGAGTTTTAGTCCATGGATTACGGGAGCATTAAACAGAAAGGGACATGTAAAACTCTGCCGCTAGCGTAACTTCCCGCTTAAAGAAATAACAAGGAGCCGCAATTTGGAGGTTGAGACTTGTGCTCTGCTTCCCTTAGCCCAAGCATCACTGCTGCACCCAGAACTTTTTCACCTGGCAAAAGTAATGCAGTTTCCTTTTGATGCAGAGAGTCCCATAGAGTCTTTGTGGGAAGAAACAAGTCATTTTTTAATACTTTGGAAGCTGGGACTAACACAGTAGGAAAAGTGGTTTTAGGCAATGATTTACATTCAAATCCCAGGTTTGTGAGTTTCAGGCAAGTTTCATCTTTTCTGAGCTCCCATTTCTGCACTTGGAAAACTGGAGATTATGCTGACTTGATGGGATTATTACCAGGATTGAATGAGAAGGAATACAGCACAATGTCCAGCAGGTTCTAGGTGCAAAAGAAATAGTAACTACTGTATCAGTGTTATTGGAACCAAAGAACCTGGCTGTAGTGATTCAGCTCATTAAATAAAGCACAGAGCACTGGGACCTCCAGGGAAGTCTCTCAGGGAAGTTTTAAGGACCAAAGACCTACCAGTTATCAAGAGCAAATGACATGGTGTATATAGTCAGGAGAAATATGAGTGGGGAATGATTACTTTTCACAGCTAACCTAGTGGAAAAAGCAATTGTAACTGGAAGAGCACGGCTGACTGTGGAAACATACTCAGCACAGCCACGATGTGCGTGTACTTCTGTGCCGTCTGGTGGCAGACAGCCATCCTCCTGGGGCCTAAAATAAAGCCAGGTAAACTCACTCACGCATCCAGATCCAGACATGGATGCTAGAAACGGATGTTCCTAGTGGGAGTCTGAAGGCGAGGGCATGAATGCCTGGCCACTCTTCCCCTTCACCTCCTCTTTCGCCATGTGGAGGGATTTAGAGCCACCGTAAGTGAGAAGGCAACACTCCCGGGCTAGGCGGGTGACTAATTCACAAAATCACAAAACCAAAGTCTATGGCTCCTTCAAATAGGTCTGGGCAAAACTCATCCTTCATGTAAAAAATCAGAACATGGCTTATCTCTGAGTGGGGCGAAGACAACAACGGAGCGTAAGGAAAGCTTCTGGGAAGATGGGCTATCTTGGATCTCGACCAGGCATGGGTTATGTGTGCCATGCATCTGTCAAAACCACTGAGTGGTATAACTAAGATTTTGCATTTTACTAAGTATATATTTTATTAAAGAAGGAAAAAAGAAAAAAATTAAAGAAACCCAGGAGGGGCAATCAGAATCTTGAAGGCAAGCCTTTCTCATGAGCAAGATGTACAAGGATGAAACTGGCTTCCAAGTCACCCGGACAGCAGCTCCCTCAGAGCCGTAATCAAGGCTAAGATTCTCCCCAAATATCCTTTGCTCCAAACGGAAAAGGGCTAATACATAATGAACCTGCTTAACACACTTGGTCTTTTGTGATATCTTTCTTTAAAGAATTCACAGCAAAAAAACAAAAAACAAGTCCTGCAATCACAGCCACCTTTTTCCAGCAGTACCAGAAGAGAGATTTGTACGGCAGTCTGGTCTTCAGCGTCACTTACAATGAGAAACCAACTGCCATCAAAACAAAGAAGCTTAAAATCTAAGTGGCAGGGGCACTCCTTTAAGCTCCTCTGCAGTCCTGAGATATTAACCGGGGAAAAAGTACACAGGAAATAACTTGACTGTTTACATCAAGTCACTGCCAAAACAGACTTCTGGTGTTTCATCTCTTTAACCCCGAAGCTAAGGAACAACTCATCTTCCACAAGAAGGCTTTTGCCTTTCTGCTTTCACCCGTCCAATTTGCCCATTTCAAGGAGGCAAGAGAGCACTGTGGTTGAAAAAGCAGGCTTAGGACTCTTTCAAACTGAGTCCAGGTCTCATCAATATCTCTGTGCTTCAGTATCTTCATTTAATCAGGGGAGAATATTATCATCTACCCTCAAGACTGCTGTATTCATTATATCCATGTAAAGAGTCATGAATAGGGTCTGGTACACAGTAAGCACTCAGTAAATGTTGGCTAATGATGCTGACGATGTTTAGACTTATTATGGTCCACAGGAGTAGAGAGTTAGGAGCAGAAGATGGGTGAATTAGGAGACACCCAGACCCACACATTCCTAATGTGTGGCTGTAGATCTTGCTGTTATAAAAACATGGAACAAATGGGTGTTGAGGTGAGACCTTTGTGAGACTGAATACAGAGGCTCTGATGAACTTTGATGCTAACAGCGCAAAGGAGACACACTGGATTTTATGACATCCCTCTCCATCTCACAGCCTCACGGGCACCCACGTGCATCACTAGCCAATCAACTTCATTTGTGACTGGAGTTTGGAAATACTTTTTTAAAACGCCAGGGTTGGGACTTCCTGGTGGTCCAAGGGCTAAGACTCTGAGCTACTAATTCAGGGGGCCAGGGTTTGATCCCTGTCAGGGAACTGGATCTCGCATGCTGCAACAAAGATCAAAGATTCCGGGTGCCACAAATATAACCCAGCACAGCAAAAAAAAAACAAACAAAAACCGCCAGGGTTTTATGACCCACACACAAACCTATTACCATTCTGGCATATTCCCTTCCAGCACTGTAATAATAGTTCTGTGTTATTTCAAACTTTGCAATCCTGTAAAAAATGGCTATGTAACATCCTACTATGAAGATTCACACAATTACATTCTCCAGACTTGGATTTTTAGGTTATTTTCAATTTTTCACTTTTACAAAGAACAACTTGTACATTTGAGCTGTTTCTTTTTGTGAGTTTGTATGTAGAACCCTCTACCTTAGGGAGTTTTCCAAAAAGTGGAATTACTTAATCAACTGCTCTGGAGGTATGTAAATCTTTTCATTCATTCAGCGTTTACTGGGTATTGACACAGTGCCTGGCACGTGCTCAGGGCAGACAGATGAGAACATGCGGTCCTGGTCCTTGTCCTCCATGCATCCCCAGGTGGGAGGGAAATCGCGCTGCCAGACACCTTTCCCATTGGGTGGCACCAACTTCTTAATGAATTAATTCCTAATAAATTCTCTAAGAAGCAGTCCAATTTTACCACATCAACATGCTTATGGCTCAAATAAATAAACTGAATCCCAAACTGGGTTTATTAGGAGGTAAAAAAACACACACCTTGTTTTAACTTGAATTATTGTCTACTGATTAGCTGTGCCTCCTCTTTTATGAATCACTTCATGTTTTTGCTCTGACTTTACTGGAAGCTGGTGTATTTCGCACTGATTTATATATTTTCTTTACTGAACAAAGACTTGAGGCCACTGTCAGTAAGGACTGCCACACTTTTTTTTTCTCCTTTACCATTTCATCTATTTTGCTCCCCACTTGGAATGACTTTCACTTACTGCAGCTAAGCCATTTGATCTAAAAGGAAAGATTTCCTAAGCAACTACTCAATGAAACCTATTATTTCCTTTACTGAAAGGATGATTTTTGAAGATAATGTAGATGATGTTAGTTTCCTCTCTACGAGAACCCACAAAAGAAGTTTCTTTCAGGTATGAGTACCAGGAATAGTTACGCTTCCTGAGTAGCGGGTTTATTTTTCTGTTATGAACACAGTGAGTCACGGAACTGATCACGTCTTCTGTACATCAGTGCCTGGAAAGGGTCAATGGTACAGCTCACCACTAGCAAACGCCAACACTTTAAAAGCACACATTTTTGCACACAACTTCATCCCTGGCTTTATTTAACATTTCCTGCCTTCATTTTCCCTTTATTTTCCTTACCCATCTATTAAAAAAATTTAAACCAGTTATTAAAATAATGAGGTTTAAAATGCTTATCTTGTTTGAAAATAAAGGTAAGGTTCAAAATATAAAACAAAAGATATGAAGTCCCACTAATCGCTACATAAGGACATATACTTTATACATGATATCACTTACATATGGAATCTAAAAAATATGAATGAATGTACACACAAAATGGACCCAAAGACATAGAAAACAAACTTATGGTTACCAGAGGAAAGAGGGAGGGGGGATGGACAAATCAGAGGAACAGGAAACTAACAGACACAAACCACTGAGAGCTACATAAAATAGTTAAGTGACAGGATTTACTGTATAGCACAGGGAAGGATACCCAATGTTGGGTAATAACCTAAAATGGAATATAAAGTGTAAAAAAAAACAAAAACAAAACGAATCACTATGCTACATACCTGAAACTAACACAATACTGTAAAATCAACTATATTTTTCATTTCTGGCTGAACTGTGCATACGGGATCTCGGTTCCCTGACAAGGGATTGAACCCACGTCCACTGCACTGGAAGTGCCAGGGAAGCCCCAGATCAACTACATCTCAGTTAAGCCAACAGGAAGAAAAAAGGGACACAGTCCTGATCTTAAGGAGCTGAGAAGCTAGTGGACAAGAAATAAGGAGACACAATTACCAAGAAGCATGGGAAGTGCCTCCCTGACCAGAAGGTGCCATGGACACACAGGAAGGGGGCATCCAGCGCAGACTGAAGGCCTCTTGGGATGACTGCTGGGGAGATGACGCAGAGTTCCGAGGGAAAAGCGACCTAACAGAGAAAGACAGGCCAGGGCAGCCCAAGTGATGGAAAAGACCTTACACACTGAGCTAAGGAGTTTAAACTTGACCCTGAAGACCACGGAGAGTCACTGCAGGATTTCAAATGGGATATAAATGCCACAATCAGATTAGCATTTTAGAAAGACCTGTCTGATAGTGGTGTCTAGAACACACTGACTGTGGATTAAAAAATGAGCCGGTAACTGCAGCTATGCAGTCAGAAGTGGTAAGGGCCTGAATGATTTACCACATTAAAAAAAAGAGGTTTCCATTTTTATTATATTTTATTCCTATTGTTAACATATGAGAATGTGGTGAAGTTTTGCCAAACTCATTACATTTAACCTCTTGAATTCAGTTTTCTGGAGGCATTTCTTATCATCAAATAAACAATTCTATCTCTTCTTTTCAAATATGCATACTTCAATTCTTATTGTATTGGCCACAATAGTATTTTTAAAAAATAATTATCCAAACAGTATGATTTTAAGTTATAAATCAAAAAATGGCCCAAGGGAATAAAATGAGAGATTTCCGAAATGATTCAAATGCTTTTGGAACTTAATATTACAAACCAGAAGCAACGTAACAATGGCGAGGATGTGCCGCTGATGACAGACGGGCTGCTGGGCTACGTGGAGTCCTCCCGCCCAGCAGCGCGGCACAAAGAGAGCTGGTTGCTCCTAGAAATGGGGCACCTGGTTCAGTGTGAGGAAAGAAGGAAAGAAAATGGAATTACGCATTTATTCCAGCTGTGGAAGGAAGATAAATTTGACTATTGTGAAATAAAGGATATTATCTGAGACAAACTGAATTTGCATGAATATATAAAAATAAAATAGCTTTGCCCAGTGAAATATTAAAAAAAAAAGGTGGAAGAAACAGAAGAGGCAAAAATTAACTGATATCATCTTATGCACATATGCGTATGTGTGAATAAATCTATTACAAATATGAAGTAAAAGGAATCCAGATAGGAAAAGAAGTAAAACTCTCACTGTTTGCAGATGACATGATCCTCTATATAGAAAACCCTAAAGACTCTACCAGAAAATTACTAGAGCTAATCAATGAATATAGTAAAGTTGCAGGATATAAAATTAACACACAGAAATCCCGTGCTTTCCTATATACTAACAATGAAAAAACAGAAAGAGAAATTAAGGAAACAATACCATTCACCATTGCAACAAAAAGAATAAAATACTTAGGAGTATATCTACCTAAAGAAACAAAGGACCTATACATAGAAAACTATAAAACACTGATGAAAGAAATCAAAGAGGACACAAATAGATGGAGAAACATACCGTGTTCATGGATTGGAAGAATCAATATTGTCAAAATGGCTATTCTACCCAAAGCAGTCTACAGATTCAATGCAATCCCTATCAAGCTACCAACGGTATTTTTCACAGAACTAGACCAAAGAATTTCACAATTTGTATGGAAATACAAAAAACCTCGAATAGCCAAAATAATCTTGAGAAAGAAGAATGGAACTGGAGGAATCAACCTGCCTGACTTCAGACTCTACTACAAAGCCACAGTCATCAAGACAGTATGGTACTGGCACAAAGACAGAAATATAGATCAATGGAACAGAATAGAAAGCCCAGAGATAAATCCACGAACCTATGGACACCTTATCTTTGACAAAGGAGGCAAGGATATACAATGGAAAAAAGACAACCTCTTTAACAAGTGGTGCTGGGAAAACTGGTCAACCACTTGTAAAAGAATGAAACTAGAACACTTTCTAACACCATACACAAAAATAAACTCAAAATGGATTAAAGATCTAAATGTAAGACCAGAAACTATAAAACTCCTAGAGGAGAACATAGGCAAAACACTCTCCGACATAAATCACAGCAAGATCCTCTATGACCCACCTCCCAGAATATTGGAAATAAAAGCAAAACTAAACAAATGGGACCTAATGAAACTTAAAAGCTTTTGCACTACAAAGGAAACTATAAGTAAGGTGAAAAGACAGCCCTCAGATTGGGAGAAAATAATAGCAAATGAAGAAACAGACAAAGGATTAATCTCAAAAATATACAAGCAACTCCTGAAGCTCAATTCCAGAAAAATAAATGACCCAATCAAAAAATGGGCCAAAGAACTAAACAGACATTTCTCCAAAGAAGACATACAGATGGCTAACAAACACATGAAAAGATGCTCAACATCACTCATTATCAGAGAAATGCAAATCAAAACCACAATGAGGTACCATTACACGCCAGTCAGGATGGCTGCTATCCAAAAGTCTACAAGCAATAAATGCTGGAGAGGGTGTGGAGAAAAGGGAACCCTCTTACACTGTTGGTGGGAATGCAAACTAGTACAGCCGATATGGAAAACAGTGTGGAGATTTCTTAAAAAACTGGAAATAGAACTGCCATATGACCCAGCAATCCCACTTCTGGGCATACACACTGAGGAAACCAGATCTGAAAGAGACACGTGCACCCCAATGTTCATCGCAGCACTGTTTATAATAGCCAGGACATGGAAGCAACCTAGATGCCCAGCAGCAGATGAATGGATAAGGAAGCTGTGGTACATATACACCATGGAATATTACTCAGCCATTAAAAAGAATTCATTTGAACCAGTCCTAATGAGATGGATGAAGCTGGAGCCCATTATACAGAGTGAAGTAAGCCAGAAAGATAAAGAACATTACAGCATACTAACACATATATATGGAATTTAGAAAGGTGATAACGATAACCCTATATGCAAAACAGAAAAAGAGACACAGAAATACAGAACAGACTTTTGAACTTTGTGGGAGAATGTGAGGGTGGGATATTTCAAAAGAACAGCATGTATACTATCTATGGTGAAACAGATCACCAGCCCAGGTGGGATGCATGAGACATGTGCTCCGGCCTGGTGCACTGGGAAGACCCAGAGGAATCGGGTGGAGAGGGAGGTGGGAGGGGGGATAGGGATTGGGAATACATGTAAATCCATGGCTGATTCATATCAATGTATGACAAAACCCACTGGAAAAAAAATAATAATAAAAAAAAAATCTATTACAAATATGAAATGTGTATGGTCAATAACAATATTTCACTGAATATATGGCCAAATGGTCAAAAGAGAGAGATGATCAGCTTACACACAATGGAAATAAAAATAGTAAATAATCATTTGAGACACTTGGATGGTCCCTTGGGAAATGAAAGAAATTTAAAAAGCACTTTCAGGGAATTGCTTACACACTTTTTAAACTAAGAAATGGACAAAGCTAGAATACAATGTAAGGAAATGTATACTTTTATGTACTGCTGTCAACTGGCCTCTAAGCTACCTGGAAATCCATATAACACACGGAACAACGGCTATACGCAGGCAGGCATGCATGTGCAACCATGCACTCTGATTTCTTAAGTCCACTGGCAGAAACTGTACCATCAAAAGGGGAAACAGTCATTTGTTTAACGATATTCAGAGTAAAACTATTCACAGTGGGAAAAAATGAAAACAAATTAAGACCTTAAGAAAGTAAAATGGCTCAATGAACCACAGGATAGCAACAAGATGTCTCATACAGTCTTCTGTTTTACTTGGTCTAAAAAAAATTTTTTTTGCAGTATAGCTGATGTAGAATATTATATTAGTTTCATCTATATAACAGTGATTCACAATTTTAAAGGTTATATTCCAGTTATAGTTACTATAAAATATTGCCTATATTCCCTATGCTGTACCATATATCCTAGGAGCTTATTTATTTTATACATAGTAGTTTGTACCTATTAATCCCCTACTCCTATGTTGCCCCTCCCTGCTTCCCTCTCCTCACTGGTAACCACTAGTTTGTTCTCTATATCTGTGAGTCTGCTTCTTTTGTGGGATATTCACTAGTTCATTGTATTTTTTTTTTTTGATTCCACATATAAGTGACGTTATTCTGTCTCAGTCTTTCTCTGACTTCTTTCACTTAGCATAATGCCCTTTCAGTCCACCCACATTGCTGCAGATGGTTAAATTTCACAGCTAAGTAGTATTCCATCTTCTTCATCCATTTATCTGTTGATGGACACTTAGGTTGCTTCTGTGTCTTAGCTGCTGTAAATAGTGCTGGTAGGAACATTGAGGTGCATGTACCTTTTTGAATTAATATTAACATTTTTTTTAAAAGGACACTAATGGGGAAAAAACTAGAAACACAAAGGGAGAAACTCAAATCAATGCTTTGCAAAACAGTGACTTAAGGATATAGATAGAGAATATTTTCCTACACTCTCATTTAGGTACAACGGGCCTGGAAACCAACCTGGTGCTATTCAACTAACAGCACAAATGTCATTAAGATCTCCTTCCTTTATAACATAACCGGGTCCAGTAGGGACTGTAATCCTCCAATCAAAGGAACATACAGTCAGCTTTATGGTTTAGGTTTTTGCAAGGAAAGCAACTGCTGAATTGTCTCGTGGGCTTACCGTGAGTGTGGCAAGTGACATGAAGCCAATTAGGTTATTCCATACTTTATCAATGTCCTTTAGCAACTGCTGGAGTTTCTCGCTGCACACCGCAGTGGCTTTTATCCCCAGCTCCACACGTTTCGTCACCCTGTACACCTCCACAACACCTGACAGGGTGAGAGAGGACAGGGTTAGGTGCTGGAGTCAAGAGAAAGAGATCGACAAGACACAGTGGCCTTCTTGCTGGCTGACATCCTAGGTGAGAAGGGGCTGCATCGGGACAGATGTGAGCTTATTATTCCTTGGGATCAATCAACTTTTTTTTGGCCCACAACCCCCGGCATGTGGGATCTTACTTCCTTTACCAGGGATTGAACCTGCGCCCCCTGCATTGGAAGCGTGGAGTCTTTGTATTCATTTATTTATTTTTTAAAAAATTAATTTATTTAATTGGCGGCTAATTACTTTACAATATTATAGTGGTTTTTGCCATACATTGACATGAATCAGCCATGGGTGTACATGTGTGTACATGTGTGTACATGGGTGTACATCCTGAACCCCCCTCTCACCTCCCTCCCCATCCCACCCCTCAGGGTCATCCCAGTGCACCAGCCCCGAGCACCCTGTCTCATGCATCGACTGGACTGGTGATCTGTTTCACACATGGTAACATACATGTTTCAATGCTATTCTCTCAGATCATCCCACCCTCGCCTTCTCCCACAGAGTCCAAAAGTCTGTTATTTATACCTGTGTCTCTTTTGCTATCTCACATATAGGGTCATCATTACCATCTTTCTAAATTCCACATATATGCATTAATATACTGTATTGGTGTTTTTCTTTCTGACTTACTTCACTCTGTATAGTAGGCTCCAGTTTCATTCACCTCATTAGAACTGATTCAAATGCATTCTTTTTAATTGCTGAATATTCCACTGTGTATATGTACCACAGCTTTCTTATGCATTCATCTGCCGATAGACATCTAGGTTGGGAAGCGTGGCGTCTTAACCACTGGATCTCCAGGGAAGCCCAGGAACCATCAGCTGTTAACGCTGCAGGACAAACTCCCTGGTAAGAGCACAGACTCTAGACTACACCTCGTGGATTCAAGCCCAAGCTCTGCCACTTACTAGCTGTGTAACCTCAGGCAGAAAGCAAACCTCTCAGGACTGCAGTTTCCTCATCTGTAACACTGGGATAACAGTACCTCCTCAAAGGGTGGTTGAAGAGGTTAAACTGGTTAAAACTGTAAAAGGCTTAGAACAGCAGACATTAACCAAATGTTAGCTATTTTTTTTCTGGCTTCTTTAGGAGTCCATCTGTTTGAATTCGGGAAATACAGTTATACTCACTGAAAATGGGGACATTAACAGTTTCAAAGAATCACAATGTCAGGATCACTATAACGCAAAGGCACACCTTGCTTTACTGCACTTCCCTCTGTTGTGGCTTCTAGATACAAATACATGAATTTTTTTTTTACAAACTGAAAGTTTGTGGTAACTGTGCATCAAGCAGGTCGATAAGCACCATTTTCCTGACAGCATCTGTTCACTTTGCTTCTCTGTCACATTTGGTAATTCTCACAGTAGTTCAAACGTTCCCATTATCATCATATTCGCTATGGTGATCTGTGATCTATGATGTCACTGCTGTAGTTGTCTGGGGGCACCATGAAACACGCAGCAGATGTTCTGACTGCTCCACTGACCTGCTCCACCCACCCATCTCCTCCTCCGGCCTCCCTATTCCCTGAGACACAACAACATTGAAATTAGGTCAATTAACAACCCAATGATAGCCTCTAAGTGTTCAAGGCCAAGAGGAGTCTTATGTCTCTCACTTCAAACCAAAAACTAGAAATGATTAAGCTTAGTGAGGAAGGCATGTTGAAAGCCAAGATAGGCCAGAAGCTAGGTCTCTTGTGCCACCTAACCAACTTTCGAAAGAAAGGAAAAGTTCTTGAAAGAAATCAAAAGGGCTACTCTAGGGAACACACAAATGATAAGAAAGGAAAACAGCCTTATGTTGCTGATACGCAGAAAGTCTGAGTGCTCTCGAGAGATGATCACACCAGCTACAACATTCCCTTAAGCCAAAGCCTCATCCCAAACAAGGCCCTGACTCTTCAGTTCTATGAGGGCTGAGACGTAAGGAACCTGCAGAAGAAAAGTTTAAAGCCAGCAGAGGTTGCTCATGAAGCTTAAGGAAAGAAGCCATCTCCATAACATAAAGGGGCAAGGTAAAGCAGCAAGTGTTGATACAGAAGCTGCAGCAAGTTACCCAGAAGATCTAGCTCAGATAATTAACGAAGGTGGCTATACTAACCAACAGATTTTCAATGTAGACGAAATCGCTTTCTTATTGGAAGAAGATGCCATCCAGAAACCTTCATAGCTAGAGAGGAGAAGTCAATGCCTGCCTTCAAAGCTTTCAAGAACAGGCTGACTTTCCTGTTAGGAGCTAATGCAGTTGGGGACTTTAAGCTGAAGCCAATGCTCATTTACTATTTCAGAAATCCTTAGGGGCCTGAAGAATTACGCTACATCTACTTTGCCTGTGATCTCTTTATAAGTGGAACAACAAAGCCTGGATGATAACACATCTGTTCACAACATGGTTTACAGAATATTGTAAGCTCACTGTTGAGGCCTACTGCTCAGGAAAAAGAAAAAAAGAAAAAGATTAAAATATGACTGCTCAGTGACAATACATCTGGTCACCCAAGATCTCTGATAAAGACATACAACAAGATTAATGTTTTCATGCCTGCTAGTAATAGAACATCCATCCTGCAGCTCATGGGTCAAGTAATAATTTCGATTTTCAAGTCTTAGTCTTTAGGAAATACATTTTGAGAGGTTATAGCTGCCACAGATAGTAATTCCTCTGGTAGATCTGGGGAAAGTAAATTGAAAACCTCTTGGAAAGGATTCACCATTCTAGATGTCATTAAGAACATCTAGGATTCATGGGAAGAGGTCACAATATCAACAAGAGGAATTTGGAAGAATTTGATTCTAATCCTCATGAAGTCTTCCTCCAAGACTTCAGTGGAGGAAGTAACCACAGACATGATGGGAGTAGCAAGGGAATTAGAATTAGAAGTGGACCCTTTAGATGTGACTAATTTGCTACAATCTCATGATAAATCTTTAACAATGAGCAAAGAAAGTGGTTTCTTGGGGTGGAATCCACTCCTGGTGATGACTGTTAAAATGACAGCAAAGAACTTAGAATATTATATAAACTTAGCTGATAAAGCAACGCAGATTTCAAGAAGATTGACACCAATTCTGAAAAAAGTTCTCCTGTGGGTAAAATGCTATCAAACAGTATTGCATACTATATAGAGAAATTGTTCATCAATGAGAGAGTCCATTGGTGAAGCAAACTTCATTGCCTTATTTTAAGAAATGGCCACAGCCACCTCAACTTTCAGCAACTACCACCCTGATCTGCCAGCAGCCATCAACTTCAAGGCAAGAGCCTCTACCAGCAAAAATTATGGCTTGCTAAAGACTCAGATAGGTGATGGCTAGCCTTTTTTTATCAATATTTTTAATTTAAGGTTTTTCAGACATAATGCTACTGCACACTTAATGGACTACAGTCATAAGGTAAATGTAACTTTTCTATGAACTGGGGAACCAAAATATTCATGCAACTCGCTTCACTGAGCTATAAGCTTTACTGCAGTGGTCTGGAATCAAACCTGCAATATCTCCCAGTGAAGTGAAAGTGAAAGTCGCTCAGTTGTGTCCAACTCTTTGCGACCCCATGGACTTTACAGTCCGTGGAATTCTCCAGGCCAGAATGCTGGAGTGGGTAGCCGTTCCCTTCTCCAGGGGAATCTTCCCAACCTAGGGATCAAACCCAGGTCTCCCACACTGCAGGTGGATTCTTTACCAGCTGAGCCATAAGGGAAGCTCAAGAATACTGGAGTGTGTAGCCTGTCCCTTCTCCAGGGAATCTTCCTGACCCAGGAATCGAACTGGCGTCTCCTGCATTGCAGGCCGATTCTTTACCAACTGAGCTATCAGGGAAGCCCCAATATCTCCCAGGTCTGCCTGTAATTAGGAAATACTTCACTCTTCTGAATGCCCAAAGATTTACAAAGTTTGTGGCTTCATGTGTATCTTTTATACACTTAACGACACAGGATGTTTCTTTTCCTGTGGTCTCTGAATTACGGCTGAATTCTTCCAGCAAGGATGAGAGATGCCAAGGTCTCCAAAGACTAAGGACAGCTGCCAGGCATAACCAAACCCCTCCCCCAGCCTGTTCCAGAGAGAACTAGAAGAATGCCAGGGGGTCTTCAGTGGTACGCGCTCAGCCTATACACACCACTGCAGCTTGTCCTTCCTTCTTTCCTTCCCCAGGGGAAGGTTAGGAATTGCGGCCCACTCTGAGCCAAGTGAGGGGGCTTCTGAGTCAATCTTTCATACCAGGAAACTACTAGAGGGAAAGACAGGCACCCCATGAGCTGATGAGCATTTGTTTATGAAGCAGAATTATGCCTGTCTGAGCAGGAAAGAGGAACAAGACCAGGAGGCAGGAATAAGGAGAGCTCACAGCCCTTCAGAGGCACTCACCCAGAGAGTGTACGCGAGTGACCACTGTGTGCCCAGCACTAGGTGAGGTGCCGGAAACCCAGCTGGCAGCAAAACACACCCAAATCTCCCCCTTCGTGGAGGTGGATTTTAGTGGAGACAGATAATAGACACAAATAATAGAAAGTAAAACATTTAAGATAGTAAATGTAACAGGGCTAGGGAGAAAACCAAGTGGGGAGACGGACAGCAAGTGACAGGGTGGGGAGAGGGAACAGGGTTTTGAGTAAGAGGGGCAATAAGACCTTAGAAGGTGACATCTGAGCAAAGGTCTGAAGGTTAGGGACAGTCTAGTGCCTGTGGTTCTGGCTACAGGCAAACCCTGAGCAGGAGACGACCACTGAGGAGGACAGGGACTGAGATTTCACGTTGGACTGGGATGTGTGAGAGCTGAAGCCGGCCAGGAAGTTAAGGAATCTGTGAGGCTGGTAAGGGGTAGAAAGGCAGAATTCAACAGAGCATGGTAGAACTGATTGGGGCCCCAATAATTCAATTTTCTTTTTTAAACCAATGATTTAATTTTAATGCCTCGTCTAGTTCAGACTCTTTGATAAACCATTAACATGTGACTTTACATTGTATATAACAAGGACTGGGAAACCTGGCCACAGAGACCTTAAGTCAAATAGTTGTTCCTGGGTAGGATTTAAGTGTCTTATCTATAAAAGCAGAAGCTACTTAGTGAAGTCCTATGAGGCTTGAGAGATCTAGATTAACCTACTTGACATAGGGACAACTGAAAAGCCTCCAAAGTGTCATGATTTTGAAGAAGTAAAATACGAAAGCACATACCTAATAAGTATTCCATGCCTTGAGCTGACTGAATTACTTCTGTGCATACAGAGCTACTACTGATTCCATTTAAGGTATCATTGGCCTTCTTAATGACCTACAAAGAAATGAAATCACATCACCTTACATAACCAGAAAAAGTCATTACAAAGCAGCTTACTAATAGTAGAAAACCCAACGGAAAGCTGGGAAGTGTGAAAACACATGACTGATTGATGTATGTAGATGACTATGCTGAAACAGATCTGAGAATTTAATTCTGACATTGACGAACCAAGCCTCCGTTTTTTTGGAAGTGGAAAGACAAAGGTTCTTAAGCTTAAATATTATTTTAACTTGGGCAGAGATAATGGTATCATTTTGTTACATCTTTAACTCAGTGACAGAGAGGGCACCGTAAGTCAAGTGAGCGGTGTCTGCCACAATAGGTGGGAAAGAAGCCTCACTGAAGACGTGTGACTTTCCACACAGGTCCCCCGAGAGCAAGGCCATTGAGGCAGAGCTCGCCCCGAGTCCATCCAAAGGAACCCAGAAGGCAAGATGACACAAGAGGCATATGCGGACGTGTGAACACATGGAAGAGACAGACTCACCTCCAGAGCACTCCCCAGACACCGCTGCCATTCATAGGCATACCTCTCATTCTCCTGTGAAATTTATAAAAAGAACTGCGTCAAGCGGGCAAGCCTGGAGTCCTACTTGTGACTTCTGTCAGGTCAGAGTCCTGAAGACTTACTTCCGTGTCTATGAAAACCACTAATCCAAGTGCAGTTGATCTTCTGAACCCACTAATGATGATTTTTATTGATAGTTCCTGATAACTATAACTTCTAAACACACTTCTTGTAAATCAGAGGGAAATGGTTTTTAGTGGATTCCCTTCGTAAACGCTGCCTCATTCGTTCCATTAACAGTGAAAGCTTCTTTAAAGGTATGTACCACATAGGAGTCTCACACGAGAGCCAGTATCAAACCACAGCTTCCTGCTCCACAGTCAGGAAGCTATATGTGTGAGTGAGCGCGGGTCTGACAAGGATGGGGAGGAGGATGCTAAGAGTGTTGGCTGGAGGAGGAAGCAGCATGGGACGAACGTTAACCGTGAGAGGATCCAGCACATCTGCCCTCTCTTTTTTTTTAATGTGGGCCAATTTTTAAATTACCTACAATATTGCTTCTGATTTTTTCTTTTTTTTTTTTTAATGTCTTGGTTTTTTGGCCATGAGTCATGTGCAATCTTAGCTCCCTGACCAGCAACTGAATCCATATCCCCTGCGCTGAATGGTAAAGTCTTAACCACTGGGCTTCCAGGAAGTCCTCCATGCCCCCACCCCCAGCACCGCCTTTTGAGGTTTTACCACTAAGATGATAAAGTCCACATGCTCAAAAAGAATTCCCTGAAGAAACACTTCCCTCCTTGTGAGGTCTCAGGAATAATTCCACTTTTAGGGTCACTAACTACTCGCAGTGATGTCACATCTAGGAGGAATCTTCACCCAGGGCTAAGATCACTGTGCTCTCGCTTTAGTGACACATCTCATGCCCGAGGCCTTGGGATGGTCTGCCCTGCGTTCCCCCAGGTGACTGAGGCAAGGATTTCTCTCGGGGCCCTGGGTGCTCAGCCCCCGGGGACAAGGAGCCCGCTCACCTCCACCTCTCCCGTCAGGTCTTTGTACTTGTCACGGATGACGGGCAGGGCAGGCTTCTCACTCAGCGTGTTGGAGCGGTCCCTGAAAGGCTGCTCCAAAGCCGGAGAAGGAGAAGAGCGGCTTATGTCTTTATCACCAAGGCTTAGGCTCCTCTTGTGTGATCCTGGGGGAGATGGATGGCACAAAGGTGCTGATTACTCAGCTTAATCCAAGCAGAGGCTCTTCCTGCTAACACAACGCTCCTCTCTAGATCCTGGTGTCAGGAGGGGGTCAGAATCACTTCTCATCTGGCCTGTCCGGCAAGCGACACGTTGAACCCTTTCCCTTGTTCTCTCATGCCTGAGTCCCCTGCCTTTAATTTTCTCCATTACGCTTCTTTAATCTGTCACAATACTTCCATAATTCTGAGTGTGGGATCACTGGAGTCTGGAGGACTAGGGTCTTTCTAACTATCAGTGTGCAAGAGTGTGGCTGCTTTTCCAATCATCACCTGTGGATTGGTACTGACTTCCTCCATCCTTCTCAATGAACAGAAATCAATGAGCCCTTCTGTCAGGGTGAGATTAAAACCAAAGGGGCAAACTCAAATGCCTTCAAAGGGCAGGCGGGCAGAGGAAGTGACTGAAGCAGGTTAGCTGGAGGGAAACGTGGTAGGAATCACATCGTCTGCTGGAGGGGATGATGTGACTCAGCTCCTGCTGGTCATCAAGACGTGGGAAAGCAGGCCTAGGACTGTCAGATATTATGCCTTTCCAAGAAAAGCCAGAAATCCAGGTTGTGAAGTGTCACGGTTTTTATGCACCGGCAATTGCTTCACACATTAGAAATCCTTCAGTGTGGGTCAATCAAAACAGGTCTGCAAACTGGACCCAGGGATCAAGAGCAGAACTCACTGGCCCACACGGCGTCAAACCATTTCTCTGGCTCTTCTAACACAGCACACTTCTCCCCAAAACAAGCCAACAAACTGACCATGTGCTGCACTTAATTTTAACCCCCAAAGCTGTCATCTGATGAATACTGGTTTCAGTTCAGTCTCAGGGAAACCCTTTAATAGTCCTTTGTCACAGACTCTCATTTTAAACACTGGAAAACAGATTTCCTGCTAACCTAGGGACCAACTTCTTATTCTAAGAAAGAACTAACACTTAAACGCAGTGGAAGAAACCATGATGTAAAATCTGTGTTGAAAGCTACTCACCTTGAACAGAAAGGTCAAAGGTTGCTAGCTCACTTTTGATCATTTCTTCGCTGGATTTCATTTTGCCTTGTGAATTGGCCACTAAAAAGTCAAATTTGCTGATTTTGGGCTTCTCACTCTGAAACTCTCCGAAGTCATCTGCGCATTCCTTGGGGGTGTCGTGAGAAGTGCTGCTGGAGGCCGGGCTCAGGCATGCGGCCTCTTGGCTCCGCTCGCCTACAGGCAGGTCCTGTCTGGCGAAATCCCTGAAGTCCCCGCTTTCATATTCCTTTGGCTCGCTGGCCTGTGGGATCACGTCCTTAAAATTGGCGAAAGCTGGAAAGGTGGTCTCTGGAAGGGGATCCTCGCTGGCGAAGGTTGTGACTTTGGAGAGAGATGTCACGGTGAGGTTTTCGGAACTGCCGAATGAAGTCTCTTTCTTTTGAAGAACTGAGGCGGCTGACGAGGCTCCGCTTCCTGCTGAGAGGACAAATGGGGACAGTTTTCTGCCCTGAGAGGCATCATCCCTGTCTGACCAGTCATAGCTCGTAAGTGTGCTCACTGCAAAATTGCTACTGTAGGTTCCAAAAGCAGCATATTTTAAGTCCTCTATATCTGAAAGGGAAATAAGACCCCACAATTAGAGGCAAGCTCACCATGTAGGCAAAATGCCCTAAACTCTGCCGAAGCAAAATATCTAGAGTCTTTGATTAGTTTCATGTGATATTGGAATTGACTAAATTTAGAGCTTGTACTAAAATTAAAGGAGCTGGGCTGTAAAATCTGATCTTTAAAAACCCACATTAGCCTCGAGCTGGCACTTATATTTAGTAATAAGGAGTCCTTTTCCTCCGATACGACAGTTTCTAAAAAAAAAAAGACAGGAGGTTCGTCCACCAATGTATATACTGTTTGATAGAAGGATAGGGTCATTTAACAAAATGTCCATTCACTTGTAAACTTGAAAATGTATTTACAATACTCCCTACCCAAACAAGTCTCTTACATTTTGACTTCACCAGAACATGTTCATTTATAACATGCTCACATGACATGTATATGACACACTAATTAAAAATTGACTATCTTGAAACTAAAGTTAAAAAAAAATGTTATAGCTAACTTTTAATCAATTACTAGGGGTTTCTGTCTAGGCAAGGCCAAATATGAGATTTTAATTAAGTAGTTACTTACCCAGTTGTTATTTTGGTCACTATGGACGTCATACTGCTGTGATGGAGTATGAGGGGAAAAAAATCAATCTAAGCTATGGAGTATGAGGGGAAAAAAAAATCAATCTAAGCTAACTTTTGTCTCTAAACAAACAGAATCAAAGGTCTGGGTCCTCTTGGGCTCTTGTTTCTCTTTCAGCTATGTGTAACCGCCTCATTAAAAAAGGAAAAGAAAGAAACGCTGGGGCAGAAGACTCATTTTACATGCTTAATATATATTTAAATAATTTAAGAGGTGGCACCAAACAGCAAAAAGAATATAGGTTTTTAGTTCAGACAGACCTGCATTCAACTCCCAGCTGCGCCACCTACCACTTGTGTGACCCTAGGCGAGCTATTTAATATCTCAACTTTGGCTTGTTTATATGCAAAAAAAGAAAAAGACCAGGCACGTGGCAGGGCTGTGCTGTGACATTAATGATGGCGTGTGTAAAGGGACCAGCCCAGAGCCTAGTGAAAGTGAAGTCGCTCAGTCATGTCCAACTCTTTGCGACCCCTTGGACTTGTAGCCCACCAGGCTCCTCCGGCATGGAATTCACCAGGCGAGAATAGTGGAGTGGGTTGCCATTTCCTTCTCCAGGGGATCTTCCCGACCCGGGGACTGAACCCGGGTCTCCTGCATGGTAGGCAGACGCTTTACTGTCTGAGCCACCAGGGCAGTCTCACAGAGCCTAGTGAGCAGAATAGCAATTATGATACAGCACAGTTGCCACCAGCCTCAATGTGAAATTTAGCTGCCTGCCTTAGGGCTTAAATAGAATCGTTTCAAAGTAAAATGCGACAAGTCAACCCATCACTTTGGTTGTCTTAGTAGGGAAAATTTCTTGCCCATTTTCTTGAAGCCAAACCAGCTGGGGCTGAGTCACATTGGTGTGGAGAAGCCACCTTTCCAGCACTAGGGTCCATTCAATCTGTCTAAGATGCATTTGGTCTCATTTTGGTCACTGTCTACCAGGTGAGAAGGCCAAATGCAAGACTCCCTCTCCAACAACCAAAAGCAGGGCTTATGAGGAAAACGCTTGAAAAGTTCTGTGACCCAGATTCTAATAGCTCAGTTAACAGGTGAGCCAACACTGGGCCTCTTCGTTTCTCTTACACAGTGATGCTGCCTGGTGTATGAGAGGGAAGGGATTCCTGACATTGCTCCTCTAACAGTGCACCCCAAGTTTCTCTCTCAGTCCTATTAGGAAAAGGGCACTAACTTAATATAAACAGGAGGGGGAAGAAAGATTTAGGTGAAAACGTACAGTTCAGAATGAATGAAACAAGACTTTAGACAGAATGCCTTCTTAGTCTCTGGCTGTAGTGTTTGTTTTGCCCACTACTGAAAGGGATCAGAGGGTTCCCTGACTCAAATTAAGTGAAATTCAATCAGAAGGCAGATGCAGTTAAACACAAGATGAGTGAGTCTGCAAAGGGTTCATTCAGAAGAATGTGTCACAACATAAAATTTTATTAGATCCTACCAGAAAGCTCTTTGAAGAAGCTATGTTATGAACTACTCCTAGAATCTCATCTACTAAATTGGTAGCTATTTTCATAGAGACCAAAGATACATTTAATAAAAAGTTAAGCTCTTGTTCAACCACAACTAAGTTGCTATGGTAATAAAAAAGATCCTTTTGTGTAATTATGCAACAAGAAAAAAAAAGTTAAAAAAAAAAACAGAAATTATTGTAATATAATCAGGTAAAAGGCATTATAAACACTAAGGGAATACCTTAGTTGAAGAGCTTTCAAGTATTTTGTGTAATACTTAAGGTCTTCAACAAATCTTATTTTTATTATGAATGATAAACACAACATTTTGCCTTTTGGAACAACTCACAGAAATGACCAAACAAAAGACTAAAATGGAAATATTTTGTATTCTAAAAAATAATGAAGAGTAATTATACAGGATATATGAAAGTTAAACCTCAAGGCTGATTTTTAAATTTTACTTTTGCTTATTTACTGGCTAGACAGTGTAAAAAAAAAAATAAGTTACTAAAGTGTAATTCATTTGGACACAAAAGGAAGTGCTGCTATTACATAAGGAACATGAGAACACTGAATTCCTAAACCATAGCACTTTATAAGCAATATAAAAATGAGTTGTATTTCCTGGCATGGTGAATATTAGTAAACCATTTTTTTTAAATGTGGTAAATCAGTTCACTAAGCATAGTTTAAACCAAGAAAATTCTTCGTTTCCCACATTAACAGTTCTGTTTTCTAAGCAATCAAATGATATGTATTACTGTATGTTGGTCTTAAAAACATTAAAGATTCTGCAAAACCTACAACATGAGTGATATTGTAACCACTGAAGTTACTGTAGGTGAGTTTTCAATTTGACAGCTGAATTCTGAAAACTGCAAGAGAAAAAGGAAAAGAAAACAGAATGGATGCAATAAAAGGAATAGAGAATCACTACTGTATTTTCAATTCTACTGGAAAACTCTTCGGCTGTGCTGGATTGAACTGCAACTGCACACAGATAATGCACCAAATTGTGTGCTTTAATATACGTATTTGTTTGCAACCAGCAATGTCCTATTACCAAGCCAGAGGAATAAACTACACAATCTGCTTTCCATCATGGGTCTCAAATCAAGACATGGATTTCCTGCTTATGTTGGCAAGTAACCCCATCAGTCTCTCCCATAACCTCTATTCAAATCCCATCTGAACGGATGTTGTACATGAGAACAAGGTATTTCCTGGAACAAAGAATGTGAGCTGCCACTATAGAATGCAGAAGGCCTCACTGTTTTCCATGGATCTTTTCTAAAGCTGTAAGCATGTGCCCAGGTGATTAAGAGTTATTAGCTTCTGAGAAAAGCATTTAGAAAAAGAAAAAAAAAAAAAGAGAGAGATATGTGCAAATTCCGCCACTCCTCAGTGTTTAACCAGCAATAAAAATGTTCATTGATTGGAGTAAGGAATTTCCAATACTGATTTAGTCCAAACTCCATTTTACCAAAGCAAATCATGAAATATTTATACACTTAAACTTCTGTCCATTTCTGGTCTTACTCTTCCTTCTGAGATCAGTCATATTCACATTCTCTGTTACTTGTAGAACCTGGTCTGACTGTATTGTCTTAAGTATCACACACCCAGATGGTGTTGTTAAAGAAAACAGGAATGAAAGTGATCCATAAAATGCTGCTGTATAATCGCCTTCCAGTATTTTCTAACCTGCATAGAAACCTACCATTCTTCATCTGTACGGACCCATGTAAATCTAAGGTTCAAGCGCTGTCAGGCTATCAGTAAGCACCTGCAGGCTTCTGGGTCGGTGTTTTAAGTTCAATTAAAAAAAAAAAAAAGGTAATCCTATGGATATTTTCAGTTGGAGGAGGCAGAAGTCCATGGAACAGTGCCAAGACAAACAGTGGAACATGGTCATCATTAAAAAAACATTAAATGAGCACAGAAGATGGCAATTACAACTGGAGCCTTTTGGCCACGCAAGGGAGAGAGCAGCACCCAGGAGAACCTCTTAAGTATATCACCCCATATACAGTGACCCTATACAGCCAATGGGCCAACATTTTCCAAAACAACTTACGAATAGCATTCATTCAACTGATGGAAAAACGAAGCTGGAAGCTCTTTAAAAATAAAATGGCTTGATTTTTTTCAGTTACTTTAGGATTTAGCCCAGCTTCTTTGATATTGACAAAATTATCACCATGTTCATCAGCTACTTTTAAAAAAATCAGTAGGGATTTTAATGAGAAAAACAGAGCAATTGTAAAATATAAATACACCTGAATAATTTCTCAGATACCGAGGTGTGAAGTCAAGCACTAATCATATCTCACTTTACCTGGCATGGGGGTAAACAAAATAGTATTTTTTGGTTTGCTGGAACTTACAGAAGAGAATACAGTCCTTCAAATCTTTGTGAGTTTATATTGTTATATGTATTATAAAAACTTTCTCCCTAAAAAGTAGTGTTACTTTTATTAATTGGCTCCATTTATGAATGTGATTATGTTTTATGCACAGTTATGTTCATTTTCTACAGCCTGATTTAAAGGAGAAAGGAGTTAAAGCAGCCCCAGATGGACCATTATACCACTAAACTCCACTGACAAAAGAATTCCTTCACCAAAGCCAAAAGACTGGCACAAGAAAATTCTAAACAAAAGGCAACAGATATTGCTAGATAGAAACTACACCAAAATCTTTCTTCCAAATTAGTTAGCACATATTATAATTAAAACATAATATGATTACACAAGGTTTTGCAAACCAAGTATTATTCAACTTGCTAAAGCATTATGCTCTGGAAAACATGATATTTTGAAGTGTAGACCCACATTTTCTTAGTCTCAATATGCAATCTCTGTGCCTCCCCCCCCACATGGCATACTTCAGGTACTGAAAGTAATCTCAGAGATTCTATTCAAAATCTTCACCTTCAATGGTTTAATTTCCTTTCTGACTCAATTTTTTAAAAGGAAGAGTCAAAACATAAGAAAAAAAAAATAAAACCATGCAAATAACTCGTTTTCCCCAAAGTTTTTCCCTACTATTATACTCCAAAATGGTAAAAAAAAGAAAACAACCAAATTTGGCTTACTCTTGTGGCTGACTTTCATGGGTCTTTCCAAAAAAAGAAATTCTTTTCTTAAAAATGCAAAGAGCTAAGAACTCGCCTCATGGACTAAGTTAAAAAAGACCAAAGGAAGGTGGCTTCATAATACATTCTGAAGCTGGAAAGGTAATGCACTCTACAGTTAGAGGATGAAGTACCCAACTTCAAACTCAAATCAAATCCAGTCCTGGAGACTCCCTAGTATTAACAAGAACACTTTCTGTTGCAGAGATCATCAATCTAAATTTGGTTCACATATACTCTGTTCAGAAGTCCATCTCAATATCATTTGATAATTTAATTTATAGATACTCAGAGAAGGCAATGGCAAACCACTCCAGTACTCTTGCCTGGAAAATCCCATGGACGGAGGAGCCTGGTAGGCTGCAGTCCATGGGGTCACGAAGAGTCAGACATGACTGAGCGACTTCACTTTCCCTTTTCACTTTCATTCACTGGAGAAGGAAATGGCAACCCCCTCCAGTGTTCTTGCCTGGAGAATCCCAGGGACGGGGGAGCCTGGTGGGCTGCCGTCTATGGGGTCGCACAGAGTCAGACACGACTGAAGTACTTAGCAGCTGCAGCAGCAGTTATTGACAGATGTGGCCCTCTTTCCCCAACACTAAACTGAGGTCTTTCCTTTCTCTTCTCAGTTTAACTCCTAGTTGAGGCAGCCACCAAGATGTTTACAAAGCAATAAATCTACTCAGTTTTGTCACTAGAGGTAAGGAATAAAATTTCTAACATGTAATAATGTAAGGTTTATACTTTTTAAATGTTTTAAGTTATATTTTAATCCAGTGCCATGTTAAACAGTTATATCAGTGGAATTATAATAAGAGAAGGCTAAAATGTACCAATACTTTCTTAGGAAAAAGGTGTTTGAGGAAACAAAATAAACAAAAAGGAAAAAACCCTCTAACCACAGGAGGGTTTAAATTTGACATGGACCAGGTATTTTACTTTGGTCTAACCCTGGAGAAGTATAAATTACACACATCCCCACACTTTCAAAATATGCCAAAGAATTATTTATTAACGTAGGACTTACAGATCACAAAAGAGAGTGATACAGAGGAGCTGGAAAAAAAGTCATCAGAATAAGCATGCAGATCAGTATTTGCAGAGGAATATACCAAAGCAAGTTCAAAAAGGCACATTCACACAGAAAATGTCCCAATTGAAAAAAAAAGACATCAGAAAAGCAGCCAAAAAATAATAATAAGGCGCTGATTAAAATACAAAGATTTTCAATGTCAAAGAAGAGCTACTTTACAGGTAGGTAAGTAGGGAGCTACAGAAATCTTGCTAACCCTTTGACAGTGTCATAAAGAGGGTCAGCTCTTGCTGCCAGAGAAACCAGATGATCTCAATGACTGCACATCAAGCTGCTTTAGTGCTGAGAGATTCAATTTAGTTGGGGGTGGGGTGGGGGGTGGGGACAAAAGCAGCCTAGTTGAAATTATATGCAGCAAGGGCTCAAAGGGTTAAATGTAATAATACGCAGAGAAATCAGGCAATGTTATTAGTATTATCTACCTTCCATACAAAGAATCATAGCAGGAGTTAAAAGAGACAGTATCCCCTTCAGAGTTAAGTTAGGGTTTCCAAACAGGATTAAGGTCCAGAGATAAACTACTAGGTCTCATTCTCTCTTCGTCCGCTCACTTCTTATTTCTCCAACAAAATGTACCTTTTAATCCACAATCTGAGAGAGCAAGAGCTACTGTGGTCAAGATGAGGATAATGTAAAACCAAACTGCACTGGAGAAGTCTGTCATTTACCTTCTCCAATACATTCACGCAGCAGTTCTGGTCAAGAACAATACAGCTCATTGGTCAGACATCAACCCCTTTTACAACCACTCTAAAGGGATACTGCTCCTTTTGGACAGGAGGTTTACAGATCAAAAGGAGAGAACAATCCGCTTTTAAGAATATCCTCAAATTGAAGAAACTTGGCTTGAACATTACAGGTTCCAAGCTGGGAATGTTCCAAACATACATAAAAGGACATGAGCACAGAAGATTATTTTAACAGGTCAATCAGAACAAGCTCAGTCACGAAACCAATCTCCCCTCCCAAAATGGGAAATAAAAAAAAAAAAGACATCCCAAGCCCAGATTAGACTCATCTCATAACGACATCTAGTTTGGCACTGTGAAAGAATAGAGACTCACTTTCAGAAAAATAGCTTCTAATTCATAACTTCAGAGTCCAAAAGGCTAGTGTACATGTTATGAGATTTTAAAATAAAAAGTCACTATTATTGTTCAGAAAACAAAGCGCTTTGCAACCGACTGCTGTAACTTAAGCAGCTCATACAAAAAAGAGAAACAGAATCTCTCCAGCAAACAAAGAGCAGCAAAAAAGAAAAAAGAAAAGAAAAACATCTGAAGAAAAGTACATTAAAAAAACAAGTAGACAGGCAGGGGCACAAGTTGCCCTGCAGACAGCCCACTGCACTTGGCAAAGGCCTCAGCAAAGAGCCCGTGGAACACAGCACTCCTCCAATACCTTGCTCCCGATTCAGCACCCTGTTTAAGACCATTTCCAACCTCTCAATAGCCAAAGGATGGATGTAATTTTGTTTTCTGACTTGACCAATTTGATGTATGCAAAAGCCGTCATACTTTACAACTTCTGCCTGAATCTGTAAACTTGGAAGTGTCTTGTGTGTCTCTCTCTGGTTAAACAACAATGAACCCTTCACACATGTATGCATTTTTCTGGAATAATACAGTAATGCTGAGATATTTCTCATTATTAAAGGCCACAAAATAGGTGTATCTTTCTATATATACATCAAAGAACAAAACAAAATAAAGACTAGGACACTTGGGAATCTAGCTTTTCTGACAGGAAGTTGGACTAGAGAATCAACTGCTACACGTAAATCCACATGGAATTTAAACAGGGTTCCCTTCTAAGATGTTCTCAAACGTTTTCTGAGGAAGTTAGTAGTTACCCCATCCTACCGTCTAAGGTCTGTTACAATTTAATACTTATAGTCACAGCATTAGCACTGAAAACCTTACCTGAATTCCACTAACACCTGGTGCCCTTCTCCTTGCCAGGCCCTGGCACGCAGGGTGCCCACACACAAGTTCTTGCCCTCTTCTTCTCTGGTAGGGATGTGGCAAACTGCAGGATCACTGGCTAGACATTTTTACTTACTTGGCCTAACACGAGTTGGTTTCTGCAAACCAAAAAGGATACTCTATGGGCAGCTGACAAACATACCCCGGAGAACAAAAAAGGAGGAAACCCTGACCTCACTCACAGAAACAGAGGGACATGACTGACACCGCCAACGTCTTTATAACATTTCTGGCAATGTGTGGCTCGTTTAGCAGTGGATTTTGATGTGCCTCGAACACCAAGCTGGTGTCAGGTTTCAAACGTCAAACTATTTTAGCTATCCAAGTTTCACTGTATTCACGGTAACCACATATCCGAGTAGCCAGAGAATCAAAAGCAACACTGCTTTAAGGGGACCGGCAATGAAGAGGTTAATTATCAGACATTCATAAAGGTTAAGAGCCAGAGCCTTCCTCTTCTGTAAATGAACACCCACAGAACCACCTCTGACATCTGCGTCACCATCACCAGAGCAATCTCACCAATTCCTCACCTGCGGCAGGAGGATGCTGGCCACTAACTGTCGGTAAATCCAAAGAGCTATCAGACATGACATGCTTAAGCTCTCCTCCCACATCAGCCAGTTTCATGTCAAACTGAACAGAGAGTGCGTCTTCTGAGTCCTCCTTGCCGACACTGCTGCCCCCGATGGAAGGGAGATCGAGGGACTTCACCGAAGCAGAGTCTTCTTTGGTGTGTCTGAAAGCCACCGCTTTCTCTCCCAGGGATTTGTCCGAGTTCATGGAGGAAAATTTACTGGAGTGGAAGTCAGCAAAATCATCATCGCTCTTGCCCGAAGAAGTGCTGTCTTTCAGCTCTTCACCACCTAGTCCAGATCCCTCCAGAGAGAGCTGTTTGAAGACGTCGTATTTCGTGGATGAGGCAGCAGAGTTTTGTCCACTCTTCCCTGCGATGCCTGTGCTGCTGGTCAGAGGACCAGGACTAGCTTCCTCTTTAAGGGCCTCATATTTGTCATCTGCCTTTTGCTCTGACGAAACAGAACTATTACTGAAGGCCATAAAATCTGCAAAGTCATCCTGTTCCCCAACAGAGGCTGGACTAGAATATTCCCCGAAAAGGTTGAATTCTCCAAAATCATCAGCCAAACTAGCAGTCTTAGTTGACACCAATGCTGTACTGGGTGCCGCAGACCCTGCTGGCTGGGGTCGTGTGGAAACGGATTTGGATACGCTGAATGCAGCTGAAAAGGGCAATGGTTTCTCACTGCTGCAAGTAACTGAGGAAAACATATCTAGATCTGCTAAGTTCAGAGGATTTTTCACTTGTGTTTGTGGTTTCTGTTGGGTAGCTCCTGAGGGGAAGGTGGCTGGAAAAGGCTTGTCTTTTGCTGGTGGCTCTAGTGGTGAGATACTATCGGCGGTTTTAAAATCAGTGAAGCCATCGTCAGCCCCTGCAGATCTGAATTCTGCAAAGTTTTCTCCTGAAAGAAAAAACAATCAAATACAGAAGAATGCCGAGCTGAAAGGCACACGATGCAAAATATGTTAAGAACAAGCACATTACAGATGTTTGTCTCACGGGCTTCACATTATTTAATCATTAGTTTGATAGTACCCTACACCATGTATCCCTTTTGTATCCACACTGAAGGCTAGTGATAGAGAAATAAATAAAAATCAAACTGAACACACGTATCATATCATTTTCATTTTCTCATTTCAGTGTGTTAAGTCTGTACCAGGGCCTTCAACTGGCCAAAAGCATTGCTCTCAGGATGTTTCCTCACTATGGCTACCCAGCCAAGCCTCCAGGAGAATAAGAAATGGGAGCTGGAGGTTACTGAAGAGGGGTATATTAAAATCATGGCCCTTCAAAGATAAAATGTGTAACACAGTGATCAATCAGGGGAAAAAAAATCACGGTACCTATGAAATATTACAAAGAATCTTGCGTCAAATATTTAGGATGTACAAGACTCTACTCAGTTAGGCACATAAAGCTTATGGTTAGATACTATGTGGTTTTGCTGAAGTATACAGAGGCATTAATTTGAAGGAAATTTGGTGACTGGACTAGAATATTCCCCGAAAAGGTTGAAAAGGCATCTATTTACTTGCAAAGCATTTTTTCTCAGGGCATATTATAAGGTATTGATAGCTTCTCCCCACGCCATGCAACAAATAAACTGAATCTAACAAAAAAAAAAAATCTATGAGTACTTGGGCTTTTCTTGAAATCAGCCATCTCACGGTACCAATCAGCTCTTGTTCTTATTAAAATTCAAAGGGATCTGAACACCAATTCTGTTATTAAAAATTTTGAGGGTTGGATTTAAACTTTATTTTATACTGGGCTACTCTGGAGATAGAGTTACTGACAGAATTTATTTTTTTAGTTAGAGAAAATAGGTACTAAGGTATTTCTCAGAAATAATTAAACAGATACAGTTAAGATACTGGTAAAAATCTGGGTCATGGTTCTTAGTAGGGTTTCTATTCTTTATTATCACAGTCATGTTATCCCTCGGGCTTCCCTGGTGGCTCAGATGGTAAAGACTCCACCTGCAGTGCAGGAGACCTGGGTTCAATCCCTGGGTTGGGAAGATCCCCTGGAGGAGGACATGGCAACCCACTCCAGTATGCTTGCCTGAAGAATCCTCATGGACAGAGGAGCCTGGTGGGCCACAGTCCACGGGGTCACAAAGAGTCGGACACGACTCAGCAATAAAGCACAGGAGAGCATGTAATCACTCAGGCGTGACATCAGGACGTTCAAACAATTTCCATTTTCTAATAGCACCTGAAGATCTCCCGTAACATCCATCAGGTTATACCAGGTAATGAAAACCAGAGGTAAACCAATTATAAATATAGCTATAGTAACATCACTTGTTTTTTAAAATCATATTTTTCCCTAAAAATGAGATAAAGAAGCATATAAACTAGAAAAATGTATATAAAATCAAAATATAGTTCTGAAAATTATCATGAAAATAATACAGGCTTTAAATATTCTGTGCTTGTAACATGATATATACTTTGATATATCATATGAAAAAAAGCATGGAAAATAATGGAAGCTTATTTTTTCTCCTAATCTGAGATACTTAACCAATCCACCAGCATAATTTATCAACACAGAGAAATCTGTTTACTATTACTAGGGAAATTTTAGAAAGAGAGGAAGAGCATTCAGAGTTTCTGTAGTTTATGTTTTCATACATACCATTAATAAAACTAAAGTCAATTTCACAAACTGACAGGAGCAGCAGATATAAAACTTAAAAAACTGCCCTACAATTTTAGGCAAGTGTATCACTGATAATATTTATTTCTGTAAAATAAAAAGGTAACAAGCAGCCAGTTTTGTCACAGCCTAAATTTTTGACGTGCTGCTTTAAAATATTTGTGAAATTGACAAGTTTTGCTTGGTTATTTTGTAAAAGAAATCACCACAGCAAACTAAACTTACTGATGAATTGTAAATGTTTCCACTAGAAATGTAAGCTGGGTGAAAGGGTTAAAAAGAAATAAACATGGGTGGGTTTACATGTTCAAAAACACAGGAGATTTTTGGGCAAATGAATCAGTCACAGTCATTGGACGCCTACTTATCAGGAGGTGCATAAAGCATATGACTTCGTGGCTACCTTTTCAGTCCACTTCTGAATCCTCATTAAGTTTCCCTAACCACTACTTTCTAGGCGCTAAAGACATTTCAAAAGATATCATTTTTTGCTAAAATTTAAACAAAAAGTGTCACTTCTCTATATAGTGTATTTTCTGCACCTACTTTAAGTTTATGGTTTAAACTATAGGGGCGGTAAAAAGGAAATATTATTAAACTCAGTCATTTGGCCTTAAGAAACTACACCTCTGCAGTAATGAAGCCAGTCCAACTCTTTTTTTAGTGGTTATATAATCGAATGACAAAGAACTACTGACATAAAATTGCTAAATTCTACACAAAACTGATTACCTGACTGATAATAATATTTTAACCCTTTGTGTTACTACCTTCAACCCTTTGTGTTACTACCTTCTGTATTAAGTATTTTAAAAAATCAATCCACCTAATCAGTTTTGTACAAAGTTCGCCTTTAACACAAGAGCCCTAGTCAACTGCAAAAGTATTATAAGCCAACAAAGTTTCATTCCATGAGAGTCAGATGACCTTCAAGGAGGGTTAATTAAACGTCACACAATCATCTTCCTGTTTTACTTCAAATTTTTGCAGTCCAATGTATTCTTAACAAGAGTAGAATTAAAATATATTCTCCCAAAATGAACAAAGTTGGCACCACTACATGGAGAGCCTTAAAGATAAGACGGGAACGCAAGCATGACGACAGCCGTCTGGGAGTCTGTCAGGAAGGTACTGAGAAAGCAGTGGGGCCCGCGGCGTTCCCCAGGAACGACAGACATCACACAACCCTAACACCAGAGTATAGAGAGAACCATGATGTTAACCCACGGCTCTGTACTCCAAACTTGCCTTGGCCCATGAGTTGATGACAGCAACACTAGGAGTAAATGCCACATCAACAAACCTACGGTTCCTCTGGGGTTTATCTTTGGACTCCTAGTACCTAATACTAGCACCGAGGAAGAAAGCTATTACATTCTAAAGGCTTGAATGAAACCCAAGGAAACAGTTCTAGAACCTAAGAGCTGTAAAATATTGAAAATTTTTGAGATATTTAAGCAGTATACTTTCTATCGATAGTTTAAATTTCACATGTACACCTTATCCTTCTTGTAATTCCCTTCACCTCCCCGAACCCACCCCGTTACTTGGAGAGATAATTAGAACAAATGACTGTGGAAAGATGTTCCAAGTTTGAGTGTCCAATACAAAACGGTAGAATGTGGTACTGTCCCCAGGAAGAACTCCTCAGTAGAGGATATGAATTTCACAGCATGCGTGGGTTAAGCTTTGAAGGATATCATTTGACCTATAGATTATCTAAATCCTACACATGAAGTTTCTATCATTTTGCCACAAATAAAACTTTCAGTCTTTACATATATGGCTCTCAAATTATCACTCTAAATTCCCTTCCACTCTATTTAAGTCCTTCTACTAGAGATGGGAACCACATAGGCACACAAACCCCTCTCACTCTTTTCATTAAATGACAGCTAATTTTGAAAACCTTGAGACATATAGACTGGTTGCTGCTGTCTTTTGCACAGTCCACAGATTGCCGCACTGCCAACAGCTCCAGTCTTATCGAATGTTAAAATAACTGAAAGTGGCCACAGGAGCCTAACATGACTTGAAGGCTTCCAGTGAAAGGGAATGCACTGTCTTCAAAGGAAATTGCATCAATTTGGGGTCTGCCCTAATTTTTAGAAAATGATTTCCAATAACTGAACCACATTTTGCTTTCTTGTAATTTCCAGAGCCACAAAACAAAACAAAAACACAGCCACAAACAGTAAAATAAAAGAACGTTTGGGATGTTACTGAAAGAGTCGTAAAAATCTCATATTAAACAATGAAATAATTCATCCATTTAAGGAATCAAAAACTTACCCAAAGATTTACTCTCTGCTGTCTGTTCGAGCTCTCTGAAAGCACTATATTTATCACCAGGCTCTATGATGAAAAGACAGAAGCTCAATTAAGGTTAGGAACCTTGAGATCACAACTCAAGGACATTTATCATAAAAGGTCACCACTAAAAACTAAGATTTACATTCACAGGTTCATGAATCTGTGAACTGCTTTTACCTCCAAAGGGAACAGTATTTTCAGAGGACTTGTCAGCTGCAATTCCTTTAAACACAGCATATTTATCTGTTGAAGCTGATGCTTTAGTTCCAGGAAGAGGCATCAACAAAGAAGGGGCACTAAAAGGGAAAAAGAAATATTTCTTAATGACTAGAACATTGTCTCCCTATCATGTCATCAAGGAAGAACTTAGAGTTAAAATGGTACACAGATACCTAGTAAGAACCTGTGGCTCCCTGCTTTAAAGAAACTATATATGTACACCACATATGACCAAAGACTTTTTTTTTTCCTTGAAAAAAATAGACTGAAACAGCATTCAAGCAGTAATTCTTTCCTTGATTATGTGAAGAGGGGTCAGATCCATGCTGACCATCTAAATCATCTTTAAGCCATCAGATCCACTGGAATGGGACTCTCTGGTGGTCCAGTGGTTAAGAATCCGCCTGCCAATGCAGGGGACACAGGTTCCACACATGCCGCAAGGCAGCAAAGCTTGTGTGCCTCAACTCCTGGGCCCGCGCTCTAGAGCCTGAGTGCTGCAACTGCTGAAGCCCGCACTCCTGGAGCCTGCGCTCTGCAACGAGACGCCACCGCGGTGAGAAGCCTGTGCGCTGCGACCAAGGGTCCCCTCCGCTCTCCGCTACTAGACAAAGCCCGTGTGCAGCAAGGAAGACCCAGCATAGCCCAAAAAGTAATTAATTAATTAAAGAAAAAACCCACTGGAGTGGCATTAGAAATAATTATTATACAACAATGACCACCTGCAATTTTAGATTTAGATCCATAAATCTGAGAAAGTGAACTGCTCCAAGTATGTAAACCCAGTAGTTTAAATTATGTTAACCTTCATGTAAATTATTCTCTCAAATGGGTTCAGAATGCAGAGGCGGAATAGTTAAGATAAAAATCTATTTCTGAAATGCTGTTCAACCAAGATGCAAACTGTCCCTCTTGATCACACTACATAGCTTACTGGCAGGAGTTCCCACCTCTGATAAGCAGCAGTAAGAGTTAATAAATTCAATCTGCATTATTACAAGGATCACATCAAGAAGTTCCAGAAGCTATCTTTGCAGCAAAACAACAATCACTTCAAAATTAGATAAAGATACTTTTGCCTGTGGACACATTTCCCTGCTGAATGGAAAAACAGTATAATGAGTAGTATCTGTGTGGGTAATTCTTGGATGGCTTAAAGACAGACTACAAAAGCTTTGCTTTTTTTATTTTCCTTATCAGACCCTGGCAGCTCCCTGGAAGAACCACCTTTACATATGAATGACTACATTCCACTACTATTTTGTGTCATTCAATACCACCATACATGGCAAGTTATATAAATGGATTTCTATTGAGTTCTTTGCCCTGGAGCAAAAATCTTTCCACAGTCATTTAAATCTTCTTATCAGTGGCCTACAAGCAAGGTGAAAACCCAGCTCATACACAGGTGTGCTAATGGGCACCCACAGTGCTGGAGGAGTTAGTGCTACCAAATACTGTCATTTCATTCCACTACCAGACACCTGCTACATATTTGATCCAGCCAAATCTGTAATCATCATGAAAGTGTTTATGCCAGTCATGTAACATGTTTCATGTTCCAAACATGGAAATGGTTATTAGTATTGTTTAATACTAACAAAAGGCACTCAGTGAGAGCAGCCTATTTTTTTAAAATTTAAGAACCTGCATTCTATTGAAAGATGAGACTTTAAATGATTTAGTCGCCAAAGTTTTCTGCTTTTTCTCTAGTTATCATTTAGGTTTTACAATTACTCCAGGCAGCTGTGGTAGATGATTTTACCTAGGTGCTCACCATGCTAAATAAACCCATTTCAAAAGCAAAAGAAGGACTTCCCTGGTGGTCCAGGGGTTAAGAATCTGCCTGCCCCTGCCAATGCAGGGGACACGGGTTCAGTTCCTGATCTGGGAAGACCCCACATGCCATCAGGCAACTAAGCCTCTGCACCACAATTACTGAGTCTGTGCTCCTCAACGAGAAGCCATAGCAGTAAGAAGGCTGCACTCCGAACCCAGTGAGTAGACCCCACTCGCCACAAACAGAGAAGGCCATGCACAGCAACCAAGACCCATCGCAGCCAAAGATATATACATTTTTAAAATAAATAAAAATTAAAAGCAAAAGAAAATAAGCCAACTGAAAACCCCAATGTGCCTTAATCCTTCTGAACTATTCTAGCATCAGCACCTCATGTCTGCTTTGTTTTACCATATGTGGGTTCCCCAGTGCCTGGCACACGGCAAGTATTTTCCAAATGGATAAATGAATGATGTTTTTCCCTTCCAGATGCCCTTTCGTGCCAGCTCTCCAGGACTCTGACATCCAGTTCAACATTGAGTCCAACCAATTTCTCAGATAAACCCTTCTCAAAACCTGTAACTCTAAACTGAGAGCATCTCTCATCATCTCACAACAGGATTACCATGGAAGCTGCATTTATCCCATACACAGTAGCAAGAATCACTTTCACCATGCCACTTATTTCTAAAACGCTTTACAGATTATGTCACAGATCATAAGGCAGTCCATAACCAGTGCCTGCTCTTAACTAATGTCATTTTTTCCCCCACAGACTAACGATACTCTCCGCTCCAGCCTATTTCTAACACTATTTGCCTTTTCATCTGCTCAGACCAACAATGCCTATTTTTTGGTTATAAATACTGCCCAAAGTGGTCTTACCTAGGCTTAACTATTTATTCATTACTTAACAAATATCCTTTTAAAATAATTCACAATATGGAATACAGATCATCGTTAAGATAGGGAATTCATTACACATGAACATACACACGACTGAAGGAGCAATTCTAAGAGAGTTTTATTAGACAATATAAATACCCAGATAAAGCTAAGCATCTTTAGAGCAGGAACTGTGCCTTTTGCTTCGGTATTTCCAGTGACTATCCCAATGTCTGGCACACAGCAGATGCTATGTAAATGTGTCTGAATGAATAAACAAACACTGAGTGTGAATTCTTAGACATAAACAAATGTTTTCATGCAAGAAAAGCATAGTAGTAGTCAAGCCAGAATTGAAGAAGAAAAACCTGCAAAGTATGACTATACATGACAGTAAACTATTACATGGAGATAATGCCACACAAAACTGCTAATACCCTACTAAACAGTTCAAGTCAGGGTACCATCTTAAAACTTTCTATGCTCAAATTTCATCTGCTGAAGAGTTTTCTCCCAGAGGAATGAATCATCAATTAGATAAATTCAGTTTGTAACCTCCATACTACAATATATTCATCCAACAAACCTTTATGAACTACATATAGTGGGCTAAGTAATACACACAGACACATGAAATCCTGTCGTCAGGCACCTACAGCTGAGGGAGGGGGAACAGTCAGGTAAACCAGTAATGGCAGTTAGGGAACAGATATTCACAAGCTGCCATGGCAATAGAGGAGGAGACACCCTGAACTCATCTTGGAGGTGGGGACTGACGAAGAAGGGTTTGTAAAACCTTCCTGTATTAAATCGATTTTTGACATGGAACTAGAATTAACTTTAGAGGGAGCTTCAGATGGAAGAAAACAGGATGTAAGAGGCCAGAAGCTTGAGAGAGCATGGTTAGTTCGGCGGTTCAGGTGTGGCTGGAGATACGCTGTGGGGAAACAGCAACAGTCAAGACGGCTGGCAGAAGCCAGATCACACAGGGCCTTTCCCACACTGAGCAGGAGCGAGGAGGGGGTCAAAAACAACATGTTTCTGATGAGGTGACTGGATATGTGATTTAACACATTTTTATTTAGCTTTATAATGAATTGTTTTATGCAGGTAATTTGAGATGCCTTGGGTGTTCAGACATGTTAGACAAGAGCAGAACAGATCAAATCTGTGGGATTTCTCTGGTGGTCCAGTGGCTAGGATTCCAAGTTCCCAATGCAGAGGGCCCGGGTTTGATCCCTGGTCAGGGAACTAGATCCCAAAAGTTACAACTAAAGATTCCACGTGTCACAACTAAGATCTGGCAGAGCCAAATACATATATATATATATATATATATATATATATATATATATATATATATCAATTTGTGCACAGGAAGAGACCTGAGAAAGAAGGATTATGTGTTTACCACGTTAATAATACGTGTGTGGCTTGGAACTCCCAGTACTTTACAGTCACATCACTCATATGTTTCTTCTACGTGTCATTTACAAGTGTTTGATGTAGTTTTAAAATTAGGAAAATAATTCTTTCCCTAATTTGTAATTCTCTACAATGCCTATCCCTAAGTTCTTCTTTTAGTGTCTGCAGGAAGTGCTAAGAGATAATCAATTGGTTAAAACAGAAAAGATAAGTGAAATTGCACAAACAGGAATATAAGAGAAAGGGAATATGTATCCTGACAAAAACAAGTTCCCAAACAACCAAAGAAATTCACACTGCTTACTCAAAGCCTCATATGTGCTACTCGGTGGAAGAAGTATTTATTAATGAATACTTTTAAAAGATGATGGAGGGACTTCCCTGGTGGTCCAGTGGTTAAGAATCTGCCTGCCAATGCAGAGGACATGGGTTCGATCCCTTGTCAGGAAACCAAGACCCTATGTCTCTGGGCAACTAAGCCCATGCATCACAACTACTGAAGCCCATGTGCCCGAGAGCCCGTGCTCCACAAGAGAAGCCACCACCACAAGAAGCTCAAGCACTGCAACTAGAGAAAGCCCACATGAAGCAATGAAGATCCAGCAAAGCCAAAAATAAGTAAATGAATTTTTAAAAAATAATGGAGGGACCTCCTTGGCCTGTCAGTGGTTTAAGACTTTGCCCTCCAATGCAGGAGGTGGGGCTCAATTCCTGGTCAGGGAGCCAAGATCCTATGTGCCTTGTGGCCGAAAAACAAAGGCATAAAACAGAAGAAATGTTTTAACAAACGGAATAAAGACTTTAAGAATGGTCTATAACAAACAAACAAAAAAAGTCTTAAAAAAAGATGGAAAGGTGTCGACCACATCCTGAATCAGTTACTATGCCTAAAAGTTAAACTAGTACGTAAAACATCAGAAAAACATTTACGCAACTGTGGCTCAGATGGTAAAGAATCTGCCTACAATGCAGGAGACCTGGGTTCGATCCCTGGGTCAGAAAGATCCCCTGAAGAAGTGAATGGCTACCCACTCCAGTATTCTTGCCTGGAGCATGGCAGGCTACAGTCTACGGGGTCACAAAGAGTCAGACACAATTGAGCAACTAACATTTTCATGCAAACAGAAGTCTCAAGGCCTAAAAGCCATTGATTTCAACTTAAACATAAGAGAGACATGAATTTTTATATTTCATGTCTACTCATATTTCATTTTGAAATATATATTCATTTCAATTTCTAAATGATTTCTGTGGATAGTATGCAATACTGTATTAGTATATAGTATAGATTAGCAATAATATATACTACATTGCAACATGTTAAAATATGTACCCTGTCTATAAAGCATTTCAGCAGCTGAAGACCTGAATCTAATATAAGAATACAAAGTCATCCTTGCACAAATACACTCAGTTGTAATAAATCAGGTTTAGCACAAGTAGAAAGAAATACTGTCAAGTAGGTGTATACTGGGAGGAACGGGAGAACTTGGAGGTGGACGAGGGGGAGAGAAGTTTGGAGAACAAAAGTATGAATAAAAGTGGGGATCATCTAGGAATCATGAGACTAAGGAGTCTTAATTCTTTTATTTATACTTAGGCTTCTTATTGTGGACTGCCTCTTTCTCAATTATTAAATACTATATTAGCGATATGCAACTCTTTTCTACCTGCTTCCATGCTGAGAATTACTTGATTTTGAAGAAGCTGGCAACTCTTGGAAATCACTGAATGAGTCATCAAGTGACCCCGACTTGGAAGCATCTTGAAAATCCTGAAAGTCGTCATCTTCTGGTTTGACCACCTAGGTTTACAGAGGACATTGAAACAGAAAACATCCAATAATAAAAAGCTAAATAACAAATCTTTAACCATCAACCTCAAAGACAACCTTTTAAAATGCTCCCATTTCAGTACAAATATCTAATTTCAGAAAAATACCCTTTAGACATAACATCTGCTCAACTGCTTAAGGCAGGAATGCTGCTTAGTACTTATAAACACTCTTGTAAAAATGGTAAAAGGCTGGTTTAAACTTAATTTATATAATTTTTAAATAGCTGAATCACATTTAATAGATTGAGAAACTGCCATCTTTACGAAACAGTTTAATCACATTTGTATATGATACAGTGATACAAGCCTGTTTTAATCTATCACATACACGTATAAACTGTGAACACTGACTCGTAATCCCATGCTCTAGGAAGTGAACACTGTTAACAGTTCATTTGTTTTATTGAAAAACAAGCTTGTACTATGTTGTTTTGCACGTAAATGAAATTATTTAACATGGACATCTTTTTCATGCAGTATATGTGCATCCACCACATTTATCTGAATAATCCAATAGTTTACCACTGTATAGATAAGCCAAAACTTATTTAACATTTTTCTTCTGATTGATAGATATGCAGCTATTCGTAATTTTCACTCTAACAAACAATGCTACAACAAGTATTCTTATATATTTTTGCTCATTTGAGTTACTAGCTCTATGAGATGGATTCCTAATAGCATGACTGCTGGGTCAGAAGACATGAATATTTAGAATTTTGATAGCTATTGCCAAACGTGCCTTCCAAAAAGGCTGTACCAAAAAATCCTTTATCCCACATTTTTACTAACACTAAATATATGTTTAAAAATTTTTTTTGCTAAACTGAGAAATGAAAAATAAACTGAAACATCTTAATCAGGCTTAGCAGCTTTTTCAAAAAAACAGCTTAAGGATTTAACTAGCTTTATTAAACTTGATGTTTAAAATATATATGATAAAGAACTACACATTTTTAGCCAAAATTCAAGTATCTGAAGGCTTCAGAAATTCTTTTGCTTTTTAAATAATGAAAAATTCAATGTTGTATTGTTTTAACAATTTTAACAATGCTTAATTTCCACTGCCAGTGTCCATCATAATCCAGCAATCTTTTCTACATTTCTTGGAAAACACACTTGCTCAGATTCACTTTCAGAGATAACTTGGAATACACACAGCCTCTGCATCTACCTGATTTGCAGGGTAAGCTGACATGAAGCCGCTGGAAGTCTGGGCTGCAGCTCCCCCGACTGGCCCAACAAGGTTAATGCCCATGACTGGCTGCCCGAGGGTGAGGGGCATGGAGCCTCCAGGGCCGGATGGCATCCCTGTGGGCTGACTCACAGCAGCTGGCAAAGTCACAGGAAAGCCACTTAACGTTGGAACAGGAGCCGCTGGAAACTGATTTAAAGCATCGGGACTCATGGCAGGAACACCCCTCTACACAGAACACGAGGAAAATGGGAACAATTCAGGAAACTGCAAATGACATACAGCTCAAATCTGACACAGAGACCTAAATGTAAAATCTGTGGCCTGGGGTGTTCTACTCTTGACTCTCCCCAAACTCAGGAATTTGACACAAGAAAATAAGTTATAAGGTTAATGTAAATCTAATATTTAGCAAAGAAATGGCCAACACACACTCATTCTGACATTTTCACTCTCTGACAAGTTTGGTTAATTCACTCTAATCAAATCCTTTACAATGATTTTGTAATATGAGAAAAACGGCTGCCAGACTGAATACACTTTAAGGAAGTTTAGACAAGGACTTCAAAGGACAGAGAGAGTAACTTCATCTATTACTAACTTTCAATCTCAAAAGGATTACAGTTAGGTCAGAGAATTTTAATATATTAAAGTCTTTAAACAAGAGAGTATTGTGCTAGCATGCATATTATATAAACTGTACATTCTGAAGAACTCCATCCTGAAAATAACCTAAATTTTAATGTCCAAAGAGTTCTATAAGTTGTAGAAAAAAGGATTTATATTCTCTCAGTTTATATTGAAAGTATAAACCTAACCTTCAAAAGAATGTCTACCTGTGTTACTGCTATCATGGCAAGAACGGTATAAAGTTCTTCTTTAGTCAGTTTTCCAGGTGTGGTTCGATTAGCTAAGGCCCATATCTGTCCAAGAGTTTCCCTGGGAAGTCCAGATGACATCAGGATGGGATAAAGTTTAGCAGTGTCTATTCCAGTTGGAGTCATTGTGGTTTCTAAAATTTTCTTATAGGCATCTATTAAAGGAAAGACCAGATTACAAATGTAAACATATTGCAAATAATTCACCTTTTTTGTTGTCATTGATGCTTATACATGAATAATCCTAAGTCAAACTGCTTTAACAGAACTGAAGCCACATCAAGGGCTTGAGTTGCTATAAAGATATTCAAGTGGAAATGTCCAGCAGACAATTAGGGTCTGGAGCTTAGAAGAGAGGCTGGAGCTTGGTTCTACAGATGAAGATGCTGGGTTAAAGGTAAGAGGGAGTCTTCTCACTAGGAGACAGTAACAGCAGTAAGACAGAGGTGGTATAAGCAGATGCTTTGGATTTTAAAAAAGAAGTTGTAATGATGGTGGAACTAATCTGCAAATATTAATAGCACTGGGAAGCACAAATTATACCCATATCACCTTTCTTTTGTCCCAGTGAATCAGAGGCTATTAGAGAAAACATCATTGGGTAAGGTGTTTGGGAAAAGAGCCTTCAGAGGAAGACACAGTTACAGTTGAAGTGAGAGAGGAGAGTAAGTGTTTGAAAAAAGGAAGGGTTCACTGGGGAGGCTTTCACAATAAAACGGACTTTCCAAAAGACAAAATGGGAGAAGCTGTTAGGGGTAGGGTTGCTGTATAAAATACAGGATGCCAATATTGCATGGGGTATACTTATTCTAAACAATCATTTGCTGTTTATATAAAATTCAAATTTAACTGGATGTTCTGTATGCAAATTTGCTGAATCTGGCGACCCTAGTTAGAGGAGTTGATGGATGAAAGTAGGGTTAAGGTAGACAGAGAAAAATGTTTAAAAAGAAATTTTACATATAGCATTACATACGGATTAAAGGTCAGCAGGCGTACCACATGAACATATGCTTTTTAAATTTGATTTATTTGGCTCTGCCAGGTTTTCACTCCTGCATGCGGGTTTCTTACTGCGGTGGCTGCTGCTGCTGAGGAACATGGGCTCTAGGGCATGCGGGCTTCAGCAGCTGTGGCTCACAGGCTTAGCTGCTCCGCGGCATGTGGGATCCTCCCAGACCAGGGATGGAACCCATGTCCCCTGCATTGGCAGGCAGATTCTTAACCCCTGGATCACCAGGGAAGTCCACGAACACATATTTTGGCTAGGAAATTATGCATGTGTTTAAAAGCTTCAGTTGCTAAGTCATGTCTGACTCTTTGCGACCTTGTGGACTGCAGCACGCCAGGATTCCCTGTTCTTCACTATCTCCCAGAGTTTGCTCTAATCCATGTCCACTGAGTTGGTGATGCTATATTTTGATAGTGTCTTTTAAGACATAGTAAATCTAAGACAACCTTTTAGAAACAAAAGTTATATGATGGTCATTAAAACCTTACAGCAAAAGACTTTTCCTTCATTTATGTAGTTATTTCATATATGAGGCAGTCATAAACACTAGCTGTATTTAATTTTCTGTACTCTTTCAGAAAAAATAGTTGTAATTTCTTCTGCATATTCTATAGCCACTAAATAGTAAACACTTACAACTACATTACAACATTTGAAGTAAAATATCTAGATAGGAATCTTGGGCAAAAAAGCTCTTTTTACCTGGAACCAAACTCTCATTGTAAATCCAAGGAGGCATTCTGGGCTGAACAGGATCCTGTGACGGAAATACCCCTACACCTAGGAGATAAAGAACATCACCTAATATATGTAATGGTCCATGCAACAAAAGCGGAAATCACACTGAGTCATGGCTTTTTATGAGAAGAGCGCTGGCTGGAGACACTAAAAAAAAGTCACCAATTCAACTAAAATTTGGTTTCTAAGCAACTCTTGTACATTAACCATGTCCTAAGGCATAAACTAAAAACATAAAACAAACAAAACAAAAAACCCTAAATGTACCAAATCAATACTCTGGATCATATGAGGCTTGTGCCATTCACATATATTACAAATTAAAGGCAAAAACATGACAGGCAATGGTTTAAAAATTACGTGTACAAGAAAAAAATCGCCCAAGCTTCACTTGCAGCTTTTAATAACGTTTCTTTGCAAAGTCTTATGTTTTAAAATCTCGAATATGACACTGCTGCCTCAGATGTAAAACATTTTTATTTAAATTTTTTGTTTTTCACTTTGTCCTTTAAACAGCCTCCAAATGTTTGCCTCCCGGGTTGTCCACATTCATCTCTGCAAGTTGAGTTTACAAAAATGTGGATCTTCAGGCAGCAGTGTGTATGGTTTATTTCAAAGAAGCAAAACTATATTTTCATTGGTGACTTTTCCAGTTAAATTTTAACTTTTCAACCTTAAGGAAGAACAGAAAAGTTAGGAGGGGAAAAAGTTTTTATAAAGTAAAAGAAGAAATTTTAAACCAGGAATGCTTTTGATTAAAAAACTGGTTATCAAAAATTTTTTCAAAAGGAGTTAACAGTGTCTTGAAAGAATTCAGAGCAAAATCGTAGGGGTTAATTACAGAAAAGAATGCATTACATATATTTTAAGCAAAATTTCAATTAGCAAAATCAAGCAGCATTCATTTTAAGATTAAGGCTTAAGGTGTTAGCATTTGAGCGACATTTGGTTAAATGAACTTTTTGCTGAAAATTTCATGAGCTCACCACTCTCTTCAATGGACAGGTTTTGGTCTGAAGTCTTTTCTGCCTCTGCGGTAGTGGTACCACTTACACGTCCATCTACAGCACCCCCATTATTGGCCATTAAACTGGGACGGTTCTTTCTGGAACCTCGGCCTAGGGCTTTGTGCCCAACTTCAGAGGTATTTAATTTAATTTGTTCCTGCCCAGATGTACTTAAATCACAAGATACTAGGAGCTTCTCCTCCAAGGAAGAGCCTAAACAAACAGCATGAAGGATTATTTGTATATTATTGCAAGCTTCTAATTTTTCAACCATCTATTTCCACCCCCAGATTCTAAAGGGAAGGCCCTGCCACATATAATGTAAATTTTGAAATATTTCAAGCCCACACGTTTGTCCAGGACCTGAGATACTTCAGTGATTTTAGAGAACTTTACCATCATTACCTTCTTCGATTCTCAGGAATTCTGTGAGACAGTAGGTAGAATAGCATAGTGGAAGATGTATTACTTTAGAAATTTGGTGACCTATGCAAGATACAGACACTTCTATAGACTATTGCCTATTTCTGCATCTGTCAATTGAGAAAGTGTGGACAAGAACATGTCAGCTAAGAGCCCTCTCAGCACTATTCTAAATCTCAAGACAGAGTAACTGCCCACTTCACCCCTCGTCCACACATGTTATTAAAACCGAGGTACAGAAACGTTCCAAGATTTGTCCAAGGACAAACTGATAGTAAATGGAGACCCTGGGCTTCTGAACCCCCATGTGCTTTATCACTGAACCAGAGAGCACTTTCTAAAGCAGCTTTTCCTGGCTCATCACTCTTAAGAAAATGATCGTAGGTACTTCCCCAAACAAGAGTCACCTTCTGAAGAAATCAGTTTGTTCTTAAAATTCTAAGGTGGCTTAAATGGATTCTAACTTCTTAGATAAACCTATCATTTAAAAGTGGGCATTTAATTTCTAAATATAGTTCAGTTACTCAGTCGTGTCCGACTCTGTGACCCCATGAACCACAGTACACCAGGCCTCCCTGTCCATCACCGACTCCCGGAGTTCACCCAAACCCATGTCCATCGAGTTGGTGATGCCATCCAACCATTTCATCCTCTGTCGTCCCCTTCTCCTCCTGCCCTCAATCTTTCCCAGCATCAGGGTCTTTTCCAATGAGTCAGCTCTTCGCATCAGGTGGCCAAAGTAATGGAGTTTCAGCTTCAACATCAGTCCTTCCAATGAACACCCAGGACTGATCTCCTTCAGGATGGACCGGTTGGATCTCCTTGCAGTCCAAGGGACTCTCAAAGAGTCTTCTCCAACACCACAGTTCAAAAGCATCAATTCTTTGGCGCTCAGCTTTCTTTATAGTCCAACTCTCACATCCATACATGACCACTGGAAAAACCAAAACCTTGACTAGACGGATCTTTGCTGGCAAAGTAATGTCTCTGCTTTTTAATGTGCTGTCTAGGTTGGTCATAACTTTCCTTCCAAGGAGTAAGTGTCTTTTAATTTCATGGCTGCAATCACCATCTGCAGTGATTTTGGAGCCCAGAAAAATAAAGTCAGCCACTCTTCTCCCATCTATTTTCCATGAAGTGATGGGACCAGATGCCATGATTTTAGTTTTCTGAACGTTGAGCTTTAAGCCAACTTTTTCACTCTCCTCTTTCACTTTCATCAAGAGGCTCTTTAGTTCTTCTTCACTTTCTGCCATAAGGGTGGTGTCATCTGCATATCTGAGGTTATTGATATTTCTCCCAGCAATCTTGATTCCAGCAATCTTGATTCCAGCTTGTGCTTCCTCCAGCCCAGCGTTTCTCATGATGTACTCTGCATATAAGTTAAAAAAGCAGCGTGACAATATACAGCCTTGACGTACTCCTTTTCCTATTTGGAACCAGGCTATTGTTCCATGTCCAGTTCTTTTTTTTTTTTTTCCATTTATTTTTATTAGTTGGAGGCTAATTACTTTACAATATTGTAGTGGTTTTTGCCATATATTGACATGAATCAGCCATGGATTTACATGTGTTCCCCATCCCGATCCCCCCTCCCACCTCCCTCCCCATCCCATCCCTCTGGGTCTTCCCAGTGCACCAGCCCTGAGCACTTGTCTCATGCATCCAACCTGGGATGGTGGTCTGTTTCACCCTTAACAGTATACTTGTTTCAACGCTATTCTCTCTGAACATCCCACCCTCGTCTTCTCCCACTGAGTCCGAAAGTCTCTTCTGTACATCTGTGTCTCTTTTTCTGTTTTGCATATTGGGTTATCATTACCATCTTTTTAAATTCCATACATATGCGTTAGTATACTGTATTGGTGTTTATCTTTCTGGCTTACTTCACTCTGTATAATGGGCTCCAGTTTCATCCATCTCATTAGAACTGATTCAAATGAATTCTTTTTAATGGCTGAGTAATATTCCATGGTGTATATGTACCACAGCTTCCTTATCCATTCATCTGCTGATGGGCATCTAGGTTGCTTCCATGTCCTGGCAATTATAAGCAGTGCTGCGATGAACATTGGGGTACACGTGTCTCTTTCAGATCTGGTTTCCTCGGTGTGTATGCCCAGGAGTGGGATTGCTGGGTCATATGGCAGTTCTATTTCCAGTTTTTTAAGGAATCTCCACACTGTTCTCCATAGTGGCTGTACTAGTTTGCATTCCCACCAACAGTGTAAGAGGGTTCCCTTTTCTCCACACCCTCTCCAGCATTTATTGTTTGTAGACTTTTGGATAGCAGCCATCCTGCCATGTCCAGTTCTAACTGTTGCTTCCTGACCTGCATACAGGTTTCTCAAGAGGCAGGTCAGTGGCCTGGTATGCCCATCTCTTTCAGAATTATCTACAGTTTATTGTGATCCACACAGTCAAAGGCTTTGGCATAGTCAATAAAGCAGAAATAGATGTTTTTCTGGAACTCTCTTGCTTTTTCGATGATCCAGCAGATGTTGGCAATTTGGTTCCTCTGCCTTTTCTAAAACCAGCTTGAACATCTGGAAGTTCACAGTTCACGTATTGCTGAAGCCTGGCTTGGAGAATTTTAAGCATTACTTTATAAGTGTGTAAGATAAGTGCAATTGTGTGGTAGTTTGAGCATTCTTAGGCATTGCCTTTCTTTGGGATTGGAATGAAAACTGACCTTTTCCAGTCCTGTGGCCACTGCTGAGTTTTCCAAATTTGCTGGCATATTGAGTGCAGCACTTTCACAGCATCATCTTTCAGGATTTGAAATAGCTCAACTGGAATTCCATCACCTCCACTAGCTTTGTTCGTAGTGATGTTTCCTAAGGCCCATGGGGTTTTTAAAGTAATCTTTGATATTCTCATTTTGATATTAATTTCTCATTTAAATGTTTCTTCTCCGCAATCAGTCTCTGTGTTTTTTCAGTCTTTAACTTGATTGAGGCTTTCAAAGGCTAAGTTTTGGTAAATGTCACAGTGCACTTGAAAATACGTGGGTTATTTTCAAATAACTTTTGATATCGATTTCTAATATAATTTCACAGTGATAAGAGAACAGACTCTGTATCCTTTCAATACCTTTAGACCATGAAATTTTTGCACCTTGTTTTTTTTCACCTTGCTTTATATTCCTGGATATGTCCCAATGTCTCCTGATTTACAGTTCAGGAAATACGAGCAGAGTTTGTATCCTGCTGTTGTATGAAAACCGTATAAATCTTAATTGTTGAATTGGTTCACAGTGCTTTTCAGGTCTACTATATACCTCTATTTTTCTGTCTATTCATTCTATTAATTTTTGAGAGCTTGATACTGAAACTTTAACAAAAAATTTACTTAAAAATAATTGTAATATTTAGCGGAAATGTATGTAACTTTTTTTCTATACTTCCAAGTCTCCTGTAAATCTGTTAGCTTACTATCGTAATTTAAAAAATAATAATAAAAAATAGGTCCCAAATTTAGCAATAGAAGTTTCAAATCACTTTTTCAGAATGTGAGGTCCCCAGATTTAAAAAAAAAAAAACTAGATTCTTATCTAGAGTCTTATTTTGGTGAATTTCAATAGTACTCACATATTCAGGCCCATGTTTCTTTGCCAACATCACTGTATTATTCTACTTATGTAAGTGAAATAAATTTTCCTAGATTTTTCAAAATACTCTCATTAAGAGCTTAGGAGTTACCTGTTTCCTGCACACTGTGTGAGGCCGAAGCAGTAAAGAGACAAGGGATTTGCCCAGGGACGCCGTGTAAGGCACCAGACAGCGGACTCTGAGCTGGAGGGAGAGGCCGTGCGCCAGCCTTCTGTGCATGCACCTGGCCAGGTGGGGTGGTGGGATGGAAAGACTGGAAAGGCTGGGGAGTGGACGGAGGCCCACATGAGGGAACTTCTACAGGCCCCTGCATAAAGTCACTGAACTCTTCTTCATCAAGAAAGGCAGGTGACGGGGAGACAGTTTTAGTAGAATGAGATGATGTGGGATAATCTGCAAAACGGAAAATGGCAATGAAACACACAGAAATGAAAATTAACAGGGGAAAAGAAACTGAGATGCAGTACAGCTCCAAAAGAATATACTGAAACATGAACAGTGGCTGTGACTAAGAAATAACATGTAACAACTGTCAAACGGAATCATACAATGAACGCAAAACACTTTGATGTCTATCTATAAAAAACTTTTTGGTCTTTTTAAAAATGAGGTTTTATAACTATTTTGCACTTGGTTCAAAAGCAGAAAACTGTAAAATTCAAAGTTTCTTTCCTTCATTAGATTAGCACTAATTTTTTTTCCTTGAGACCACGAGTAATTTACATCAAAGTGGTGATTACTTTTGAAACTCAACTCATCTGTTTATCTGGATAATATTTTCTCAAACTAATAGAGATAAGAAAATCTACCTATATGCTGCTGAATACATTTTAGAGGTATATGTTGATGACTAAACTTCATTAGGCCAGTAAAAAACAATGCATGACACATACTTATAATTTTTGATAAATCATGCCTAATTGATAGAGTTACCATAGTTCATATTTCATATGAGGATGAAAGCTACTATATAGGGAATGAACAGGGAATGAAAATTACAGGGGCAACAAGAACATCAAACACATTACCAAAGTGATACTTTCTTGTGAGAAGCACCAAAATTAAGACACCATCAAGCGTTAAGTCAAACAACTTAGCAGCCAATTTAAAAAAATAAACCCTAGCTAAGAGCTATGTTCAAAAGAACTCTGCCTCTAAAAGATACAAACGCCACCATGGCTTTTTACTGTCAAATATGAGATTCACTTATGTAATAAACCTCTCTACAGGGATTAGGTTTAATGCAAGGCTCATTCACAATACTATTACTGTTGCTTCTTCACACTGCAAACTTTGAATTGCTATAAAATTTATTAATACTAAAGTCTAATGTCACAAAGAGCAGTCTTTTTTTTTAAATAAAGCCCTCATTTGAAAAATGGGGACACTATGTGTTTCTCTTTTGGATCCATGAAATAAAACTTGGAAGCCTTAAAGTTCTATGAAAAATGCAACATAACTATAAAAAAATGAATAAAAAAGAAAAAAAGGCATGTCATAATGAATCCCAACCCTCCCAATAATGGTTACTGAGAATGTCTGAGAGTGTGTACTTCAGTTCTCAGTTTCGGTTCTCTGACCATTACTAGTAGAAAACAGCAATAATGGAAAACTGAGAGCTACTATGAATATTTTTAGATGGATCCTATTTGGGCTAAACCAATTTTTTTTTTTAGGCTATACCAATATTTCTTTGCATTTGACTGGAATTATTTTAATTCTATGTGGTATATATTTTGGCTTAAAAACTCATAGCTATCTATATATATATATATATGATTAATAAGAAGTATAAAAATTATGTGATACAGTTTGTATATCCACTACTTTAAGATAAACAGTCTATGGTGAAAATTAAAAGATGTCTTTGGTGGAAAAAGGCCAGAAACTCTTTAGGTGCTTTAGGCCTAGGTTTAAGATTCTAGCTGGAGAAGCTCTGGTAATTCCTTGGGTTTGCTTCAGAAAAAAATATTTTTCTAGCTAAGCATGAAGCAGTTAACTAGAAACAGCTAACTGCATGCATGCTGAATGAACTCAAGAGATTAACTGAACATCCAAACCCCAATTTATTATTTAACCTGTGAGGTTGTTAAACTATACTTGGTTGCCCAAATGAGGCATTCTATATGGCTAGAACAGTATGTGACCTGACAATGACCATCCCTTCTCTGCTTTCTTCTCCTTTTTCTACGCTCCACGCTGGGTCCAGTTTTACCATTCCAGTGACTAGACTTCAGTGATTTACTGACTAGCTTATTCAGCTTATAATTTTCACCTTGAGGTATGCTTTTCCTTTCTGAACTCATTCTCATCACTAATATCCATTCCCTTTTCAATCTCAGTATATATTTTACTTTGGGGCACATTTTTTGTAATGATAACCTGAGTATATAATCTAACAAGTGAAATTAATGGAGAGAGGCAAAGCTGTCCCAGAAAGTCAAGAACTCATTACTGTGCCAACATTAGATTATTTCTTCCTGATATCACCTATAAAAGACACTATAAAGGTTTAAGATAAAATTTGTCAATGTGATATATGCTAGGAAAAAATAGTATTTAGCTGAATTATTTATGAAAACTATTCACCCATTAATGGTATGTTAATCTTGAAATTAGCTGAGAATAAAATGTCAAAATATCAAATTTTAAAAAAGGATGTGGTAACAGCTATGTGAAGATAAGATTCATTTCAACTGCTACATGTTTAACACCCGTGCAATCCCGCCCTCCGCGAATTTCCTTCACTCTGCTTTATCAGGCACTTTTCCTTTGCTTGTTTGAGGATGACAAAATCAAAGGAATAGAAAACATAATGAAATAAAAATAAAAACTACAGAGAAATGTATTTTCATTTCTACAAAGAAAAAACTAAAATTTCACAAGAAAATTATTAAATCCATGACTTTTTAAAAGAATCATTGATAAAATTTCTAAGTTTAATCACATTGAGTAAAACCTAAACTAGTTCACTAGTTCATAAAAAGTAAAATTAGTTTAAAATAATAAGAATGCAATAGTAAACTCATTTACTACATTTGTTTTGACTGAATGAACTTTACTAATGTTAACATACTCATTCATACAGAAGATTTACAAGTAAAATTGACATACTGACATTTACTAGAAAACAAGAGATTTTTCCCTCCCAAGACATTCATCGAGACCAGAGCTCTTAATCCACTATAAATTTTAAAACATCTAAATCTGTACTTAGCTTGAAGGAAGAATTTAACACTCACTCTCCACACACACACACCGGTCAATCAAAACCACAGGGACTTCAATCATCTTCCATCAAAAGAAAATTAAAATTAAAACTACCTGGTTTCTTAGGGTGTGATGCTGGAGTAGGGTGCATTTTAGCATCTCTGGAAAACCCATCTAAGTTTCCTTTTATGGCTTCCAAAGCATCATCTCTACTCTTCTCTCCTGTCTGAGAGACAATAAATGTATATGTATTTCTTCACTTACCCCCACACTTTGTCCTAAATCCACACAAGCTGAAAGAGAACTGTGGATATTCAACTATTTCCAATACTTTTACCACATACGTCAGGCAGTGAATTCTCCAAGTCAGAAAGACATTGACACACAGCAAAATAAAACAATATTCCATAGAATATTATTAAGAGGTCCATTTAAAAATACTTTAGGGCAGGGGTCCCCAACCTTTTTGGCACCAGGGGCCGGTTTGTGGAAGACAATTTCTCCACAGACGGGGAAGGGGACGGGAGGTGTGAGGGGTGGGGTGATGGGGAAGGCGGAGATTGTTTTAAGATAATTCAAGCAAGTGACACTTATTATGCAATTTATTTCTAGTACATCAGCTCCACTTCAGATCATCAGGAATTAGATCCCAAAGGCTGGGGACCCCTGCTTTAGGGTATAGGTGTTCGACATTAAGTCTCCAGTGTTAATGCTTCCCAAGAAAAGGTTATAAGCACTCCAAAGGGAGTACACACGGGTGGAGAAGATAATGACTGACATCTCATTCCCTTCAACAATAAAGTTTCTTCACAGAAAAAGAAAAGTCCTTCACTTTTGGGCTTAAGACAAAAGGAAAATCAATCAAACACACCTACAGCCTGGGCTGGTGTCCCGGTGACAAAACCCACTGAATGAGTGAGAAGAGGCGCGCGCAGGGGCTGTGCTGTGGGGTGGAGTACGTTACCTTGGGTTTCACGCTACTCAGAAGTCTGAGCTTTTGCTTCTGCTCTTCAAACTGGCGTCTTTTTCTTTCTTCTTCTAAGAGCTTTTGCTGCTGTTCAAATCGTTTTCTGAAGGAAAAACCACCAGTAAAGAGCCAGCTTCGGGGATTATTGTTAGATTCACGCTTCTTATACTAACAGTTTCAGCAATGTCATCTTGCATTTCTAGAACTAAAAACTTCACTGATGATTGATATCTAATTTTCTAAAGATAATCCTGTCTCCACTATATTAATTTCCAAATATATGAAATAAGTCTAAATTATAGACGTGAACTTATTTCTTGTCTAATTTGCAACGGTAGGAGACAACATTCTACATTCAAAGTATATATAAACAAGCAGGGAGGTAGACAAAGTAAACACACTCCTTGCTCTGCATACAAAAAAGGAACTTCTACTTGGGGAGGCAGTATCGTACATGAGAAAGAGCAATGGCTCTGGCAATCAGGAGGCCTGCACTTGGGTCCAGATTTTTCCAGTAACTGTGTAGCCTGGGCTGACAAGTTGCTTATTTCTTTGGACTTCATCTTCCCCATATGTAACGTCAGTGGATTGAATTCTAGGATCTCTAAGGTCCCTTCTGGCTTTCAACTTTTACATAATAAGAGCATTTTAAAGAGCTTTAAGGGCACTGTGATTGTTTCCTCTTCAAATCTGCACTACACATTATTTGACCATTTTAAACTTAATTGCTATCATGCATCTTTATCCTTGCATCCTGAGGTTTCTTACTGCTGCTCCTCGGCAAACTGCTTCTGCATGTCTGGAGTGTACTGTGGGCCTGGAGGACGCATTCCCAGGAATGGTGCTTGCCCCAGGTAAGGCATTCCTCCTGCTGGTATTGGTCCCATTGGGATCCCTGCCTAGAAACAACAGACAAAGACTTAGGCTTAAAAAATACAATTTCTCCGCTTTTTTTTTTTTGGCTGTGCTACACAGCATGTGGGATCAGTTCCCTGGCCAGGGATGGAACCTGTGCCCCCTGCAGTGGAAGCATGGTGTCTTAACCACTGGATCGCCAGGGAAGTCCCCACAACTTTTTCTTTTAACTACTACAAAGAAAAACTGTAGCTTCTATAACTCTTCTTATTTTTAATTAACAAACTATATAAATGCATTTTTAATAAAGCACAGCTTCTTCTGTTTTTAAATCTTATTTATTTGTGATTGCTCTGGGTCTTCATTGCTGTGTGAGGACTTTCTCGAGTTGAGGCAAGCAGGGCTCCTTCAGTCGGTGGTGCGTGCGCTCCTCACCGTGGAAGCTTCCCTCGCAGAGCACAGGCTCTAGGGTGCTTGGGCCTCAGCAGTCATGCCGACGGGCTCAACTGCCCAGCGCCACACGGAATCTTCCTGGACCAGGGAAGATGGAACCTGTGTCCCCTGCTTTGGCAGGCAGATTCTTAACCACTGGACCACAAGGGAAGTCCTGCATCGATTAATTTTAAAAGAAGAGTCAAAGGACACAGGCTAGAAATGAAAAGCTCCCCTTAATATCTTGCCTCTTCCACTGCCTTCTTGTCTTCGAGACGACCATCACTGCTAACAGTCTGAGGATGTGTGTATAAAATCTTTCAGACTGGATGTCTAAGAAAGAGCGCACACACACACACGTTATATCTGGTGAGCTCACTGATCCATAATCTTTGAGGTGTCATATCTTACATGTCTTTTTATTTCTAGCAATAGGTAAGAGCTGGCATATGGCAGTTATTCCACAAATGAAATTAAACACGTATTTCCAATATGTGTGATAGGATAATGAATATTTTGATATTCATTTTATACCCTTGGTATCCAAACTCTTACAGAAAAAAATAAATTTAATGAATACTAAATGACATATCAATATCATAGTATAAAGTTTACTGAAGTGTCTAGAAGAACAGCACTGCACAAGAGCTAAACACAAAACTGAATATGAATAGTGATGATGGTGACGATGTAAATGACGGTAACGGCTAATTTTTACCGAGTGAAAATGTCTCTATTCTTCAACCTTCTCCCTGAAAGGTTCCCCTTCAGTTCCCTAACTTGAAACTTGGCTGTCCCTGGAAGCCCTCTCACTTGGAGATTGCTACTTTTCTTCCAACATTTCCTGTAAATGGACAATATTCTCTTTGGTTCTAAGCCCCTTTTCTCTTTTCCTTCAAAAACCTGAACATATTCTAATTTCTTGCAATCAGACTTCATCATTTACTCTCCTACCCTGTTTATGCCATCTACTCCCTCACTCTTCAACTTCAAAACCTTGCTATGGTCCATTCTACTCTCAAGCTGCTCCTGGTTACAGTCAGTAATCATGTGGGTGACTCTAACATTGGCGTTTCAGGTCTCTCGTCACAATCATGTTCAACATACCACTCTAGTTTCCCATTCCGTGGTCACTGCTCTGCTCATCTGGCCCAGCAGCTGCATCATCTCCAAAATCTTGATTTTAAGCATGCCAATAATTGACCACCACTTTCTACTCTTCCAGTTCACGCTCTCCAGCAATTCATTTCATTAATACTTCCCTCCCATCCATTAATCTTTCCACTTTCCCACCATCCCCATCATGCTCATCATATCCTCACTTCTCTTCCTGCTCAGCTTAGACTCCAGGATTCAATATTAAACATCCCTGTAAACTTCTTTAGCTCCCCTACCTCTGGCTTCCTTGGTATGGTCACCTGGGACTTCATTCTTGTTAGTCAACTAATCACTTTCTCTTATCCTTATACCCAAACCACTTAATCTTACTGGAGAGAAAAACCTTGAAGAGTCACCTTAAAGTCTTTTTAAAAAATGTTTATTTTTGGCTGTGCTGGGTCTTTGCTGCTGTGAGGGCTTTTCTCTAGTTGTGGCGAGCAGGGGCTACTCTCTAGAGGCAGTGCACACACTTCTCGCCGAGGTGGCTTCTCCCGTTGTGGAGCACAGTATCTGCAGCTCCCAGGCTCCAGAGCAAGGCGCAGTAGCTGTGGCACCTGGACCTGGGTGCTCCGAGGCATGTGGGGTCTTCCCAGACTAGGGACTGAATCCACATCGCCTGCACTGGTAGGTGGATTCTTTGCTGCTGAGCCGCCAGGAAAGCCCCATCTTAAATTTCTGCCTACAAATCTCAAACGGTTTCCCAACACAGGAGTCTTAGAGACTCCTACCTTGTAAGATTTCAATCGTTTGAGTTGCTTGAGATTTGCTATGGCCCAGCATATTTCAATTTCAATATTCCATGTTTGCTTAAAAAGAAGGTAGTTTTGCGGACTTCCTTGGTGGTCCAGTGATTAACGCTCCATGCTCCCAAAGCAGGGGCATGAGTTCGATCCCTGGTCAGGGAACTAGGGTCCTGCATGCCACACTGTGTGGCCAAAAAAAGTGTCTTGCAATTGTTGGACACAGTATCCTATTATCGACTAATCAAGTTTGTTAAGAACCTTGTTTAAATGTGTATCTTTACTGATTGTGAACTTGTCTGTTTCTCCTTATTTTTCCATTAGTTTCTATCTTACACATTTTGGGGCCAGGTTATTAGGTGCATACAAACTAATATCTTTCTGACGAATTAAATCTATCAAAATGAAATGCCCTCTTTACCTCCAGGTTTGTAAGGCTTTTTGCCTTAAAAGTATATTTTGTCTGATTTTCCTTTAATAGAAATCATGTATTTCCCTCAAATTAAAAAAAAAAAAAAGTATTTCTTTTGAACTTTTCCAAAATACCTTCTTGTTCTGAACCTTTACTGAGACCGTGGAAGACTGTTTTAAGGTCCAGAAGTAATACAATATGTGTAAAGTACCTGGAACACTGTTTAGCACATTATGAGTAAACAAACAGCAGCTATTATAAAATAATTATCTTTAACATTAGAAGTAATACTGATGACAGAATAGAATACTTTCAAAAACAGTAATGATTTCATTTTTTTCTGAAACAAGATTCTTCAAATACAGAATTAAACAACTAGATAAGAAAAAAAACACAATAGTTGTAATACAGATATCACTTTATTGTGTTCCTGCTGTATGTCAGCCATAGAACTAGTCATTTGTATACATAATTCTCAATATATGTAAGATCATCAGAATTAGAGATAATTCTAATAATGATTACTAAGATGACCTTAATAAGAACAAATACTTATGAAGTCTGTACTCAGTTCCAGGGACTTTTCTAAGTGCTTTACATGTATCAATTAATTGAACCCTTACAATAAACCTATGCAGTAGGTGCTCCTATTATTATCATTTTACAGATGAGGAAACTGAAGTAGAAAATAGTTAAGTATCTAACTCATTACTGGAAATGACAGAGCCAGGATTAGAACCAGGCAGCTTCTGGTTCCAAAATCCATTTTCTCCATTACTATGCTATGCTGCCTGTCCAGTTACCAACAACCAAAACCAAATTCAGACTTAAAATTGTTTTAAATGTTTTTTTCTGTCTATTCATATGCTCAGACACATACCTGTTCAATGAATACTAGCAACCTGGCAAGTTTATGGTTTCCAGCACTTTACAACTGAAGTTACAAGTGACACTGTAACTTGTGTTACAAGTTAACACTCTCTAAGTTCTGGATGGTGGCGGCCAGGCACACTCGTTTTTAATAACAGTGTGGTTCTCTCGCTGTTAAAAATTAGTGCCATGGTCCTAGTATTATATGTCTCCTTCTCTCAGTGTAATGTAATCAGTTCCTTGGTTTTTTTCCAGTTTCACTGAGATAATCTGACATGTAATATTGTATAAGTTTAAGGTGGGTAACATGCTTATTTGATACACTTGTTTATGTATCGCAAAATGATTACCACCATAGCATTAACTAACACCTCTGTCATGTCACATCATTACCATTTCTTTTTTGTGGTAAGGGATTAAAATTTCTTTTTAAATTTTGACTTAGTTTACCCAAATCAAAACTTGTTCTTAGTTATGTTCAATAACATAGACCACAGAAGAAATCACTCAAATCAAACAGGCTGAAAGACAAAATGAGATATTCCACAATAATAATAAAGAATGAAAAAAGATGTTATTATCCGCATTGCCTTTCTAGTTACACAATTCTGTTCTTCGAGAAAATTCAAACTTCCTAAATGGCATTGTGTGTTTCTCCTACTCCTTAAAAGTAACTTTATACATGTCATACAGCCTAATTTTATGCTTTATTTTGAAATCTAGATAAACTGAAAGGTTAAGAGATACCATCCTTATCTATACAGTGAATGAATAACACAGCAAAAAGAAAAAAAAAACCCACTTAGAAATCTGAGATACATTCAATAAACTATTAAAAAGACTAAAACATAAATAAGTTAACCCCCAAGTTGAAAGATACTCAAGGCTACTGAAGACCTGAGCAAGTGGAGAGATGCGACAGCAAGACTAAATGAGTGAAAATGTTAATTTCGATCAAAATCCCTACAGGTTTTACATGGAATTTGACCAACTGACCTCAAAAATTCATACTGAAGGGGATGTGGTGTGGCCATGAATAGCCATAATTCTTTAAAACAACAACAGAGGCTCCACTCCACCAGATAAAGGCTTATCTTGGGTTAGAACACTTAAGACAGTAAGACATTTACTGATGCAGGTATAGACACATATAGTAATGAGACAAACGAAAGAGTTTAAAAACTAAATCAAAGCATATGAAGAAATTAGGCATTACAGGAGTAATCTTAGAAATCAACAGGTGCAGAATGGGCTACTGATAAATGATTTGGGGGACAACCATCTATTCAAATAGAAAATAATAAAATTAGGCCCTTCAGCATCATACTGATACCCAAAGAACAGTTCCAGGTAGGTTAAAGACCTATATTTAAAATTTTTAATTTTTTAATTAGAAAATACAGGAGAAAATCAGTATTACCTCTGGGTTGGATTATGTCTTAGATGAGACACAAAAAGCTCAAACCATAAAATAAATGATTTATCCATCAGACTTAACTTCTACAAAACATGACACCATTAACAAAGTTAATAAACAAGCCAAAGTCTAGAAGGACATACTGACAGCACAAATAACCACAAAGGTTAGAATCCAGAATACATAATGAACACTTATACAGAGTGAAGTTAAGTCAGAAAGAAAAACATCAATACAGTATACTAACGCATATACATGGAATTTAGAAAGATGGTAACGATGACCCTATATGTGAGACAGCAGAAAAGACACAGATGTATAGAACAGTCTTTTGGACTCTGTGGGAGAAGGTGAGGGTGGGATGATTTGAGAGAATAGCATTGCAACATGTGTATTATCATATATGGAATAGATCGCCAGTCCAGGTTCGATGCATGAGACAGGGTGCTCCGGGCTGGTGCACTGGGATGACCCTGAGGGATGGGATGGGGAGTGAGGTGGGAGGGGGGTTCAGGATGGGGAACACATGTACACCCATGGCTGATTCATGTCAATGTATGGCAAAACCACTACAATATTGTAAAGTAATTAGCCTCCAATTAAAATAAATAAATTAAAAAAAAATCAATAAACTCAAAACAGGAAAAAATTGGGAGCAACTTAAATGTCCATCAACAGAAGAATATATACATATTTTCATGCAACATAATACTACATAGCAGCTGTGTGTGTGTGTGTGCACTCGGTCATGTCTGACTCTCTGCGACCCCACAGACAGTAGCCCGCCAGCTCCTCTGGAATTTTCCAGGCAAGAATACTGGAGTTGGTTGCCATTTGTTTCTCTAGGGGATCTTTCCAACCTAGGGATCAAATCCATGTCTCTTGTGTTTCCTGCACTGGCAGGCAGATTCTTTACCACTATGCCACCTGGGAAGCCCCAGCAGCTATGTGAACACTTAAAAAAAAAAACTTTAATAATACAGTTATAATTTTCTTCCTCTATTTCCCCAGAGATTATCACTGTCACAAATTCACTTGTTTCCTTTTATTTCTGTATATGTTTATACAATTCATGAATGTCATAATCTCTATTCTCTAGGTTTTAAGATTTTATGTAAGTATGTTTCCTTCTATATTTGACTTTTTTCATTTAACAATGGTTTTCTCCAAAGATTTATCCCAGTTATGGAATGATACTGATGAAAAATACAAAATGGTGCTGAAAGAAATTAAAGAAGTCATAAATAAATAGAAACATAATCCATATTTCATGGATTGGAAGACTTAATATTGTTAAAATGTTAATATTGCCCAAAGCAATCTACAAAAGAAATCCCGATAAAAATTCCAATGAGATTTTTGCAGCAATAAAAAACCCATCCTAAAATTCATACACAATCTCAAGGGACCCCGAATAGCCAAACAATCTTGGAAAAGAACAACAAACCTGGAGGACTCAAGCTTCCTGATTTGGAAACCTCCTGCCAAGCTACAGCTTCAAAACAGTAATGGCACTGCCATAAAGCGGGCTTCCCTGGCGGCTCAGCTGGTGAAGAATCCGCCTGCAATGCAGACCTGGGTTTGATCCCTGGGATGGGAAAACCCCCTGCAGAACTACCCACTCCAGTATTCTACCTGGAAAATTCCATGGTCTGTAGAATCCATGGGCTCGCGAAGAGTCAGACACAACTGAGCGGCTTGCACTCCACTTTCACTGGCATAAAGTAAGGCATATAGACCAGTGGAAAAGAACAGAAAGTCAGAAATAAACTCTTGTACATATGGGTCAAATGATTTTTGATTAAGGTGCTATGACCATTCTCTGGGTAAACGACAGTCTTTCCCAACAAATGGTGGTCATCAACAAAACTGGGCCCTTAGCCAACACCATATACAAAAATTAACTCCAAATGGATCAAGAACCAAAATGTAAGACCTACAACAATAAAACTTTTTTTTGGGGGGGGGGCAACGAGGATGGGATAACAATAAAACTCTTAGTAGAAAACATAGAACAGAAACTTCATAACACTGGATTTCACAATGATTTCTTGATTTCAGGCACAGTTAACAAAAGAATGAATAGACAACTTGGACTTCAAGAAAATTTTTAAAATGTGTACATTAAGAGACACAACCCACACAGTAAAAAGGTAACCCACAGAATGGGAGTTAATATTTGCAAATCACATATATGATAAGGGATTCATGTCCAAAATAAACAGAAAACTCCTAAAACTCAACAACAAAAAACTCAATTCAAAAATGGGCAAAGAATTTGAACAGACATTTCTCCAAAGATTTTCAAACGGCCAAGAAGCCCATGAAAAGATACTCAACATCACTAATCATGGGAAATGCAAGTCAAAACTATGAGATTTCACCTCACACTCATTACCATGGATCCTATGGAAAAACACAGGATATGCAACTTAAAAGATTGAATCCTAATGTAGACTATGAACTTTAGTTCATCAAAATGTATCAATATTGGCTCACCAACTTCACTAATTACAACAAATGTACCACGCTAATATAGGATGTTGAGGAAACTGTATACTGGAGGAGGGAAGGAGGCATATTGGAAATTTCTGTGCTTTCCAGTCAACTTTTTTATAAAACTCCACAGTCAAATAATTAAAAACAACAACAAAAAACAAGTGTTGCAAGGATGTGGAAAAACTGAAACTCTTTTGTATTGTTGGTGGGAATAAAATGGTATGGCTTCTGTGGAAAATAGTATGGAGGTTCCTCAAAAAATCAAAATAGAATTACCATATGACTCAGCAATTCCATTTCTGAGTATATACCCCAAAGAATTGAGAACAGAGTCTAGAAGAGATACTGGTACATCCATATTCATAGCAACTTCATTCACAGTAGCTAAAACATAGAAGCAACCCAAGTGTCCACAGACCAATGAAAGGATAAGCAAAATGTGGTATGTGTACACAATGGACGTTAGCCTTAAAAACGAAGCAAATTCTGCAATATGTTACAACACAGATAAACCTTGAGCATTCAGTTCAGTTGCTCAGTCATGTCTGACTCTTTGCGACCCCATGAATTGCAGCACGCCAGGCCTCCCTGTCCATCATCAACTCCCGGAGTTGACTCAAACTCATGCCCATCGAGTCGGTGATGCCATCCAGCCATCTCATCCTCTGTCGTCCCCTCCTCCTCCTGCCCTCAATCTTTCCCAGCATCAGGGTCTTTTCCAATGAGTCAGCTCTTCACATGAGGTGGCCAAAGTACTGGAGTTTCAGCTTCAGCATCAGTCCTTCCAATGATCACCCAGGACTGATCTCCTTTAGGATGGACTGGTTGGATCTCCTTGCTGTCCAAGGGACTGTCAAGCGTCTTCTCCAACACCACAGTTCAAAAGCAGCAATTTTTCGGCGCTCAGCTTTCTTCACAGTCCAACTCTCACATCCACACATGACCACTGGAAAAACCATAGCCTTGACCAGACAGACCTTTGTTGACAAAGTAAAGTCTCTGCTTTTTAATATGCTGTCCAGGTTGGTCACAACTTTCCTTCCAAGGAGTAAGCGTCTTTTAATTTCATAGCTGTAATCACCATCTGCAGTGATTCTGGAGCCCAAAATAATAAAGTCTGACACTGTTTCCACTGTCTCCCCAGCTATTTCCCATGAAGTGATGGGACCGGATGCCATGATCTTAGTTTTCTGAATGTTGAGCTTTAAGCCAGCTTTTTCACTCTCCTCTTTCACTTTCATCAAGAAGCTTTTTAGTTCCTCTTCACTTTCTGCCATAAGGGTGGTGTCATCTGCATATCTGAGGTTATTGATATTTCTCCCGGCAATCTTGACTCCAGCTTGTGCTTCTTCCAGCCCAACTTTTCTCATGATGTACTCTGCATATAAGTTAAATAAGCAGGGTGACAATATACTGCCTTGACGTACTCCTTTTCCTATTTGGAACCAGTCTGTTGTTCCATGTCCAGTTCTAACTGTTGCTTCCTGACCTGCATACAGGTTTCTTAAGAGGCAGGTCAGGTGGTCTGGTATTCCCATCTCTTTCAGAATTATCCACAGTTTATTGCGAGCCACACAGTCGAAGGCTTTGGCGTAGTCAATAAAGCAGAAATAGATGTTTTTCTGGAACTCTCCTGCTTTTTCGATGATCCAGCGGATATTGGCAATTTGATCTCTGGTTCCTGCGCCTTTTCTAAAACCAGCTTGAACATCTGGAAGTTCTTCGTTCACGTATTGCTGAAGCATTATATTAGTGAAAATAAACCAGTCACAAAAAGACAAAGACTGTATGCTTCTACTTACATGAGGTACTTAGAGTAGTCAAAATCACAAAGACCTAAAGTATAAGGGTGGATGCATGGGGTTGGAGGGAGGGAAGAATGGGGAGTTATCGTACAATAAGTATAGTTTTAGATTTACAAAATGAAAAGAGTTACAAGAATGGATGGTGGTAATGGCTGCATAACAATGTGAATATATTTAATACCACTAAACTGTACACTTAAAAATAGTTAACATGGTAAACTTTATGTGTATTTTACTGTAACAATGTTGGAGAAAACATGGGAGGAAGCATATTACACAGCTATCATCAATGGACTGGAACAGAGAACCTAGAAAAACACCCAGATAAATACGCCTAAGTGCCATGGTCGGCTATGCTGCCACTCTGACCTCAGACTTCCAGCCTCTAGAACTGGGAAAAATAAATTTCTGTTGTTTATAAGCTATCCAATCTCTCATATTTTGCTACAGTAGCCTGAACAGACTAAAAAACAAGACAAAAACTGACAGAAAATATCTGCAAACCACACATCCAACAAAGGACTAGTTATGCAGAATATATAAAGGTCTCTTGACACTCAACAGTTGATAGCTTATGGTGAATGGTGTCAGTATTTGTGATCTGTGAAGGAGAAAATTACACTCTGGGACCCAAAAGACACAGTCTCAGTCACTCAAGAGCTTTGTGTAACAAAGTTTTATTATAGTGAAAGGATACAGTAAGCCTCCACCAAAAGACACTAGAAGCGGGTAGCAGAGTACCTGCCTCACTAGTTGAAACAGTGCTTTACATACTTTTCAACTGGCTGCTGAGAATAGATGAAAACAAGACTTCAAGGCTGTACAAGTTCCATTAGACCCTTTCCCAAGGCATACATCCTTGAGATAACTTCAGTACCAGTTTAGCCAGAAGGAACCTGTTCCAGGCAAGGTGTTTCTGGGCGAGACATATTGTTGCTGAGAAATAGGCTCCCAGGCAAGATTTGTTACAATTTTAATTATTAACATAGAGTCTAAGAAAAGCATTTCCACCAATAAGACATTGTGCTGTGTGATCCTTAGCTCCTAAAGAAAGGCCAGCTCTTAGGCAAGATACACAGCTGCACAAGGCTTAAGGAAAGCAAGAGGGAGAAAGTTCACCTCCTCCTTAAAGGGCCCTGGACTGCGTAAGCTTTAACTTCTCACAGTAAAACAACAACAACAACAAAAATCCAACAAGAAAATGGACCGGATAGGAACAGACACTTCTTTGAAGAGAATATAAGGACAGCAAGTAAGCACATGAAAATATGTCTAGCATCATTAAAGAAAAACCAATAATGGAGGCTGCACTCTGAATGTATCTCTAGACCACAGGCTCACAGTCACATAACCAAATTGTAACACTGTTCTGATTTCCCTGAAATGCTGCCTGACCTTAAACAAAACCTTTCTTCATGTCAATGTGACCTCACAGTATTCTAGCTAATAAGCTACAAAAAAGTAAGCTTAGCAATGAAAAGGAAAGTAAATTTCTAGAAACTAATCACAGTAGAAAACAATGAATTCATTCATGTTTATAACGAACTGCTGGAATCACTTGTGGTTTGAGGTCTCCCTGTTCAGAAATAATTTGTTCCTTGCCCAATAAAATATCCATATCAAGTAAAGCTCCCTGAATTTTCTTTTGACATTAGTCACAAGGTAAATGCAAATTAAAATCATGAGATATCACAACACACCTATCAAATGGCTAAAACACAAAATAACACCAAATGCTAGCAAGGATGCAGAGAAACTGGATCACTCCTATATTGCCTGTGAGAATGTAAAAGAGTACAACCACTCTAGAAAATAGTTTAACAATTTCTTTAAAAACTAAACTTCCAAATACCATGCCATCTGGGCATTAATCCCAGAGAAATGAAGCCTTATGTTCAAAAATCTCTATCACAGCTAAAAAGTAAAAAGAGTCCAGATGTCCTTCAGTGGGTGAATGGTTAAGCAGACAATAGTATATCCAATAATGGAATATTACTCAATAATAAAAATGAAGGGAAATACTGATGCATATAGCAACTTGGATGAATTTAAAGAGAATTATGCAGAGCAAAAAAAGCCAATCTCAAAAGATTACGGATTCAATTTAGGTAAAGCTGAAATCATATAATTACAGAAATGGGGAACATATATATTAGTGATCGACCAGGGCTGGGGTGCATGAAGTGGGAGGGAGATGAATTTGGTTACAAAATGGCAACATGAGGAGATCCCTGGGGTGCTGGGAATGTTCTACATCTTGATACTATCAATGCCAACACCCAGCTGTGATAGTATACTGTCATTCTCCAAGTAGTTACCACTGGGGGACTCTGTATTATTTCTTATATACACATGTACATATTTTACCTCAAAATTAAAATTTAACTAAAAATGGTTTACTGGCTCACAAATTGTTCATCATATATTTCATTCTTACCTCTACACTGGAAATAATTTGAATATTAACCTCAAAACGTATTCAAAATCTTGTTAAGTGTGTTCTTTTTATGAGTCCTGGGGAGTAGAGGGCTATGAGGCAACCAAGACTAATTTTCATCTTTGACTTTTACCTGTGTATCCTTCAAAGATTTAAGGGATGACTAAAGAATAAGACGGAGAAGGCAATGGCAACCTACTCCAGTCCTCTTGCCTGGAAAATCCCATGGATGGAGGAGACTGGTAGGCTGCAGTCCATGGGGTCGCTAGGAGTAGGACACAACTGAGCGACTTCAATTTCACTTTTCACTTTCATGCATTGGAGAAGGAAATGGCAACCCACTCCAGTGTTCTGGCCTGGAGAATCCCACGGACAGGGGAGCCTGGTGGGCTGCCGTCTATGGGGTCGTACAGAGTAGGACACGACTGAAGCGACTTAGCAGCAGCAAAGAATAAGAGGTATTCTTCATACACATCTGTGGTTGGTTAAGGCTATGAAGTTTGGAGGGAAAAGGTAAGATTTCTGTGAGTTTCTCCTTTAAGAATAGTGAACAGCTTCCAAGTAGCATATAATACCTGCCAACAAGACTAAAGGTTAAAAAAAAAAAAAAAAAAAGACTAAAGGTTAAGGAAAAAGATTTTGGATTCTTCATTAATTTTTTACATTTATTTACTTAGGCCACATTGGGTCATCATTGTTGCACGCGGGCTGTCTCTAGTTGCAGCAAGTAAGGTCCACTCCTCTTTGCGGGATATTCCTGGAGCAGGGATTAAACCCATGTTCCCTGTATTGGCAGGTGGATTCTTAACCACTGGACCACCAGGGAAGTCTCTCTACTTTAGAATCATTTAGAAGCTCCTGATACTGAGGGAAATTATTTCAGTGGTATCAAACCTAGTAGTTCACTTATTTACTGTTGCTCTGTGTATTAGAGATCCTTACTGTTTTTGGTTATTTCAAACTCTTTAACACATTTTTCAGATAATTACATAAGTCAGAAGGGGCTTCCCAGGTGGTGCACTGGTAAAGAATCCACCTGCCAATTCAGGAGGTGCATGTTCAATTCCTGGACACATGAAGATCCCCTGGAGAAGGAAATGGCAGCCTACTCCAGTATTCTTGCCTGGAGAAATTTCATGGACAGAAAGAATGGAGAGCCATAGTCATGGGGTCACAACTGAGCACACACAGGCAAGTCAGAAAACAATATTTAGTGTGAAATTGATTTTAAAATTGTATCAATTGTTAAGATTTCAACAGGAAGCTTACAAAATCTTAATGAGAAACACACGGTATTCTTGGGTGGACTGTTTACAATGACTTGCTGCCCTTACTATAAGAAGTTGGCACATCCCTATGTGGTGTGCATTCCTCCTGGTAGAGTCCCCACTGATTCTTGTTTGGGCCACGTTACCTTTGTAAGCAGAAGTGACTGGTAACTCCTACCTTTGAGAGAAAGCTTTAAAAGACATCACAGGGTTTGGTCATCTCTTCATTTATGCCAGGAGTCAGGGATGTCCTAGGTAAAGGTCTCATGATAAAGAACACGGAGCTGAGTCAGAGCCAACTCATCAACGGACATGTATCTCAAATGAGACATCTGTTTCTGTAAGTCACTGAGACTTAGGGATTTTTGTTTCTGCAGCATAACCTAGTGAAAGCTGAGTAACTTGAACTTAAACCCTACAAAAGCTTAATTTATTCCTATTTTCTTCCTACTGGAGATGAATAAAGAATGATTTGGGGATTTCCCCAGATGGTGCAGAGGTTAAGACTACACCTGCCAATGCAGAGGACACAGATTTAATCCCTGGTCCAAGAAGATCCCACATGCCATGGGGCAACTAAGCCCCTGTGCCCCAACTACTGAGCACACGTGTGTAGAGCCCGTGCTCTGCAACAAGAGAAGCCACTGTAGTGAGAAGCCCATGCACCGCAACTGGAGAAGAGCCCCCACCAGACGTAACCGGGAAAAGCCCGCACGCAGCAACGAAAACCCAGCACAGACAAAAATTTTACAAAAGCAAATAAAATTTAAAAAAAAAATGATTTGAAAGTTTTCCTAAATCTTTACAAACATAGAAACTTTATTTGCTTAAATGACTTCAACGTGACAATGGTTTAAACTTAAATTCTGATTAACTCAACATTATTTATAAGTTATATACATGTGCTCTTGTACAAATATATATATAAAACATGCAGAAATAGAAAATATTAGGTAAAAATGATATATATGGCACTTAAAATATTAGTAATACAAAATTCTTTCACTCTGGTTTATTTGTGAATGATTTTTTCCCCCTTTTTTCTTTCTCCTTCTCCCTTTTTAAAAAATAATATTAACACTTTGAATTTCACCAAAGATTTGACTTCCGGATTCAGTTTCCTTGGTTTAAATGGATACCATGGCTGAAGAAGATAATTTACAAAGATATGGAAATCTAAATGGATATGGATAAAGCCCATTTCTTAGGGTGCACTAATTATATCATGATATTATCAATTCCACTCACCGATTCTAAACCAAAACAAAACAGAATCATTTACAAACCAGAATTATTTCCTTTAATCTACACTATCTGTGATCATGACCAGTTTATACAGGAACACATGTTCAGCATGACAGCAGGAAAATTCTCTTTAATTCCGTCGCAACTCTCAATCAGATTCCCATTTATGTCTCATCTTAAGTGTTACTTTCACCTAACACTTCGTTTTTTTTAAATTGAAAACAGAAAATTTGAAAGAACAGTATAAAATTAACATTTTGCTCTGTTTCTATACATCTTTACTTTTTTTTTGGTCGAGCCATTTACAGGTAAATTGTAGACATAATTTCCTTTTTTTCTAAATGAAGAGAAAGTAAACATGAAGTTTATCAACTCCAATGAGTAATAGCATCTAGCTAGAATTTGGTAATACTGTCTTGATTCACCATATTTATTTTTTGGTTATCCTCTGTTTATAACAAATGAGGTTTTCTATTTACTTAACAAGAAAAGACTCCTTTAAGAATTGTTTAAAAACATAATCAATTAAAAATGTTAATTAAATAACACATGACAAAAAAAAAAGCCCTCTCCTGTAATCAAAACAATAGAGTAGAAGGACATGTGCTCATCTTCTCCTGCAAGAGCACCAAAAACACACCTAGCTGCTGAACCACCGTTGACAGGAGGATGTTGTAACCCACCAAAAAAGAACACCCCGTGGCCGAGGACAAAGGAAAAGCCGCAAGTAGGAGGGGTGCAATCACGTGAAAATCAAATCCCATACCTGCCAGGTGGGCGACCCACAAACTGGAGAACAATGATGCCAAAGAAGGTACCGTACTGTTGCAAAGCTTCTAGGCCCCACATCAGACTTTCCAACCTGAGGATCCAGCAAAGGGACAGGGAACCCCCAAGGAATCTGACTCTGGACAGTGGGATTTGATTACAGAACCTCCACAGGACTCGGCGAAACAGAGGTTCTTGGAGGGCACGAACAAAACCTTGTGCACACCAGGACCCAGGGGAAAGGAGCAGTGACCCACAGGCTGAGCCAGACCTGCCTGGGAGCCAGCGAGGGTCTCCCGTGGAGGCGTGGGCTGGCAGGGGCATATACTCACTTTATTTCAAGGAAGCCACCTAAGATGCAGACCACACTTATTTCTAAATATAACATTAAGCTCTGAGTATGTAGCTTGGTATGTAGACAATTGACAATAATTTTGTAAACACTGGCTAAAAAGAGGCAAGTACCTGCATAGCAATAGGTCCCTGGGACATCTGAGAGCTGTAATTCATCCCTATCATGCCTTGCATGTTAGGCTGCATGACCGAGACCATAGGAAATCCTTGCTGCTGCATCGGCATCAGCCCTGCTGAAAAACAAAGGTATCGTTAAGGTCAATGTGTTTTATTTACAGTTTACTTTCTTTGTTTTTTTAGTCTACTTTCTTAAAACCCTAAGTACCTAATGGACTTGTTTGTTGAGAGGTGGCAGAGTAAAGAGGAAGAGGCACAGGCTCTGGCGTGAGACAGACTTGCTTTGAATTACTTAGCTTTGTGGTCTTGGGCAAGCTAACAAAACTTCATCTGTAAAATGAAGATAATAATACTTGTTGTACAGAATTTTTGCGCATACTTAAAAAACACACAATATGACCTATCTGGCCTTCAAGATGACCCCCCGGGATCTCTGTCTCTTGGCATTCATGTCCTTGTCCTTCCCTCCCACACTGAATAGGGTTGACCAGTATAACCAATGGGACACTGTGGAAACCAGGCTTGTTCTCAGTAACTGTACAGCTTCATCCTTGTTCTCTAGGATCAGCTGTTGGGAAAGCCACTGCCACATCACGAGAATACTCAAGCAGTCCTTGGGAGGATGGAGAATCCATGTGGCAAGAACTGAAACCTACTGCCAAAAGGCAGCACAAATTTGCCATCTATGTGAATGAGCCATCTCAGAAATAGATCTTCCAGCCCCATCAAACCTTTAGATGACTACAGTCCTAGCTGACATCTTTACTGCAATCTCCTTGGTCCTGAGCCAAAACCACCCAGGGAGCTTACTCCCAGATACCTGACTCCCAGACACAGTGTGGTTTACTATTTTAATAGTAAACTGTTTAAGTTTTGGGGTAATTTTCCATGCAGCAGCAAATAACTAGTTAAGAGTTAACACTAATTAAGCCACTTTTAATACAAAAGTAGGTTAAGAGCATGAACTCTTGAAGCCGACTAAAAATATCACTTGCTAGGTTTGGGACCTTGGGCAAACTTGCTTAACTTCTTTCTGTACCTTGATTTCACATTCACAAGACTGTTTAATACCTAATATGCTTAAAGAAATGGTACTTCTCTTTTCTTTCCTTACATAGTTAATACCACAAAACAGCTATCGGCATGCAAAGTATATAATGGATGAAAATATGATTTATAGTATAGTACCTCCCAAATTTTTCCAAAGTAATAATCCCAAGAGGAGAATGAAAAGTACATTCCTCCAGGGATTTAATAAATACTAAATGCCTACTATATTTTAGGCACCGTTCTAAATACTTGGTATGCAACAGAGAATAAAACAAAATCCCTACATAACCTGAACACAGATTTCATCCTAATTTTACACTGTACTACAGATCACATCCATGCTAGTTCTAGTATAAAGATTAAAAGAATCAAATTTTGATTAAAACAAATTAAAGGTCTGGTAAAGTCTACCATGTTTATCTAGTGGGTTGTGTGTACCTTCAAGGATATTTAGTTTAATATCAGAAGCATGCATATTACATTTGAGGTAACACTGATCAGTGGCATTATTCATTTATATTAATCATTTATTCAAATATTTGAAGCCCTACTCCATGTCAGATACCATTCTAGCTATGTAGCATTGGACAAAGCCAGGTCTTTACTCTCATGTAACTGGGGTAGATAAAAAAAAAAAAAAATAAGTGGACATCAGGTGAGGGTAAGGGGTAAGAAAGTCAGGGAGAAAAGTGGTTGCTATTTCACAGTCAGAAAAGTTTCACCAAATGGATGGCATTTAAGCAAAGACTTGGAAGAGTAGGGAGTGAGCCGCACGGTTACCAGGGAGGAGCATTCTAGACAAGGAACGCCAAATGCGAAGGCCTTGAGGCATCACAGACAATGAGAATGCAGAGACTGGATATAGCACAGGAGGATGTTACCCCTCTGATGCCTTTGGACCTACAGTTTTATTTTCATAATTTTATTTAAGTCCTGAACAGGTAAGTCAAAGATATGGCATAACATTTAAAGGCACAGAAGTACATACAGTTGAAAAACAAGTCTTATTTCTCTCCTGTCTCCCATTCACCTTGGTGGCCACTCTTCTTGTCAGTTCCTTGTACAGACTTTCAGAAATAACCCATGTGTAATTTAAAGTCTTCAAAAGATCAAAAAGTCCACTCTAACACACTCTGTAAAAAAAAAAAAAAACCTCGAAAACAGCTGCAAATTCTAGAAGAAAAAAATATCAGGCAACCTTCTGGGCTCTATCCTTGTCCTGTTCCTCTGCTTCATATGTAGATTTTTACTTGAAAGTTTATAAAAATGCAAAATGAGCCACAAAAATAAACACAAAATGCTGTGATGTCTTCCTAAACAACAGCATACCTCCTACCACTTGATCCAAATCTAGGACACATCTAATTACAGAGAGCTTAAATAATGAATAAGCGTGAGTCCAGTGAAAAGAATACAACTGACCCTTGGAAAAATTTACCTGAAACTCAGCCTCTATCACTGATTATGAATGGAGACACTGACTACCTGCTACTGAGCTGCTCTTTATCACTGATCTCTACTGGTGACCTGGGAGTCTCTGTTTCTGTAGCAGGCCTACCATAACCGGTCAACACTGGCTTTGTGAGAAGGGCCAGTTTCCAGAGAGGCTTGGACTGTGGAGAGGAAGTGGGTATACAGGAGTGGGAGAAGTGAGAAGACAGACAACCATATTCTTCTGTCAATGTTCTGTCCCAGTGGTACAGCAACACGAGCTGAGATTATACCCCTTCACTACTGTATGCTTGAAGACAAAGCTAGAATAGATACTGGTGGGCCCGTGTCTGAAACTAAAACGGAAGGAGTATACCTAGCAGACAAACTGCTAGAAACACAACTGAGACTTAAAATAGTTTAAACAGAAGCAGAATATGTGATCACTTATGTACATGATTATAGTAAGATCAAATTCATGTACAGAAAACATGGGATAAAACAACTAAAGAGGTTCATTTATTCATTCCATAAGCATCTATAAAGGCCTGACTATTTTCTATCAGCATGTGGGTGCTGGAGATACTCATGAGCATAAGGCAGACACAGCCCTTGCCCCACAGAGCTAACAATCTAGAAGACAGGAGAAAGTTGGCATTCAGAGAACTACAATTCATTTCATTTTTGTCCCTTGTTTAATACTCTTGTCTTAAAAGTCTCCTTCATCTCTGAGGTTAAATAACAACCTGTTGATTTGATAACTAAGTAAGTTTGGGAGAAATGAGGAATAATTTTTCTTATTTCCCAGATTACCCAATTTTTGAGAAATTTTAGGAGTAAGCGATCAGGTTCAAGACAACAAGAAAGTTTTACTCTCTTTGGCAGCAACAGAACTTTTTTTTACTCATTTGGTGCCCAGGTTCAGAAACAAATAGTGAAAAATGAAAGCTGACAACACACACTTTCACATACCTTGAGGGGGTCTTAATCCACTGGCAACCGGAAACATGAAGCTGAAAACAGAACAAAGATACATCAGAACTGGGACTTCCCTGGAGGCCCAGTGGCTGAGAACCTGCCTTGCAATGCAGGGGATGCGGGTTTGATCCCTGCTGCAGAACCGAGACCCCACATGCCTAGGGGCAACTAAGCCTGTCTGTCCCAACTACTGAAGCAGCATGTCGCAACCGAGACCCGATGCAGCTAAATGAATATTATTTTTAAAAAATATATGAGATCTTCAAAGTGCAAAGATTTCAGATAAAACATATAATATTTTACATAAGTAAAACTGTAGCCAGGGCCCTGGTATCTGTTCCATGGTATAATAAAATATTGAATTATCCACCATCAAAACAGGTTGAGCATCCACAGTATGCATGACAGTCAGCAGGTCAGCCAAGGGGGAGAATTTTGAACCAGAAGAGGGAAGACTTTGAAACTGACCCTGGTTCCGTCACTGTGCGACTCCCCTGGATTCCGATCCCCCCATCCATAAAATGAGAGGGCTGGCTTAGATTCAATTCAGTGAACACTTATTGGGTGCCAATTACGTGAAAGGCCTGAATGAGCTCAGGCTTGCTGAAGACACAGACGCAGGCAAGTAAATTTTAACATAGGACAGACCGTACTAAGGGCTGTGAGAGGGCCAGAATACTAACAGAAATGAGAAGAAAACAGACTAATTTGATGGGTGAAACCTTCAGAAGGTTTCTGGAGGTACCTCTTGAGCTGTATCTTAAAAGAAAGGCACGCTATACAGCAATAGTTTGAACAGAAGCTCAGAGGCTGAAGCTCTAGGCGTGTTCAGCAAAATGATTTAGGCTCAACACAAGACACAGGATTGAAAAAGAAAGCAGACTGGAGAAGGCCTTTAAAATGTTTGATTCTGAATAGTACATAAAGTCAGATTTTTAAAAATTGTGGTAAAATATACATAATATAAAATTTTACCATTTTAACCATTAAGTGTGAAGTTCAGTGGCATTATGATGTTGTACAACCACCACCAAGATCCATTTCCACAACTTTTTCACCATCATAAACAGAAATTCTGTAGTCATTAAACAATAACTCCCCATTACTTTCTCCCCTCTCAACCCCTGGTAACCACTATTCTACTTTTTGGTTTGATGAGTATGTCTATTCTAGCTACCTTAGATAGAATCATACAATATTGGTCCTTCTGCATCTGGCTTGTTTCACTTAGCATAACATTTTCAAGGTTCATCAAGTTGTGATATGTGTCAGAATTTCATTCCCTTTTATGGCTGGATAATATTCCATTGTTCGTACTTACCACATTTTGCTTATCCAACTCATCTGTTGATGGACAGCTGGGTTGGCTGTTGTGAATAATGCTGTTATGAACATTGATGTACAAGTATTTCTTGAGAGTCCCTCTTTCAATTCTTTTGGGTCTCTACCTAGAAGTGGAGTTGCTGGGTCATATAGTAATTCTCTGGTTACTTTTTGAAAAACTGCCTGTTATCCACAGAAGCTGTGCCATTTTACATTCCCAAAGGACCAGAGTTCCAATTTTTCCACATCCTCCACCAACACTTATTTTCTGGATTTTTGTTTGTTTATAATGATAGCTATCCTAATGAGTGTGAAGGACTACCTCACTGTGATTTGGATGTACATTTCCCTGATGTCAGAGGTTCTCAGCAGGGAAATGATCAGAAATGTGCTGTACGTTTCTCTGGCAATGAGGCATGCAGAGGAAGACTTGAAGTAACAAGAATCAGCTAAAGAAACTTAAAATAATCTTAATAAGAAAAGGGCAATAACCAGCGTAGTAGGAATGGAAAAGAAGAGGTGAATGAAAGTTATTTAAAAGGAAGAATCAACAGGACTTAGCAACTACCTGGGTGGACAACAGTATTGAAGAAGCTGAAAGAACTGAAGATGCCTCTGAAATTCGGGGCCTGAGTGACTACAAGGACGAAGATGCTGTTCACTGCAGACAGGAACCCAATGTCAGCGGTGTGAGGAGTAAGGTGCTAGGAAGGTGTCCAAGAGGAGCAATCTAACAGGCCACCAGAGATCCAGATCAAGAGAAGGGTCTGCATCAACCTAGCTAGGCTCTTTTATTTATTCTTTGGCCACACTTTGTGGCATGTGGGATCTTAGTTCTCTGACTAGGGATCAAATCCAGGCCCCCTGAAGTGTAAGTACATAGTCTTAATCACTGGGCCACGAGTGATTAAGTAGGAAGTCCCCTAGGCTCCTTTAAATAAAGGTAAAAAGAGAAAAAAAATTAAGGTCTGGTTGTGGATGAAGGAGTCAAAGGGATGTATATACATAGTGAGAAGACAACAAAAGACAACCTTGGAGAATTCTTAGTGAAAACTGTGTAGGGAATGGTCACTGACAACGAAGGAAACTGACTATAACTGAAAGTTATAACTGGGGTAGAACCACATTTAAGGAAGGAGTCACCAGTGTCTAATGCTATCGAGAAGTTGATAAGAATGGGGGTTAATAAATAAATAATACTGTTTTAAAAAATGATGATCTTTGAGTGAACAGTTTCATTACAGGAGACAGGACCTTCAGAGATAAAGATTTAGGATACAAAAGATAAAGAGACTGAGAAACAAGGTCTTTGAGAGGAAAGGATTAACACAGCAAAAGGATGAAGGACTTCTTTCTCTGAGACCAGAGAGAAAGAAAATGGGACAAATACAGAGGAAGAAAAAATCAGAGTGGGAAAAGTCCTTAAATCTGGAAGATAAGAATCTGAAGGGGATTTCTGAGAGTCTTTATAGGCACATAGTGAGATCCAGGAATAGTATGCCAAATTTAGGTGTCTTTGCATTTTTTTATTGCATGACACCCTCCTCGACCCAGGAGAAGGGCTAAAACCCAAACTGCAGAGTCTTCTAACTTTAAAATACTTTGATCAAGAACTTTTTTGGTAAGGTGGTTTACAAATTTCTAGTTGGACATCTACCTGGTTACGTGTCATTTACAGCCTTGTAGAGGATCTGGAACACCCACAAATTCTGCTGACAAGTGGGCCTGCACCCAAAGAGAGGCTTGAACGAAGAGTGAACAGCTCTTCTGAACGGCACACAAAATGTATTAGCTAAGTAATGTGTTAACTGGATAAAATGTTTAAACTGCAAGTTGAAAGTTGGTAGGACTGTTTTTTTTTTTAAAGTTAATCATACACTAAGATTTATAAACTGATGAGCAATGCATTTAAGAAGTCAACATGTTGAGACTTCAAATCAGTTGTTTTAAAGATTACAAAGATTATAGACCTATAAAGGTTACTTTGAAAACATCTACAAAAACTAAATGAAGGCTATTACTAGATAAAGAAGATGTAGTACATACATACAATGGACTATCACTCAGCAATAAAAAGGAAGAGAACTGGGTCATTTATAGAGACCTGGATGGACCCAGAGACTGTCACACAGCATAAAGTAAGTCAAAAAGAGAAAAACAAATACCATATATTAATGCATACATGTGGAATCTAGAAAAATGATACAGATGAACTTATCTGCAAAACAGAAATAGAGATCCTGGCATAGAGAACACAGGTATGAACACCAAGGGGGAGAAGGGAAGGGGTGGGAGGAACTGAGAGACAGGGATTGACATATATACACTACTGATACTATATATATAACTATAGAACCTACTGTATGATTCAGGGAACCCTATTCAGTGCTCTGTGGTGACCTAAATAGGAAAGAAATCCAAGAAAGAGGGGACACATGTATACGTATAGCTGATTCACTTTGCTGTACAAGTAGAAACTGACATAACACTGTAAAGCAACTACATTTTAACAAAAATTAATAAAAATAAGAGTATTACTGACAAACATGACTTACTCCAATAATTATACAACAACCCAAACTACCTACTGACCTATGTACTACTCATAAGACTCTCTGTTCACTAGGCCTTCCCATCGCCGTGACAATCTCTTGACCCTTTCCTCTTCCTCAAAATGAGGCCCAGCTGAAACAGCTCTTCTTTGCCTCCAATGATGCTTGAATCCACAAATATTTATAGAATGTTTTCTGTGTGTAGAATGTGCTACAGCAGTTGAAGATAAGATGAGGGGGCCATTAAGGAGCTTACAAAAGCAGGAAATGGATAGGCTTACAAATGATATCCCAGAAGCATACAGACTAACCAAGATTTTTCAACTTTTTTTCCCCTAATATACTTGACTTTAAAAATGCTCTTTTACTTCTCATCTCTTGGGTAAATTTTGCCCTTTATACAACTCTACAATTTATTCCAAGTAGCCCATTCAGGATACCAGTCAAAAGTAGGATAACATCAATAAAGTTGGAAAATACCAGTGCTTTTTGCTTAGCCTCTTAGCAAACAGACAAGTACCTAAGAAATATAGTAAATTATGGTTAATGGATTTCCTCTATTAAAAGCTGACAGAGACTGCCTGGTTCTTTTTCTTTTTCCCTAAAATATACTTAGGTTGCAACCATAACATTAGCTTCTTCAGCCCTCACCACTGGTCTCTAAAAGCCGTACACTTTTAAAATTAAGCATAGTTTCTCAGCCTCAGAAAATCTCCAATACAGTAATACTTACCACACATTTTTCAATATAAAATTGAGTTATTCTCTCATATAGTCTCTAGTTTAATAACACAACATTACTACAACCAAATTTTAAATAGGAAACAAAAATTTTAAAGTTCTAACTTCTATCACAATTCAGGCCATATTTAGGAAAAAAGAATTGTACTCATGTTAAACTACCGACTAAAGGAAATGATCCACTCAACTTTCTACACCGAAGATGCCTTCATCTTCTCTGAAAAAAACAAAAATCCCACATGAAAAACAAAATGACAACAAAAAAACCCCAAATCTGTGTGTAAAATGCCAAATTCTTTTTTATTTCCCTAGAACTTGGTGCCATGATTTATCATATACTTGATTAAATTAATGCCACTCACAAACATTTTAGAAACAGTCCTGACGTTCAGAAAAGAGATTTATATATTTGTCTTCTCCAGCCAGTAATGAATTATGCTAAAAAAAATTAACAAATATGCTGAAAAACTAATGCAACAGTGAAAATCTGAAAACAGAAGGGGGGGAAAAGCAGTCTTAAATCTAAAGACGTGTAGAGAAAATGAAAGATGGAGTCGCACACAGGTGGTTTATTTAACAGCAACTGCTTTTTTTTTTTCCTGGCATATATATATATATATATATATATTACAAGCACCTGCAGGAGGTGATGACTTTAAAGGCTTCACACTGTGGTATTCATGACTCCAAAATTAAAACCCTGCATATCAAAAAACTAACACTTGGCTTTCCAAAAATAATTTGGGATGCTGAAGATAAAAAACTAAATTTATCTCCAAATGTGTATGAACCTCGGGTTGGCTAGCAAAACAAAGTCAGACTAGGTCATTAACAGAAATGGGATGAAAACGTCCCAGAATCAAGCATTTCCTTAAACGGTAAACTTGCCAGGTTGCACTCATTCATTTCTTTTATCGTTCTGGATATAAGAAACACTGGCGATTAGCAGCTGAAATATGACAGAGAAAGCAAATTTGTTTAAGGATTAAGTAAAAGTCTGGAAGCTTTGTCCTTATAACTGCCTACGTGCTGTTCAACAGTGAATTGGTGTTTATTGAGGAGACAGGTGTTAAGAATTACCTCTACAAGAGCTCTTTAACAAATGCAAAGGTCTTCAGGTTTTCCTGTTTCTGGTATGTTAAGGAAGGACGAGACGGTGAAAGGCGAACAGTGTGCGGACACATACACACATATATCTTGGAAACACCTGTCCAGCTCTGTGAAAAAGATCTTTCCGGGCCCCTGGTGAAGCCCTGGGAAAGGGAAGTCTGGCAGCTTCAGATCCAGCCGGGCTAGAAGCGAGGCGTCGGGGTCCCTCCTTGACCCACCCGGCCGGCTGCCAGCCGCGCCAAAGGGACCCTAGCCTCCTGCCAGAGCCCCCGAGCGTAGAGGACAGGAGTCCGGCGCCCAGGCTCCATCCGCCCCTCCGGCCTAGGTTACCGGAGGACGACCCTTCTCCCGCAGCCCTAATTTCGAGGGAACAGGGGTCGGCGCGGGCGAAAACCGCCATAACCGCCGACCACCCGTGGCCGGTACGGGGCCCCTGCGTCGGCGGGGCGCGTCCTGGCCCAGCTCCTCACACCCACCTGCCTCCCCCGGCGGCCCCCGCGCCGGCTCCCGCGGCCCCGCCGCCGCCAGCTCCGCTTCCCGGCCGTAGCGCCATCTTGCTCCGGGCCCGCCGCCGCCACCTTCCCAGCAGCTGTCAGCTCCCGACAGCCACTTCCGGGGCGAGCGCCGGGCCCCACCTTGCCGCGGCCAGGGGCGACGGGGCGGGGCCGCGGGCCCACGTGACCCTCAGCGCCTGGGGGAGGGGCCGCGCCACCCCGTCACGTGACCCGGCCGCCGAAGAGGGGACTCCGGGTGTAATTCTGGTTCGGGGAGATGGGCGGGGCGGTCTGGGCGCGGTTCCAGGGGAGCTGATTCGTTCTTTGGGAAGGCTTTGTGTAAGGCACAGCTGGCCGAGCGGCAGGGAGTCGTCGTCGTTCCTGCGTTTGAAAAACCATCATCTTGGTTAATGGAAAGAATAGAGCGAGTCCAGTTTGAAAAACTGGATGGTGGGTACACGGTGTTCTTTTATAGCTACTTTTTACACAAAGGATAGATGGAGCCTGAATGCCCCTTTGATAGCATCACAACGTCCATTAGTGATGAGCTCTACCTTTTCCCTGGAACTTGGAAGATTTTTTTTTGGTACCTGTCCTAAAAGCAGAAGCTGTTTAGTCACCTGGTAATCCGCGTTTTTCTTTTACTTACCATCAGGGCCAAAACGGTGGTGCATGGGAAGGTTTATCGCACCTAACCTATCTGGGCATATTTTTACTGTGATTTTTTTCCTAGTCAAACTACTGTAAAAGTTGAATGTAAACTTTTTGAAGCCTTGAGGTAGCGTTTGCTTATTAGCAAGTAACTGGTTTGTTGGGTTGAAGGAATCACAAGTTGGAATCAAGATTGCGGGGGGTTGGGGGGAATATCGACAACCTCAGAAACGCAAATGATTGACAGAAAGTGAAGAAAAACTAAAGAGCCTCTTGATGAGGGTGAAAGAGGAGTGAAAAAGCTGGCTTAAAACTCAACATGAAAACAACTAAAGTCAGGACATCCAGCCCCATCACTTCATGGCAAATAGAAAGGGAAAAAGGGGAAAGCGCCACATTTTATTTTCTTGGACTCCAAAATCACCGCAGACAGTGCAGAAGGTGGTGGCAGCCGTGAAACTAAAGGACGCTTGCTCCTTGAAAGGAAATCTATGACAAACCTAGGCAGTGTATTAAAAAGCAGAGACTTCATTCACTTTGCTGACAAAGGTTCGTGTAGTCAAAGCTATGGTTTTTCCAATAGTCATGTATGGGTGTGAGAGTTGGACCATAAAGGCTGAGCACGGAAGTAATTAGTTGGAATTGTGGTGCTGGAGAAGACTCTTTAGAGTCCCTTGGGCTGTAAGGAGATCAAACTAGCCAATCCCCAAGAAAATCAATCCTGAATATTCATTGGAAAGACTGATGCTGAAGCTCCAATACTTTGGCTCCCTGATGTGAAGAGCTGAGTCATTGCCAAAGGCTCTGGTGCTGGGAAAGAGTAAAGGCAAAGGGAGACGGGGGCAGCCAAGGATGAGATCGTTAGACAGCATCACCCACTCAATGGACATGAATCTGAGCACACTCTGGGAAACACTGGAGGACAGGGGAGCCTGGCATGCTGCAGTCCTTGGGAATGCAGAGTCAGAGGCACTTAGCCACTGAACAAGTAACATTATAGTTAGCTTTATCTTTTATTCTTGCCTCAGGGCTTTTACAGGGAAACAGTTTGTAATAATAGTTATCGTTTATTGGGCACAAACCACTGGTTAGAAACGTTACTGTATTGTTTCAAATCCTCAGTGTCCCTAAGAGTTACTATTGGCATTTCACAGGTAAGAAAACCAAGGTTAAAAGAAGTTGTAATTCAGACCACACAGCTGCAAAACACCAGGACCAGGATCCAAGTCAAGTGTTTAACCTCAAAGTCCTTGCTCATTTCAACTACAGTGTGCTATTTGTTTCTTCCCGCATGTCCACAAATTTCATTCCTCCCCTTCTTTAGATGGAACTGTGTAGCAGATGGTCCATTTGATATAAACTGATACATACAACCGAACTCCATATAAATCCATTGACAAATCAAGTTGATGTAGGCTTATGTAGCCACTTTAAAAGATGGGTGATTACACAGGAGAAACTACTTAAAAGAAAGTCAAATGAAGGGAGTATTTCAAGGATCATACAAGACATAATTTCTGTTTCTTCTGGGAACACTTTGTTCTCTTTTGCATGCTGGGTGCTACAAGACTCTGGCTGTCAGCCTCGCCTGACATTTCCAGTTCAGGTTAGGTGCTCTCATGTGATGCTTCAGCACTGTGGCCTTATATCTAACATGGCATTTACCACACTGTTTCTTTACTTTATCCCCACCACTACACTGTTAGGGCAGGGACTGTGTTATGAAGCTTTGTATTCCTAACCAAACACATAATGTTTATTTAAAGAATACTTTTTTGTGACATGATGACATGTCAGGCACAGTGCTAAATGTTTCTAATCTTGAGACATAGTTGGTATTACCCTCGATTTCAGTAATAAAAAAAAAAAAAGATTGGCAAGTAGGTGGCACCAGTACATCCACTTCCAGAATATATTGTGAGTCAAGGATCTGTTTGCAGGAACAAACAAAAACATCATAGGCTTGTTGAAGTATTTCTTGACCTTGCAGCAATAGGTCTCCACTTACATAAATTCTGAAGATGAACAATTTTTGTCCGACTGAATAAAGGAAATAAATGTTTAATTCAAATGTTGCCGAGCAAAGTTTATTATAGTATTGATGACAATAACCAACATTCATGTCAGATGCCATTCCAAGTACCTTATATGTATGAAGTCAATTTTTTATTCCACTGTACAAAACTCAGTTCAGTCACTCAGTCGTGTCCAACTCTTTGCGACCCCATGGCCTGCAGCACGCCAGGCCTCCCTGTCCATCCCCAACTCCCGGAGCTTACTCAGACTCGTGTTCATTGAGTCAGTGATGCCATCCAGCCATCTCATCCTCTGTCATCCCCTTCTCCTCCTGCCTTCAATCTTTCCCAGCATCAGGGTCTTTGCAAATGAGTCAGTTCTTCACAGCAGGTGGCCAAAGTATTGAAGTTTCAGCTTCAGCATCAGTCCTTCCAATGAACACTCAGGACTGATTTCCTTTAGGATGGACTGGTTGGATCTCCTTGCTGTCCAAGGGACTCTCTCAAGAGTCTTCTCCAGCACCACAGTTCAAAAGCATCAATTCTTCAGCACTCAGCTTTCTTTATAGTCCAACTGTCACATCCATACATGACTACTGGAAAAACCATAGCTTTGACTAGACGGACCTTTGTTGGCAATGTCTTTGCATTTTAATATGCTGTCTAGGTTGGTCATAACTTTCCTTCCAAGGAGTCTTTTAATTTCATGGCTGCAATCACCATCTGCAGTGATTTTGGGGCCCAGAAAAATAAAGTCTGACACTGTTTCCATTGTTTCCTCATCTATTTGCCATGAGGTGATGGGACCAGTTGCCATGATCTTAGTTTCCTGAATGTTGGGCTTTAAGCCAACTTTTTCACTCTCCTCTTTCACTTTCATCAACAGACTCTTTAGTTCTTCACTTTCTGCCATAAGGGTGGTGTCACCTGCGTATCTGAGGTTATTGATGTTTCTCCCGGCAATCTTGATTCCAGCTCTGCTTCATCCAGTCCAGCATTTCTCATGATGTACTCTGCATAAGTTAAATAAGCAGGGTGACAATATACAGTCTTGACATACTCCTTTCCCTATTTGGAACTAGCCTTTTGTTCCATGTCCAGTTCTGAGTAATGGAATATTACTCAGCCATAAGAAGGCACACATTTGAGTCAGTTCTAATGAGGTGGATGAACCTAGAGCCTATCATACAGAGTAAAGTAAGTCAGAAAGAGAAACATAAATATCATATATCAACACATATACAGAATCTAGAAAAATGGTACTGAAGAATTTATTTGCAGGGCAGCAATGGAGAAACAGACATAGAGAATAGACTTACAGACATGAGGAGAGGGGAGGAGCTTGTGAGATGTACAGAGAGAGTATCATGGAAATTTATATTACCACATGTAAAATAGATAGCCAGTGGGAATTTGCTATATGGGAGGAAAAAAGGAATCTCGTTGTTATGGCTCCTACTACAAAAAGCCATCAACAAATTTAGAAACAGCGAAATAGAGAGATGAGTAGGTTTATTCTTGGTAGACAGCTTGTGTTGCCTCTTGTCCATTTCCCTCCCACCACACCCCAAAAAAAGTGGGTAGGAAGGGGAATTCAATCTCAAGACTTTACTTCGCAATGTGGTTCCAAATGCCTCTCCACAGCATATGCAACACGTTCCTTCATACTTGAAGGGAAAAATCCAGCTCACCACATTTGGGTGTTGTTACTTTTAGTATAAGCTTTGGTTCTTCTATAAGAAGTATCACTCTGGATTCAAACCACACAGATGTCAATGAATGTTTTTTCCATTGTATAATCATTTAAAAATCACCTATGAATTAAAACTTGACATGATACACTGAGAATTTAGGATCATTTTTCATTAGTCCCACGTTCTTATGGTTGACTTCAAATGTTTGGTATGGGTGATTATAAGACAATATATTCCATGAAAAAAAAATTCATGCTGAAATTATAAAATCACATTTGTGATATAGTTCTTTTAAAAGTCTGTTTTTAACTTTTGTCCTCAGGAGCTTCTTTCTTCTTGCTGTTCTGACCAGTGACCTTTTTCCTGTGACAATGAAAGGAAAGCTGAATTAGAAATTTTAGATATATGTACTTTCCAAAACTCTACCAGTTTAATAAACATTTACTGAAACCTTCACGATCAAGTATGTGAGACATTAGGAACACAAAATTGTGTCTGCCCTTTAGAAAAACATATCCGCCTAAGTGAGACAGAAATACCACAATAAACTACATTACAACATGGCATAAAAGACAGATTCTGACCCAATAAAAAGAGTTCACATTGATTAAGTGCTAGACATTGTTACAAATACTTTATATGTATCAACTCAGATCTTCTAACTTATGAAGAAGATTCTATTAGTATCCTCATTATACAGATGTGGAAAATGAGGTAGAGTGGTTGAGTAACTTGCAGATCATCACACACTGATAATATTAGGACTGAACTCTGATATTCTGATTTTAGAGCTTGGCGAATGGTGAATGCCATCAACTAACTCTTAACACAAGAAAAAACTTTTGAGAAAAACAAAAAAACTTTTGAGAAACAACATTTGCATACTACAGAAGAGTAATGCAAATCAACTCACTTAATCCTTCACCAACAGTGAGTGGCAGAGTTATTATTTATATACCCATTTCCATTATATATAGGAGGAAAGAGGCTTAAAGATGTGATTTGTTTAAACTCACACAGGAAGAGGTGATATTAGAGCCAGTTCTTCTTGCTCCAAATCCAGTCTCCTCCACCCTCTACTACACCAGGGTGAGTTTGCAGTGCCTGAAGTGAGGTCCACTAGGCAACAGGATTTAGGTTTATTACTCAGTTGGGAAGCAGGGTCTGACGATATGGACTTAAGAGTAATCAGCATAGAGCTGAGGCCACAGGTGTGGGTAGGATCATTATTGCAACATCTGTAGTGGAAAGGTAAGCTGGTGTCAGATCAGCTCTTGTGTGTATGCTATGTTAAGAAGTATGGTTTTTAAATGTGAAGAAAATAAGACAACCAAAGCATCTTAAGCAGGGGCTAGGGACAGATTTATACCAAGTGTCCTCAAAGTCTTAGTGCAGCCATAAGTTTTAATAACTTTGAGGCATAAAAAAATTAACAATTAAAATATAATTTAAAATATCAATATTTATTACAGTTCAACAGAGCCACAATCTTATGTTCTAGTTGATTTTCCGTCTTTGTAAAAACTTTCCTCAGCTGCTAGTCAGTACCTGAAAGGATTGCACTTTCAATCCTAGCTTTACGATCACCCACGAATGAGGTTCTGATGTACATGTAACAATTCAGAAGCAGCTCATTGCAAGAAAAAGTCTAGTCAGACAGATAAGGTGACAAAGCAGGGCAACCTCCTGTAGCAATGCACTGGTCTATTAATCCTCTACCAATCCACCCAGGAACTGTTGCCACAAAGACGAAAAATAAAAAATGCATCAAGAAGGCACAAAACTGACTAGGTACAAATTAATCTTTCCAGTGATGTATTTTCGTAAGGTTGTAACATTTATTCCTCCCAAGTTACTAAAGCTTAAAACCACTAAACCCTTGGGACACTCTTTACATGCCATGTACTGGGGTTGAACATGACTTCCCATAATTAATACAAAATGTCAGGCTGACTCTTTCACTCAGAAGGAAAGTGCAGGCCAGTCTTCTCACCTGGGTTCACCTTGTTCCTTCTACGTGCCTAAATTTTACCTATCCCTGAAGATAATTCTGCTTCTGTAAAATTTTTTTGTAAACGACCAATTCATAATGATTTTTCCCTTCTCTAGCTTCTATTTTACTTAAAAATATTCTCTATTTTTTTCATGTATATTAATCTCCTTTCCCTAACTTCAGGAAAGTGAAAGTGAAGTCGCCCAGTCGTCTCCGACTCTTTGCGACCCCATGAACTGTAGCCCGCCAGGCTCCTCTGTCCATGGGATTCTCCAGGCAAGAATACTGGAGTGGGTTGTCATTTCCTTCTCCAGGGGATCTTCCCAACCCAGGGATCGAACCCAGGTCTCCCGCATTGCAGGCAGATGCTTTATCCTCTGAGCCACCAACTTCAGGAAAGGGGTCTCATTTTGCATCCTTTGTACACCTTACTACATATTATGTATGCAGTACATATATAATACAGATATATGCAGTAAGGCTAAAGATGGACAGTAAGTACTTGGTAAATTCCCATATTTTATGTATGTTATATCTTAACTGGTACTGACAGAATTTAAAGTGTCATTTTTCCTTAAACAGTGGAAAGAATAGTACTATGGAGAATATTTCAGTCTACCCCTATGAGATCATGGTTTCCCAGTAGTGACAGGCAAAAAGGGTAGTCCTGTGTACATTGTAAAAAAAAGAAATATAAATAAATCTGCATATAATTTCATATAAATATGTAAATCATAAGTTTATAATTTACATATAAATAAATTTATAATTTACCCAAATCATACTTTTCAGAGATGTTTCAACATGCTTCAGTGTAAATCCTACTGAAATCCTGCCCAGAATACAAAGCTTCAAGAAAGATTCCATTGATGTGAGCTGACAGTCCTAACAAGTGGCCTCAGTAGTGTGTCCAGATGCAGGCTGTGTGGAGACAGTGCATGCATGTGTCTTAAGTCACTTCAGTCATGTCCGACTCTTTGTGATCCCATGGACTGTAGCCCCTCAGGCTCCTCTGTCCATGGAATTTTCCAGGCAAGAATACTGGAGTGGGTTGCCATTTCCTTCTCCATAATGGACTGTAGACCTATCAAATTTTATTTCTAAAAATCTATCCTAAGGAAAAATAATGCCCAAGTTATATGAATATGACAGAGTCAAACTAACTTTTACCATATACTTACCGTTTATCCTTAGCTTTTTCTAAAAAATATTTTGGAGTTGTACTAATGCTCTCCCTTTCCAAGGGCTTCTTAATCATCTTTTTCTTTTGTTTACTGGAAGTTACAAAGAGAAGAAAGAACTGATTAAGTGCAACTTACTTTAGAGAGCTAAAACTAAAACTCGTTTTGGTTCTTGGTCACAAAATTTGTTTAACTATTTACTGGTTTACAGTGACAACACTGTATCCACTTTAATATACTAGTTTACCTAATAGTATCCAGAGCATTAATCCAGAGAGATGATAATTCAACCAATTTTTAAAAAGGCACTGATTATGATTAAAATATGTGTCACTCTCATATTGTCTCTGCCAATAAGCACTAGAGTCTCATTCTGGCCAATTAACTACTTTTTACTAGCTTTATGAATTAAAATCTAAGCATATTTCACTCACATTTAATAATATTTTAAAAATCTGAGTACTTAAAATTTCAAGGATGAAAAACTGACAGGGAAAGAACACACCGTATTCACAAATATTTAAGAGGAAAGTTTTTACTTTAAAATGTTCTAAAATAGTAGCATTGATAGAACTATAATGTACGAGTGTGAAAGTAAGAATGTACATGCAAAGAGAGAAAAACTCCCAAGTAAATTTAAGACTGTACCTTAGCAGTTTCTGGAAACCTTTTATGTATTCTGGGACAGGACATCCAGCCTGCTGGATGACATTGGCAACACTGAAAAAGGTACCGGTAAACATAAATTTGTATCTTGTCAAACTGTTGTTTATGTACTTAAACCCTCTGCACAACAGAAGAGGAACTACGAGTACACAAACAAGAAAGTAATCCAGTGAAGTATTCTGGTAAATTATTACCAATTATTACCAGGAGCAATCATATCAGACTACTGAGAGAACAGTCTGCTGGACTGAAACCAACATACTGCTGAATAATTTTAATAGCAGCTGCTTCTACGCAACATGCCCCAAGCCCTAGCCAGCACAGCCCAGTCTTGGAGGAAACATTGAAGTCAGAGTCACACTTTAATTTATTAAATCACAGGGCTTGGCTGACTTGAACTTCTCATGTACAGTCACTTATTCAATCCTTACAAGCTTTTGTAGTAAATATCATCATTATCCACATTTCCCAGATGGAAAAGAAAACTGAAGTGCACACACTGACATGGCGGGTCATCAGAGTCACATGCTTAGAGTTGCTGAGGAAACTCAGGTGAATCAAGGCTGCTGGAATAGTCCCCTATGTATCACATCAGAGTCTGCTCACAACAAAACCAAGATTGACAGAGCCAAGGCTCAGAAGGCACAAATCAAAATCTGTCACAACCGAGAAACAGGTCAATGTACAAACCACCTCCATCCACAGCTTGATTTCATCTGTTAGAAATATGAACTGCTGTCAGTTATCATCAGCCTAACATTTCTGTAGGCAGCCCAAGTGTAGGAAATATAACTCAGCCTTTACATTAACATCTATGATGATGGGCTATATTAAGATGAGATTCTAAAAATGCATCTATCATAGGTTACCCAGCTTCAAGGGGCTACAACTGAATAATATTGGAGTGTGTTACTAAAACAGTTTTTCCTCTACAACAGGTGACCTGGGACTAAAGATAAAACTCCATCTGCTCCTAAGAGTAATGGGAGAATGCACCATGCTAAGAGATCATTTTGATTAGGCTGTAACGGAAGAGATTCAGGGATTAACTTTAACTATTCACTAATCCAAAAACCTTAATATAACCTTGTGATTAATATAAAGTGATGTTATTGGGACAATTCTGTGAGTCTGAAACTTAAACAAATATTCTCTTGTGAATACTTCCAAAATCTAACAATGGAAGGACAAAAACGAAGCCTTTTGATCATTTTTCTTTCATGGCTAACATTTGGTTGACTAATACCATAACAGAATTTGGGACACAGCCATTATGTAAATAACAGAATTTGGGACACAGCCATTTTGTAATTATCTATTAATTGTGTATAAGAATAATGAACCAATTTTGCCAGCTTAGTGCTAAGCTATTTCTCCTAATTTACCTTCTTAATAATGGTTTATCATCTTCAGTGAAAAATGTAACAGCTTTTCCTTTATGCCCAGCTCTCCCAGTTCGACCTAAGAGAAATCAGACCATTAAAAAACAAACAAAAAAACTCATTTTTGAGGGGAATGGGACTTTCAAGATTCAAATATACAAGTCACTGGACTTTTACAGTACTGAAAATGAACATGCTGAAGGGACTCTGGTAGACGTGCTAAGACAGATGAGTGGGGCGTGGGGGTGGGGACACATGACTCACCTATCCTGTGAATATATTCCACTGAGCTGGTTGGAAAGTCATAGTTGATAACCAAGTTCACACCTTTAAAATCGATCCCTCTGGCCAGCAAGGCTGTACAAATAAGAACCCAGATTTTTCCTGCTCTGAAGCTGTGGACTGTGTTATCTCTCTGGTCAACAGAACATACAACAAATGTTTTAGCACCAGTCTGGGAATGAAAAACAAGTGCTTCATAAATGCCAGTGCTTAGTTGTTCTTTGTTGCTTTGAAAGTTTACATTTGACTTTACCTGTTGCTGTGTTCTGTCTGCATGAATAACATCCACGTTAATACCTTCATATATGAGCTCATGAAAAAGTTCTTTAGCCCTTTCAATGGACTGAACAAAAACAAGAACAGGTGGATTGAAACCCTAAAAGAAAGCACACATAACCCATAACTAAGAGTATAACTGCATCATTTCATAAGATTTTAATTCATTTCAATTTAGAAATTGCCAGATTTCTCAGACCTGTGGTCTAAGTCTGCCTCCATCTTCCTCAGCATCCATTCTCTACAATGGGCTTTTCCTACTCAATGTGAGCAGTACTCTCCATTTTGTTCACTGTCTAATTAATCCTCCTTCACCTTTCTACAGCAATGGATGTCCACTCCTTGAAATAATCATGTTTGCTTCTGTGCCTCAGAACATTTTTGTTCCTTCTTAAAATATAATAATTGTCACTTTAATCCATTATTTATCCTGACTGTGGGTATTCCCCAAAGCCTAGTCCCTGGTTCTCAGTTCTCTCAAAATAATCTTATCAAGTTAGACAAAATTTAAGTTATAACTACCAGCTCTAAGCAAATGATTTTTACATTTTGTATCATCAAACCCTGTTTCTCTCTCAAACCAGCTTTCTATATTTTCAACTGTCAGCATTAGGACTTGACCTTGTTATTATGGTCCACACATCCTTTCAGAATCTAATGAAAGATATGAAGCTGTCTAATAGGCAACCAGACATTCACACAATTTCAGAAGGTTCACAAAACTCAAGTTCATACATGGCTAAAAATCCCTGGAGTATAATCCTACGTAAGTATCTGTGAAAACCTTCCATTTCCTATTGCCAAGTGATATCATTATTAGCAAAACTAACAAATACAGCACAATGTGCCAAGCACTACTCTAAGTACTATATTTGTATTAATTCAGTAATTAAACAAAAAACCCCACTCTAGTGTCCTACTCATGTAAGGCCCCAGTTCTACATGAAAGCAGCAGAGTGGTGGGGGGAGATTTCAATATGTAGGCATACTCTTACTTTATTGCACTTTGCAGATAATGGGTTTTTCATAAATCAAAGGTGTGTGGCTAACCCTATGTTCAAGCAAGTCTATCGACACCATTTTTTCCCCAACACCATTTGCCTACTTCTTGTCTCTGTAGCACATTTTGGTAATTCTTGCAATATTTCCAACTTTTTCATAATTATTATATTTGCCCTGGTGAGCTGTGATCAGTCCTCTTTGATGTTACTAATATGGCACAATGAAGGTGATGGTTAGTAGGTTTAGCAATGAAGTATTTTTAATTAAGGTGTGTACATTGTTTACTTTTTTCCAGACAATGCCACTGCACACTTGACTACAGCATAGTGTAAATGCAACTTTCCTATGCACTGGGAAGTCCCCCAAATTCCTGTGACTCACTTAATTATGATATTGGCTTTACTGTGTTGGTCTGGAACTGAATGCCCAGTATCTTTAAGGTCTGCCAGTTCACAGATGTGGAAAAAGGAGGCTTTCAGGACATCAGTTAGGTCTTTTCCTAGCCTACCCTGAGCTGGGAACAGAAACTTAATTTTATTCTAAGAGGTGAGCCTCTCCCACTTGGGATGAGTTGCTCCAACGTGCTTCTTACTGATTTGCCACTGGATTACTAAACACGATGCAGGAAAACGTGCTCAGCCTCCCGTTAGTAATAGAAGGCTTGGTGAACTTCATCAAAATTTGAAAATGCAGCCCAAATATACCTTTTTAACAAGTTCTCTCATGGCCAGTAGTTTTCCAGTCTCTGAACCAACAAAGAGAAGCTCTTGTTCTACCGTCTCTACTGCAGAATTCCTGAGGAAAAAAACATACCTTGCAGTTTGTGAGAGCCAATCTTTGTTTTTCCCCATAAATTTTAAATAAATGAAAAAATTTACACATAACTCCAACAGAATGACTTTTTCCATTGTCAATATAAGTACCTAATTATTTATAAAGACAAAGTTTTTTGAAATTTACTTTTATCTAGAGAATAATTGCTTTACAATGTTGTGTTGGTTTCGGCCATTTAACAACGTGAATCAGTCAAGTATACATATGTCCCCTCCCTCCCTATCCTACCCCTCTTGGTTGTCATAGAACTCCCTGTGTTATACCAAAGTTTTTAAATTTTAGTTCAGTTCGGTTCAGTTCAGTCGCTCATTCGTGTCCAACTCTTTGCGACCCCATGAATCGTAGCACGCCAGGCCTCCCTGTCCATCACCAACTCCCAGAGTTTACTCAAACTTATGCCCATTGAGTCGGTGATGCCATCCAGCCATCTCATCCTCTGTCGTCCCCTTCTCATCCTGCCCCCAATCCCTCCCAGCATCAGGGTCTTTTCCAATGAGTCAGCTCTTCACATGAGGTGGCCAAAGTATTGGAGTTTCAGCTTCGGCATCAGTCCTTCCAATGAACACCCAGGACTGATCTCCTTCAGGATGGACTGGTTGGATCTCCCTGCGGTCCAAGGGACTCTCAAGAGTATTCTCCAACACGATGGTTCAAAGGCATCAATTTTTCGGCACTCAGCTTTCCTCACAGTCCAACTCTCACATCCATACATGACCACTGGAAAAACCATAACCTTGACCAGATGGACCTTTGTTGGCAAAGTAATGTCTCTGCTTTTTAATATGCTATCTAGGTTGGTCGTAACTTTCCTTCCAAGGGGTAAGCATCTTTTAATTTCATGGCTGCAATCACCATCTGCAGTGATTTTGGAGCCCAAAAAAATAAAGTCTGACACTGTTTCCACTGTCTCCCCATCTATTTTCCATGAAGTGATGGGACCAGATGCCATGATCTTAGTTTTCTGAATGTTGAGCTTTAAGCCAAAGTCTCTGGTGATTCAGTTTCATATATATATACATATACACATACACACACACACACTTTTTCAAATTCTTTTCCATTATAGGTAATTATATGTGGTTTATGTATTTTCCCTTTAGAAGTTTGCATCTGCTAATCCCAAACTCCTACTTTATCCCTCCCCCCTAATTTCCTCTTTGGTATTCGTAACTTTGTTTTCTATGTCCATAAGTCTGTTTCTGTTTTGTAAATAAGTTCACTTGTATCATCTTTAGATTCTACACATAAGCGATATCATATTTATTACTCTGACTTACTTCACTTAGTATAATCTCTAGGTCCATCCATGTTGCTGCAAATGGCATTATTTCATTCTTTTTTATGGCTGAGTAGCATTCCATGTGTGTGTATATACACACACACACATCACATCTCTATCCGTTTCTCTGTCAGTGGACATTTAGGCTATTTCCACATCTTGGCTTTTATAAATAGTGCTGCTATGAACACTGGGGTGCATGTATCTTTTCAAATTAGTTTCCTCTGGATATATGCCCAGGAGTAAGACTGATGTATCATATGGCAACTCTAATTTTAGTTTTTAAGGAACTCCACACTGTTCTCAGTAGTGGCTGTACCAATCTGCATTCCCACCAACAGTGCAGGAGGGCTCCCTTTTCTCCACACCCTCTCCAGCACTTATTCTTTGTAGCCTTTTTGATGATGGCCATTCTGACTGGTGTGAGGTGGTACCTCATTGTAGCTTTCATTTGCATTTCTCTAATAATTAGTAATGTTGAGCATCTTCTCATGTGCCTACTGGATATCTGGATGCCTTCTTCAGAGAAATGTCTATTTAAGTCTTTAAATGTTCTGTTCCGATTATTAAAATGTTATTTCAATTTAAAAAATAAGGACATAAACAATAAGCTGCCCACAATTCTACCATTTTACAATAAACTTTGATATTTTATTGTGTTCCAGTCATATATTTTCATGTTTCCAATTCCTTACAAAATCTTTCTAAAAGTAAAATTACTGGGTAAAATGAGAACATTTTAAAGGTTGCTTCATATGGCTAAATTTTTTTCATAATGTTAGCAAAGGCTTATTTATAGACAGACAGTTGGGAGTGAGGTATCTAAAGGTTTTATTAACACTGTATAAGCCAGTGTAATATACTACACTATGTATAAATACTTTTTCCGTTCTGCTATCTTCCTTCAAAATTATATTCATGGTGAACCTGTTCTATTTTTCTTTTTACACACAGGAGTTTTAAGTTGGAAGTAGATAGGATATTCTTTATCACTTCATTTGGCTTTTTACTTAACATGGTATTATAAGCACTTCTTCTATAGCTATTATCTTCACTTTTACTATTTCTATTCTCCTGGCAACAATACTGGGTTGCTACTCCCTTCTCCAGGGAATCTTCCCAACCCAGCAACTGAACACAGGTCTCCTGCCTTACTGCTGAGGCACCAGGGAAGCTCCATTCCATTTCATGGGTTGCACTACAGTATATCAAGGGGCAGTATTATAATTTCATAAAACTTTTTTTCTATCATTTAGCATAAATGCACCCCAAAATATTTTTAAAAAGGAATTACAAATCAAGTGGCTCAGTAACATCAGCTTCCTTCTCTCAGCCCAACTGAGTTAAGCCATCAAAGAGATTAAATCCTCTGGGTGGCCACAGAACTCATGGTAATACTTTATGGAAGGGAAAAATCAACTAAATGCATGATGATAGTAATATCCGCATGACGATATGAGAATGTCCCTTTAGATTATTCTAACATAGAATATCCTTAATCAAACTTGACTTTAAAGAATATGTTTCTTTCAGTAAAACTCTTTTTATTAATCTTAGGCCACACAACCTGTCTCCTTTAGTGTAAAATAATGACTTTTTTTTAATCAGTGTGATAATGGAAGAGGAATTACCTTGCTCCAATGGATACAGTAATGACGTTGTCCAAGTTCAGTTTGCACCACTGTTCAACATCATAGGCAAAAGTTGCACTGAACATAGCTCTCTTCACCTTGTGGGATGTACAGGCCAAGAAAATGGAAGCCAGCTGGTCTCTGAACCCAGTTTTGCCATCTTCAAACAGTTTATCTGATTCATCTACTACCAGCCATTCAACACTAAGAAATAACAACAAAAATTTGTGGTTTATTGACCTGAAAGATCCAGGACATGTCACTAAACTGCGGGGACACATGAAGAAGTCAAACCACAATGATGCTTCTCAGATCCACATACTGTACCAGAAAAAGGTACAAGAAAAATAAGCAATAAAAAGGTAAAAGAAGATCAACATAAATTAATGTACCTATTCCATTACCCCAAAGGATATGAAGTTCCACTGACAATGACAGAAGTTCCACTGGCATTGGTGATGGAGTTCCATCACCACTGCTGAAAGATGTGAAAATTTCTAGGGGAACTCTGTACTAATTGCTTATCACAATCTGTTAACTTTATTCCAGACCAGATAGTTACTTTTTTCTCAGCACCAACACTGACTGAAAGCTGGCAGATAGCAAGCTCCAAAGGGCAATAATACAAGTATTATATTATAGTTGAAGACAAAATATAATCAAGTTAATGAAAAACACACATAAAAGACATTATTAAAGTAACATACTTTGTTAAGTCTATTCCTGGAGGATCTTGTTTTAATAAATAGATTAGTCGATTTGGAGTAGTCACAAGGATATCTGTAAGGAAAAACAAATGGTACAAATTGCAAAACAACATTCATCCGTCTTAAACTAGAGGATTAAGCCCCCTGTATTTCAGTTAATAACCTCAAGTGGGGAGAAGTGCTGATATGCACTATACCAATAACACAACAAACTAATGTACATATTTTTTTAATACATCATAGCACAAACTACTAAGTCCTTACTCTCCATTTATTTGACCTGCCTTCTTGGTCTCTAAGAGGCAGGAATACAATAATCCAACACTCTGCTTTTCAAACATTCATTTGTTTTTCAGGAAAATACTTTCCTTAAATGGAACTTTATTCAGAAGCTCAAGATAAAAGCCAAGTAAAAGTTTCTCTGGTGGACGTTAAGAGTAGAGATGTAAGCCAGTCTGATCTGCAGAATATTCCCATGGCAGGTTAACCATCAATAGAATAAAGCAGGGATTCTCAGCCTCAGTACTACATTTGATTCAGACAACTCCTCGCTGTAGGAGGCTATTCTGTGCATCGCAGCACGTGTAACAGCGTCACTGGCTTCTATCCCTCTAACAGTAGCACCTCTCCCCAGCTGTGACAAAGTATCTCCATATACTGCCAAATATCCTTGGGGTGGAGGGTGAGGTAGAGAACCCCTGGTATCTATTTATGTAACTACTGAGTGAGAGGAGATCTCTTTCAGCTTTTCTAAAAATCAAACTACACTTTTAAGAATTTTTAGGTGGCAATTCGGATATTTGTAATTTCCAAATCCCTTACATTTCAAGCATGAACTGAACTGAATTTACAACTTCCATCCTCTGGCATGCATGCTCAGTTGTGTCAGGCTCGCTGACCCCAGGGACTTGTCCATGGAATTTTCCAGACAAGAATACTAGAGTCAGTTGCCATTTCCTCCTCCAGGGGATCTTCCCAACCCAGGGATCGAGCCCGAGTCTCCTGCACTGGCAGGTGGATTCTTTACAATTGGTGCCACCTGGTAATCCCTTACCAAATTTCTTAGATGATTTAGGTCCAAATTTCTTGGCTGCAACTGCTGCTTTGTGGATCATGTGTATCCTGAATCCTGTTCCCTCGGATAGTTTTACTAACTCTCGGTGAATCTAAAACAGAAATGATAAAAACATCAGCTGCTGAAATACTTGGATAAGATGTATACTCACTTTTTTAGTATTTATAAAATAAATCTAGTATCAATCCATGAATACCTGAAAGTAACCTGGAATCTTGGCATTTTGGAACTCCAATGCCAAATAAGATTCATAGTTTCTTCAGATCTAGTAAACCAGTTCCAAAAGAAAAAAATCAAAACTCTTGAACTCTGTATTATTTTTAAGAATAGAGTACAGTTTCAAAACAGTTTCATACATGGCATGTATTTACATGTATTTACATCCCACTCTCACACTGAGACAGTCGAATGGATCACAGTATAGTTTTACTTTCTCAAAAACTGAGATGAGGTTTCCTTTTTATAGGTGAGAAGAAAAAGTTTTAAAGAGGAACTGTATATTACAGACCACTTCCCTGGCGGTTCAGACAGTGAAGAATCTGCCTGCAATGTATATGACCCAGGTTCGATCCCTGGATCGGGAAGACCCCCTGGAAAAGAGAATGGCAACCCACTCCAGGATTCTTGCCTGGAGAATCCATGGACAGGGGAGCCTGGTGGACTACAGACCACGGACTTGCCGAGTTGGACTTAACTAAGTGACTAACACACATATGTTACAGTAGCCTTCCAACTACAAGGATCTTAGAGCATATACCAAAGTATAAATGCTAAGATCATCATATTTTAGGAAACTGTAAGACTTTATGCAGTAAGATACCAAGAAGTGTGCTTTGTACACAATACTTGACCATGATAAAGACACGGGCCTTACTCTTCTGGACCTTTCTATTACCCTCTAATAAGAAAGATGACTGGCAAACACAAACATATTCTCTTCAGAAACTACAGGTTATACCTGGCTGGCAAGTTCTCGTGTTGGTGATATAACCAGGGCTCTGAAGCCTTTATTTGTGGGTTGTTTCAGGTGCATTAAAATAGGAATGCTAAAAGCCAAAGTCTTTCCAGATCCAGTAGGAGCAGAAGCCAGCAGTTCTCGACCCTAAAAACAGAGTATATTAAGTACAAGGAAGAGTACATACATTTTTCAGTGCCAGTCAAATAACGCTACCAGCCATAAAAATAAAATCATATATAATAAGTCCAGACACTCACATTCCCATCATTCCTCTAACTTCTCCAATATTTGTTTTTCTTTTCTTTTTAGTTTTTTTTTTTTTCATTTTATTTTTTTAGTTGGAGGCTAATTACTTTACAGTATTGTAGTGGTTTTTGCCATACATTGACATGAATCAGCCATGGATTTACATGTGTTCCCCACCCCGATCCCCCCTCCCACCTCCCTCCCCATCCGATCCCTCTGGGTCTTCCCAGTGCACCAGCCCTGAGCACTTGTCTCATGCATCCCACCTGGGCTGGTGATCTGTTTCACCCTTGATAGTTTACTTGTTTCAGTGCTATTCTCTCTGAACATCCCACCCTCGCCTTCTCCCACAGAGTCCCAAAGTCTGTTCTGTACATCTGTGTCTCTTTTTCTGTTTTGCACGTATTTGCTTTTCTAACATCACCCACCTCTGCTACTACCACCCCAATGGAGTTTCTGAGCATTATCACTAAAGTTAATTTGAACTGGGTAAAGAAAACAGATAACTAAAATCCAGGTAATTCACAACCATATTCCCATTATTTCTATTTTCCTTTTCCCTAAACCTCTTTATCAAAACAAAATCAGAAAACCAACTTTTGGTCCTGATATCTGCATTGCTCCATCCTCATGGAAAATTTTAATAAATAACTAAAGAACTAAAAGTAAAATAAAAAGTGGTGATAACACCAATGACAATCATTTATAGGTGACAATCTTCAAAAAGTCACTGTGCTTTTTAAAGCTTTCAGCTAAGATCACTACACATACAACATTTTAATGAAAATTAAAAGCAAATTTGCTATAACGTCAGTCAAAAACATCCTTCAAATATATTCTTATTTCAGTTCCCAAAGAAAATGAAAAGGATTAATATGGATGAGATAGGAGGTAACTCATACCCTTTGGCTACTAGAACTGGGAGGCCGTCTTGGTTATGTGGTGACAAAAAAGCAGCTCTCACCACTACAAAAAGAAACTCAGAAAAACTTAATTTCAAAAATCTAAGTTAACTCATACTTCTGTCAACACTGCATAAACAAATAATGGTATACTCATATAAGAAAATACTACTCAGCCTATCATATATCAGTAACAAATTGATATATGCAACATGGAGGATCTCAAAAAAGGTACATAGAGTGAAAGAAAGAAACCAGAGATAAAAGAATACATAATGAATGATTCCACTTATATAATAATTCTATAATACATGGCGGTAAGAACCAGAACAGGGCTTCCCTGGTGGCTAGCGGTAAAGAATCCACCTGGAATGTAGGAGACGTGGGTTTGATCCCTAAGTCGAGAAGATCCCCTGGAGAAGGAAATGGCAACCCAATCCAGTATTCTTGTCTGAGAAATCCCACGGACAGAGGAGCCTGGTGGGCTACAGTCCATGGGGCTGCAAAGAGTTGGACAGGACTGAGAGATTAAACAACACAAGGAAGCAGAAGAGTGCTCACCTCTGGGTGAGGGTCGGGTGGGGACCGAAGGGAAAGGGTATGAAATTGCTGAAATTCACTAAACTGTGCACTTGACATCTATGTATTTTTTTAGTATTTAAATATAGTTCAATAATAAAAAGTACTGGGATATGGGAATTCCCTGGCAGTTCAGTGGTTAGGACTCTCTGCTTTCACTGCTGAGGGCCTGGGTTCAATACCTGGTTGGGGAACTAAGATCCCACAAGCTGCATGGCGTGACAAAAAACTTTTAAAGCACTGGGATTAAAAACAAAGTCAAGTTATATACAATAATTCAGTACCTCTGAAATACTTCTTAGATATTATAAACCAAATCACTGATGAATAAACAGAACATAGTCCCTATCCTCAGAAGATGAATGCTTTTCGTTAAATGGAAAATGTTAGTTAGTGCAAAGACACAGTAGTATACAGTGTAAGATAAATGTTGCAAGAAAAAGAAAACACATGGAGAATTGGGTGTTAGGGGAAAGAGTGTTTGTTGGTAAATGAAAAAGATCACATAAAGCAGTAGTGATCAAGACAAACTGTATGGAGGCACAGGCATTAGAGATGGAGTTTAGAGGATGGCAAGGATTTCAACAAGGGGAAATAAGGCAGATGGGAAGATCTCAAAGACAGAGGAAAGAGAATGAATACACACACACACACACACTTCAAGGCCTTCACACTCACATGCAGCATAACTGGAATGGCTTGCATTTGGATTGGTGTAGGGATCTGGAAGCCTGCATCCAGAATGTTCTGAAGCAGTCGAGAATTGATTTTATATTCCTGGTCAAGTTGCTGAAATGTAGCAATTGGGTCAGGAAGATCAGTTCCTTGGACATGAATTTTATGTTTATTCCGGAAGAAGTTTAGCTGAAAAGTAAAACAAAGGGATTTGGTAAAATACATTGTCAGAAGTTGTAAAGCAGTAATAAGTTTCTCAAATAAGCTTTAGTAGCATATGAAGCCATCTAGTTAAATTCCAGGCCCTAAAAGAGACAGATACTACGAACAATTTCCACCCTTTCACAGAAGGATGACCTTCCTAACGATGAAACCTATCTATCCACACTTTCCACACTTAATGTGTCAATGCCATGAATAACATTATTCATATACATGTGCTACTGTCACAGTCACAATCTTATAGAAACTGCTAGAAGACAGGCACTGAATCAATCTATTTGCTTTATATGGCACTTGGCACAAGAGCCAATGCTTTTTAACGATCTACCCTAAACTCTATTTATTAAGACTGAATGCCACTAAAAAAGTCAAGTGATGTTGATTTTTTTATTTTTTTGGTTTTTCCCACTCTCTGATCCAGACAGCCAAATTCTGGATGCGGGATTACCAAAGGAGCTGAACGGTACTCCATCTGCAATACGGTGGGAGTGCAGCAAACTCAACAACGGCGTATTTGTTGTCCCTTCTGAATTCCCCTCCTCCTGATCCCAAGTTACCAAACAGGTTTCTTAAGAATTCCAACTCTCAAATCCCTGTCACGTGAAATTCTTCAAAACCAGGGAGTTTAACATAAAGGATAAAGTGGGCCAATTTTATGTTTATCAAAGGGAAATGAGAAATTTAAAAAACTTAATTCTAAACACATTATCAAATTTGACCCTGTTTAAGTTTCAAGATTTCAAGATACTTTCAAGAATTTTAAACTTTAAAAATTTCAGCCACAGCACAAAGGCTACTTTAAATTTTCATTAAAGTGAAATCTAGACTACTATAAATAACCTTCTATCTTAACAAAATCATACTCACTTTGATGAACAGAAAAACCCAAGCACAGTGAAAAAGGCACAAGGCCAGAAAAACTATTAGGGCAAAAATATTTTTCTCACCTTTTCTTTTCTTAGCTGCTCTAACTTTCTTGAAGTTAGTTTATTTTCTCTTTTAACATTTTTATCTTCAATCTTTGCTTCCACAGATGATATCCACTGTATAGTAGAAACTTCTTCTTGAGAAGTAATTTCTAAAATATATTTTTTTAAAAAATTAAAAGATTTTAACTGCAACATTCTTAGGTGGCACAAATAGGCCACACCTTCACACTGAAAGAAAATGTAACAGTTGATACAACTAGACAGTTTTGGTAACTGGCCTAGCTGACTTTGAAGTTTACCTGGGAAAATAAATATGTAAGAATAGCTAAAAAATTCTAAGAATATTAATTAGTAAAGACTACTTCTGGAATTTTTTGAAAATTTTTTCAACTTCACTGAGGCACAACAGACACAATAAACTGCATATATTTAAAGTATGCAATTTGCATACTTCCCTGGTGGCTCAGTGGTAAAGAATCCACCTGCAATGCAGTAGACATGGGTTTGGTCCCTGACCTGCAAAGATCCCCTGGCAAAGGAAATGGCAACCACTCCAGTATTCTTGCCTGGGAAATCCCCTGGACAAGAGGAGCCTGGCGGACTACAGTCCATGCGGTTGCAAAAGAGCTGGACACAACTGAGTGGCTAAACAGCAACAATACACCTGTTAAACCATCAACACATTTAAGGCCATTTTCATCAGTTCCCAAAACTCCTTGTAGCTCCTTATAGTGCATTACTCCATTCCTAGGCAACTACCTTTTTCTCTCGTTGATTAATTTTTTTCCTGGAATCTTATATAAATGGAATCATATAGTACGTACTAAATTTAGTCTGGCTTCTTTCACTTAGTATAGTTATCCTGAGATTCATCCATCCAATCTATGTTGGAGCATGTGTCGATAATTTTAAACCTTTTATTTACAGGGAGTATCCTACTGTATTGGATATGCAATCTGTCTATCCTCCACTGTCCAAGGACATTTGGGTCATTTCATAGTTTTGGCTATTACAAACAAAGCTGCTATGAACACAAGTATACAAGTCTTTGTGAGAACACAGGTTTTCCTTTCTGTTGGGTAAATTCTAGGAGCAGAACAGGTGGATCACATGGTAAGTGTATGTTTATTATTATTATTTTTAATTCTTTTCCATTTCTACCAAAAAAGCCTACTAGAATTTTAATTGGATTTGCACTGATCCTATAGCTCACTTTAGGGAGAAAGTATCCAGTTGCTCAATCAATAAACATGGTATGCCGCACTACTCTGTTGGGATTTATAACACAGTATTAGTCGCTCAGCTGTGTACGACTCTGGTCCCCCAGGCTCCTTTGTCCATGGGACTTTCCAGGCAAGAATACTGGTGTGGGTTGCCATTCCCTTCTCCAGGGGATCTTCTCAACCCAGGGATTGAACCCGGGTCTCCTGAATTTGCAGGCAGATTCTTTACTGTCTAAGCCACCAGGGAAGCCCATTTACAACATAAGGCCACGTTAATTGAAGCAAGCTTGTACTGGTCTATGAATACAGAATCAGAAGTAAATGAAATAGAACAGAACCCAAAGACCCAAATATATATGGGAAATAAGTTACAATAAAAGCTGTATCTAAATCCAATGGGGAGAAGATGGATTATCAATATATTAAGACAATCGGCTAGACATCTGAAAAAAAAATTAAATTTGTTCCTTATTCACTCCTTACACCAAATAAAATCCCAGAGGGCCAGAGATTTCAATATAACAAAATGAAACTACAAATAAGAAAGTATGGGAGAATAAAAAAAAAAAATTAAGTTTAATGCTTAGGACACAAAAGCAAAAGCAAATTACAAAGGAAAAGATACAGTTAACACATAAAATGGCAAAAATAAATAAGATTATGACAGGATAAACTAAAAAATACGTGTAAACACAGTATGCTAGACTAGAGCTAATTTCTCTAACAAATTAAGAAGAAACAGATGAACAGTATAATAGAAAAAAGTGCAATACTACATGAGGAGGTAAACTATAAAAATAGAAAAAGAAAACTCATACACTGCTGGTGGGCATCACCAATTGGAATGATTTTTAAAAAATATAAAAAATTATGCTCACTTTTATGAGGAGACAGTTGGCATTAACAGACCTGAATTATTACTAATCCACAAGACCTTGAATTGTCCAATTAAAACTCTTTATGCCTATCCACACTTGCTACTAAATGCTTACAGGACATATCTGTGTGTCTCTGGTTGCCAAATATTTGAATCTTTTTCCTAAGCTGGTGTCAGGTCTTTTTAGAATTCATCTTGATGGAAAGCTTTATTAAACTTGCTTGTAGCCAGGAAAGTAAAATGACTTTTACTGCAACACTGTCACCAAAAGTGTGGAAACAAAGTAAATGTTCCTAACACAGAAACTTGTCAAATCAATTATGGAACATCCCTACAACATATAACGGGATACTATGCTATGGTTCAATGAACAAAGCAGTAGACTTCCTAATGATACCACATTTCTGGTGGACAATTCCCAAATATCTGAATTTAAAATCTGTTAACTGCGAAATCCCACTTTTAAGAATTTATCAGACAGATATACCCACACATACACCCAAAGTAGAATAACATTTACTGCAACACTGTAAAAGCAAAAGTGGAGAAACAAGTTAAAGGCCCACCACTCAGGAACTTGTTAAATCAATAATGGAATGTATAATGGGATAAGATGCTATATTAAAACGAACAAGGCAGCACATTTCCTACTCATTCATAACAAATTCCAAGATAATACTGTTATATCTTGTTATAAAGGGGGTAGAGGGAAGGAAGGTTCAGAACAAAACAGCATCTAGAGTATGCAATCATTCATGCTTTTTAAGTGAGGTATAAATACATATCAATAGACTATCTCTACAAAAACATCTAAGATAAACTGATTGAATAATTTTTAAAAATCATGTGTAAGTATTTATTTTACCAAAAAGGTAAAATGGCTGGGAAACTTAATAGATGAACAAGGAAAAAGACAAATATTCCCACAGTTGAGTACAAGAAAAAAAGACCACCTTGTGAAAAATAGCCAGAGAGTACAAACAAGCCACAAAACGTGAAAGGTAAACATCCAGAAAAGCCTATGAGAAGATGCTCAATCTCACCAGTTATCAAGAAAATATAAATAAAAACGTTTCACTCATTAGAATGGGGAGGAAAAAAAAAGACCAACAGTATTCAGCATTGTCACGGCTGTGGGAAGTCATTTTGCAGTTATCTGTTCAAAGGAAGAAGTGTGTGTGCCCTTTGACCCACTGAATCCACTTTGGGGATGCTAATTACAGAAGTTACAGCACCTGTATAAAAAGATATGCTTACAAGTATCTTTACTGTAACAATATTTGTAATCACAAATACCTTGAAACAACTTAAATGCTATCAAATGACAAACAGCAATATATTGTCTGACATATAACCATAAGCTTCTACTATTTCTGTAAATGAAAAAAAAATTAGAGACAAAAACCATAAATCAAGCCCTAACCTGAAGTCATCTTCTTCTTCTTTTTCCTGTTTTGCTCCCTCTTCCTTTCAATTTGGCTCTCTTCTTTTTTCTCTTCATCTTGTAGCTCCTGATGAGTTCTTAATGCTCCACAATCACCTGGGACAGACTTTTTGTTTCCAAAAAAGTCCAGTCCCTGCAGCACCTCCGAGGAATCAAAGTCATATTTCCTTTTTCCTATCTAAAACCCAAAAAATTTTAAATGAAATCTATGGACAGATTTGGCATTGTTATCACTCTAGCAGCATTGACAGTAAGGATGTGGGTACAATGACTCCCAATCTTTTTTGTCTTTCACCAAATATCTGTTGAGCTGACAAGAGTTCGGGCAAATGGAATCCAAGATGATACCTTTTCTGACCTTCTAATAGTAATAATAATAATCATAACAGCAACTAACACTGATAAGCATAACACTTATGCTTAATCTGCATAATCATAACACTGCATAATCAGACAGATTTCTAAGCATGTTTAGATATATTAAATTCCTCCTTCCTTCAACAACCCTAACAAGGTAAACAGCAAAACAGATGAGAAAAATCGAGGCATTAACACGTTAAGTAACTTCACCACGGTCTCAAAACTGGTAACTGGAAGGCCCAGGATTTGAACTTGAATCATCTGGTTCCAGAGTTCAAACTCTTAACAACTACACTATACCGTCAGAGAAAGAAGAAACACAGGTGAGGCACACACACAAAAATGTCTCTAGTCCCAATACCAAAGTTGATATACAAGATTTTCCACAACTGGGCCCCAACTTCTCTCGATTGATCACTCACTACTTCCCTCTGTAAGAGCGCCCATTTCAAATCGTTCGTCTCATTACTTAATACGCCGTGGAGTAGCGGGAATAAAAAGAACCATGCCCACGCAAGCCAAAGCAAACGGGAAGATCACCAAGAAATAATCTGTTCTCTCCGTTTGGGGTTGTTGCTGTTTTTCAAATTCTTTTCCATAAGTTTTGGAAAAAGATAACTTTTGAGAGTAAGATTCTAAACGGTGCTTTGAATAAACTCAGAAGAACAGCCAGGGCGGTAGAGTGGAGGTGAAACGTTTCCCGACTAGACCCAACCAAGTCTAGGACAGGTAAACGGTTCATTCAGAAGGCTGCGGTAAGCTGAACGCCAAAGGAGGGGAAATGCCCCGCAACCAGGCCTCGGGGTCTCCGAGTGCGGACTCCCCCAGCATTCGGCAATTTCTCCGGCTCCCACTCCTTACTCAGTTACTCGCGCTTCTGCCCACAATACCTGGAATCGAGCTGCGTCCGCCGAGAAGCGTCTCAAGTCGAATTTGGCACCCGCGCCGAGCCGGCGAAACAGATCGTGAGCATCCATTTTTACCCAGAAAGCTCCGCGGTCTCACAGCGCCTGCGCAGAGGACTTCCTCTCCCAGAAGGCCTAGGGCGAGCGGAAGTGGCTCGGGGAGAGGGCGGGGCCTCCTGGCTGTGAGAAGTCGGGAGGGTTTACTGACTTACGGTGTGATGTTATTTGTTTGATTAAAAAAATATTTATCCACATCTTCTTATGCCAGGCACTCACTGTTCTAGACTTTTAGGGATAGTTTGGTAAACAACACTCCACGAATCTCACCTCAGGAAACTTACATTTTGGTGGAGATAGAAGATGTTAACAAACAAGCAAAATAATTCCTGAATCAGAAGAATGATATGAGACAAGGGTAAGAATGGAAACAGGGAGGTCAGTCAAAGTAGAAATGATAGTGGTGGCTTGGACTAGGGTGGTATCTGAGCTGATGGAAGTAAATGGGTAAATTTGAGATATGTTTTGGAGGCAGATCTAAGTGCACCTGATGAATTTCATGTGAGTGAAAGGAAGGAATCACTCCTAGGTTTTTGTTTTAAAATCTGGGGTAAGTGACATGCCGATTACTGAGCTAGGAAGGACTGAAGAAAGAACAACTATTTTGTGTGAGGATGAGGCCTGGAAGGTGGAAATTAATTGTTATGTTTTGGGTATGTTAAGATGCCTCATAGATTTCAAGTGGCGGTTAAGTCCAAGTGGGTAGTTGATTCCATGAGTCTGAAGCTCAGGGGAAAAGGTCAGGGTAGAACAATAAATTTAGGAGTCATCAAAATGTAAATGGTACAATGGGATCATATCAAACAAGCATTTAACTTATTAATTGAGGTATACATATTCAACCATAGAGTGTGAGAAATATTTTAAATTGTGTGGCTCCTTTACATTCAAGAAAAGCAAATGTGGAGTAAGGAGGAGATGAGGGCTGAGAGTCTGCTGTACCCTCTGATGGAGTTGGTCCCTAATTCTCTCATAGCAGGAGCAGCTTGTTGTTCCAGTTGTGTCTGCTCTTTAAAAATAAGTATTTTTCGTGAAATGTGAAAGTTCAAGTACTTTTTTCATCTGTTGCTCAATGAAAACAATTTATCTCAGCACAGGAGGGGAAACAAATTGACTGAGTTTTTAGGAAATGGAGTATTGGTCTTCAATTTGGCACATAAATATGGCCACAATCATATGTAAAATCAAGTTGTATGAAACCACAACTGCTGTAGTTTATGTGTGATTTAAGAAATTTCCAAGAATAGTTACACTTAATGAGTTTTTTCTTTATGAGCTGACTTTACAACCCAATCCTTGTGTAAGTGGTGACAAACCTATATGTAAAAGCGTGATCATAAATGTAATCACTTAGATTCTGTGACTAGGGAAGAGAAGAGAACCCAGAACTGACCTTTAGTGTACTCCAGCATTTAGAGATCAGGTAGAGGAGAATGTAACTATAAAAATTTGAGAGGCAGTCAGTGACGTAGGAAGACAAGGAATGTGGTATTCTGGCAGCTAGACAAAAGTTTCAGAAAGAAGGTAGTGATCAGCTGTTTAAAAAACTGTTGAGAGGCTGAGCATGAACAAAAAAGATCACTGCATTTGGCAACATGGCAGTCCCTAGTGACCTGATAATTTCAGTGGCAGGGAGGATGGAAATGAATGAGTGGCTAGAGGTGGAGAACTGGAGACTGTGATGAAACCAACTCTTTCCAAAGGTTTAACTGAGAAGGAAAGCAGAGAAGTAGAGTAGTAACTAGAGGCAGATAGGGGTTCAAAAGCAAGTTTTGCTTTTTGTGTTCAGTATTTTTAAAGATGGGTGTTAAAGGAAATTTGTAAATTGCAAGGAATGATGCAGTGAAAAGATGGAAATTATTGATGGAACAGAGAAGGGGAGAATAATGGGATGGACATGGGATGTGATTTTTTCAGGCAGTATAGAAGGGCTGAGGAGGAGGAAGTGATATGAAATAACATTCCATGTAGTCAAAGCTATGGTTTTTGAATGTATGAATGAATGTGAGAGTATGCATGTTGAGAGTTGAACCATAAAGAAAGCTGAGCACAGAAGAATTGATGCTTTTGAAATGTGGTGCTGGAGAAGACTTGAGAGTCCCTTGAACTGCAAGGAGATCAAACCAGCCAATCCTAGAGGAAATCAGTCCTGAATATTTATTGGAAGGGCTGCTGTTGAAGCTGAAGCTCCAATACTTTGGCTATCTGATGTGAAGAGCTGACTAATGGAAAAGACCCTGATGCTGGTAAAGATTTAAGGCAGGAGGAGAAGGGAACTACAGAGGACAAGGTTGGATGGCATCAACAACTCAATGGACGTGAGTTTGAGAAAGCTCCAGGAGATGGTGAAGGACAGGGAAACCTGGCATGCTGCAGTCCATGGGGTTACAAAGAATTGGACACGACTAAGTGACTGAACAACAGCAGCACCATTCTCTAAGAATGGGAAAATTTCTCTACTGGGGAAAAGCATAGTACCTCTGGGCAGAGAATGCCCATTTAAGTTGGAGACAATGAATTAAAAAAAAGAGACTAATCAGCATGATATAGCTGCTTAGATGAAAGTGTGAAGAAGTTATATTGCTGGCTTTAGCCAGGACTAAAGTTTTTCAGGTGTATGTGGTAGAAGATTATGGCAGAACCCTGTACTCCCTCTCTGCCAACAAAAGTCCCTTGGGATTGATAGTCAACAAAGGTTTGACCTCCTGAGAACCAAGAAGGAAGGGGAAGTGCATAGGCATGGGTCTCTTTTATTAAGAATAATACTCTGCATTATATTAACAAACTAACTTGCTTCCCTTCTTTCAGAGGAAAGAGTTGTATTGAGTGTTGAGTATATGTATTTTACTTTCATAAGCACGTAGTTGGAGTTAAGTCTAAGTTTAAATTCCTCCCAGCCTCTCTGCCTGTTAGCTGTGACCTGATCAAATTAACCTCTCTTTGTCTAATTTCCTCATTTGTAAAATGAGGATCATGAAACCTATGACAGAATTGCTATGAGGATTAAGCAACACTCATAAGGCAATGGTATATAGTGGAAGGAGCATGGGTTTTGGGTGTCAGAAAGACTGTGTGAATCATTTAATAATTTGATCTTCTTAGGTAGGTTATTTCAGTGCTCTGTGCCTCAATTTCATCACTGGTAAAATGAGGATTATAGGATTATAATACCTACCTTGAAAGCTAGGAGTAATATTGGTTCACCACACAGAGCTCAAATGGTAAGAACTGGCTCAGGATTCTCTTATCTATGTATCTGTCAATCTCTATCATTTATCTTTCTATATACCTGTCTATTTATCTATCTTATGTATCTATATTTGTCTATATTAGGAATATATATTACATATATGTGTGTCTTATTATATAAAGCTTTTGGAACAAAATTTCAAACACAGTAGATGCTTAATAAATATTAGTCCTTATCTTTTTTGCAGTCCATTCTCCTAACGCAATAGTTCTTTTTTTCTTTTTCTTTTTTTTTAAAGCAATAGTTCTTGACCTTAACAGCACAGGAGAATACCCTGAGGAACTTAAAAAACAAAACAAAAAAAAAAAACTGGGTCCCATCCCCAGAAATACTGGTTTAAGTGTTCTGGAGTAGCTCTTTGGCCTGTAATTTTTGAAAGCTTCTGAAGTGAATCTAATTGCTGTCAGGATTAAGAATCATTGCTAGAGTCATCTTTCTAAAGCCCAAATGAGACTATGTTACTTCTCTGCTTAAAAATTTCTCGTGACTTCTGCGGTGGTCTAGTGGATAGGAATCTGCCTGCCAATCACACATGGGTTTGATCTGGGCTGTGTGCCACAACTCCTGAGCCTCCTTGCTTCAACTACTGAAGCCTGCATACCTAGACTAGAGCCCGTGCTTCACAAGAGAAGCCACAGCACGGAGAAGCTGCTCAGCGCCGCAAAGAATAGCCCGCACACTGCAGCAAAGAGTACCCCCACTCGGTGCAACTAGAGAAACCCCGAGCATGGCAATGCTAACCAGCACAGCCAAAAATAAATAAACCCATTTTTAAAGATTTCTCATGATTTCCTGTCATCTACTGAATGTGGTCTGAGCTCGTGTGGCATGTATGCTAGACCCCGAGCAGTGATTCTCAACACTCTCAGGACACATGACACACTCCCATAAATAACTTTGGCTTGGGTTCAACTGCCTCCAGTTCTTTAACTTGCTAGTTGTGTGATCTTAGGCAAGTTACTTATCCTCTCTAAGCTTTAATTTTATCATCTAATTTCAGCTATGCTTCTTCTAACTCTGAACCTTTGTACCTATTTTGCTTTCTTCTTGGAATGTCCTCTCTCTTTTTGAACTATGGTGAACACCTTATCTTCAAAATTCAGTTTTATGACTTATGATTACCAGGACTTCCCTGGTGGCTCAGACGGTAAAGTGTCTGCCTACAGTGTGAGAGACCTGGGTTCAAACCCTGGGTTGGGAAGATCTCCTGGATAAGGAAATGGCAACCCACACCAGTATTCTTGCCTGGAAAATCCCTTGGACGGAAGAGCCTGGTAGGCTACAGTCCATGGGGTCGCAAAGAGTCTGACACAACTGAGTGACTTCACTTTCACTTTCATGATTACCAGAGGGGTGGGGAGGCATGAAGGGATAAATTGGGAATTTGGGATTAACATGTTATATATATATATATATATGTATATATATAGACCCTTGTTGTTTATCCAGTTTACATACATATATATACTGTATATATATATATACAATAGCTCAGGGAACTATATTCAATGTCCTGTAATAACCCATAATAAAAAAGAATCTGGGACTTCCCTGGTGATCCAGTGGTTAAAAGTTCACCTTACAATGATCCAAAATCTTGAAAACAAAATGGAGTTACAGATAAATAGCCTGGAGACAAGGATTGAGAAGATGCAAGAAATGTTTAACAAAGACCTAGAAGAAATAAAAAAAAACTTCACCTTCTAATGCAGGAGGTGCATGATCCATCCCTTGTTGGGGAGCTAAGATTCCACATGCCTCCTGGCCAAAAAACCAAAAAACATAAAACAGAAGCAACATTGTAATAAATTCAATGAAGACTTATAATGACCCATGTAAAAAACAACTTAAAAAAAAAAGATTCCGAAAAAGAATATGTGTGTGTGTGTGTGTGTGTGTGTGTGTGTATACATGTAAAACTGAATCACTTTGCTGTATACCCGAAACACTGTAAGTCAACTATTCGTGAATTAAAAAATCAGTTTTTGTGTTCTCGGCTAAGAAGCTTACCTTGAATGTCCCCTTCTTGACATAGTCCATCTTCTTTCTATGAGTTCTTATGCCACTTTGTAGATGTTTTCCACATCATCACATACCAGACTGTAAGCTTTTTGAGGGCTGAGCCTGTATCTTATTTATCTTCATATTATGTTGGCCTACCATGGATACTGTTTCATCCTGAAGTGATCAATAAATTTTGTTGAATGAATGAAGTGAAATAAAATAGACAAAGATTCCTGAAACTGCCAATCTTGTGGATTCAGCAAAGAGCCTATATCTTTTGCTTGGTGGTTTGTAATAAATTGTGACTGAGTGAGTGAATAACGTCAAATGAAAACTGTCAGACTGATACCATTTTCTACTGTGACAATGTCCAGCTGACTCATTAAAGGACCATTTCCTCTTAAGAAAAAACAAAACAATTAAAAACCATCGTCAATAAAAGTGGTAAGGACTTTGAATCATGGTTTTGTATAACTGGAATTTCTCCAAAAACCAGTATGGTCTGACTGGTAGACACACATGGTTTCTCAGCTGTAGCAAGTGAGTACACAAACTTTGTATAACACTGCAGTGGATTTGGTTGGGATATCTTGTTGTTATGGACAGAGTGACCACTGCCTGCCCTAAAAGTATGTTTTTGAAAGTCTTTCTCCTCCACTCCCTGCTTCTCATTCAACAAACTTTGTTATTGTTTTCACAGTGTGCTTGGCATGGACTTGGGTCTGGAGATGCAGAGATAGATATAGTTCTTGTTTTCAAGTAGCTTAAAGTCTCCTAAGGATAGTGACTAAAGTCTGTTAGAACCTGTTTTCAAACAGAGCAAGCACTGTAATATGAGTTATAGGAGGTAAGGGAGTGTTTGGGCTGTGGTATCAGAATGGGGTGGACTTCATAGGAAACTAGGAAAGGTTTGTAGAGGAGATAAAGCTTGCAAACCCTTTAAAAAATGGATGTTGATGAGTTAGACGACAGGCAAAGCTCTTCTGAATAAAGGGAACAGTAGCAACAAATGTAAGGGGTTATGATGATCCCTGTTGTGTTTGGGGATCTACTAGTAGATCTAGCTCCACTAGATACACTATCTAGGATAGTGTAAGAGCAATATAGTAAAGTTTAATTTTAGGATCTACTAAAATTGGGGATCTACTAGTGGTTCACCAAACCAGAAGTGGATGACGCCGTAAGAGATGGAGCCGAGCAGGTGGGTAAGGACTAGCTCCTGTATTCCTCATGAGCACGCCAAAGAGCTTGGACTTGATCTTGTAGGCACTGAGAGTCCTTAAAGGATGTCAAATCAGTGATATAAACAGTGTTTTCATTTGAAAAGATCACGCTAGCAGCAACATGGAAGGGAGGCAAGTCTGGAGTCAGGGAGATCAGAACATCGCAGTAATAGTCGAGTGAGGGAAGAAGGCTGTAGTAAAAGGGAAGAGGAGAAAGCAGATCAAAAGGACGTGAAGGTTGTGATGTTGATCGTACTGCCTTAGTGACTGGATGTAGGAAGACAGGGAAAGAGAAGTAGCTCCCAGGTCTCGAACTTTGGTGACGGGGTGAGGGGGTCTCTGTTTACGGGGATGGGAAATAGTGGAGGGCTAGGATAGTGTAAGAGCAATATAGTAAAGTTTAATTTTAGAAAATTTAATTACATTTAATTATTTTATTGCTTTACAATGTTGTGTTAGTCTCTGCTGCACAATGAAGTGAATCAGCTACATGTACACATATATCCCCTCCCTCTCAGACCTCCCTGCCCCCATCCCACCCATCTAAGTCATCAAAGAGCCCCGAACTGAGCTCCCTGGACTATATGGCAGCTTCCCACTGTCTATTCACACATGGTAGAGTGTAAAGTTTAATGTTTTAAAAAATTATTGTAGGGCTTCCCTGGTGGCCTGGTGGTAGAAAATCTGCCTGCCAGTGCAAGAGACACAGATTTGATTCTTGATCTGGGAAGGTCCCACATGCTGCAGAGCAGTCAAGCCCATGTGCCACAACTATCGAGCCCATGTGCTGAAACTCCTGAAACCCGTGCACCCAAGAGCCTTGCAATGAGAAGCCTGCAAGAAAAGGCACTGCAAAAAAAAAGAAAAAAAAAGAAAAGGCACTGCAATGAGAAGCCTGTGCATAGCAACTAGAGAGTAGGCCCCATTTGTCACAACTAGAGAAATAAAGTTTTATTTTATTATTTATTTTTATTTTTGGCTGTGCTGGGTCTTTGTTGCTGTGCCCGGGGTTTCTCTAGTTGTAGAGAGTCAGGGCTACCCTCTAGTTAAGGTGCTTGGGCTTCTCACTGCAGTGGCTTCTGTTCTTGCTGAGTACGGACTCTAGGCACATGGGCTTAAATAGTTCTGGCGCATGAGCTTAGTTGCCCTGAGGCACATGGAATCTTCCTGGACCAGGGATCAAATATGTGTCTCCTTCATTGGCAGGCTGACTCCTATCCACTGTATCACCAGGGAAGTCCTAAAGTTTAGAGAACAATTGAGTTTGAGATTTGTCTGAAACACCTAAGTGGAGTTTCTAATGATCATTTGGAAATAGGAATTACTAGTTCTTTGCAAAGTGAGTTAGAAACTTCTAGATCACAACTTCAGGGTCTTAAGGTAACAAAACTGCAGCCATTCAGACTCAGACAAAAATCTCACTTTCCCCGGGGCTAATTTTTCAGTATCAAATTCTCAAGACTGACCAATACTCTAGTCCTTTAGAAATCCAAATCGAGGGCTTAAGAGATCCAGATTCTTACACTTTTTGTACATTTCTGTTTAGCCATTGAGTTGAATGTACAAAATGTTAAGAGTCAAAAGAATGGAATGTACTTTTCAGGTTTTAATGACAGTAATGTGTGTGCTTAGTCACTCAGTCATGTCCAACTCTTTGTGAGCCCATGGACTGCAGCCCTCCAGGCTCCTCTGTCCATGGGGATTCTCCAGGCAAGAATACTGGAGTGGGTTATCATGCCCTCCTCCAGGGGATCTTCCCGACCCAGGAATCGAACCAGGATCTCCTGCATTGCAGGCAAATTCTTTACTAGCTGGACTACCGGGAAGCCCCTTAATGACAGTAAATGCAGTGTAAATATGAGCACTCAAATATGCTTGTAATCAGACTAGAATTCAAGTAGGTGTTGCCGGGACCAAAGCTGACCTCATGGTGGCACTCCAGTCTTACTGGAATAAAGGGCTCTGGCATCATCCTATTCACCTCTAAGTGGACGGGCCACACTGAAGTAAAGAGCTGGCATAAATTCTGTGTCCACAGACCTCAAAGTTAAACTTTCTGGGAGAATTTACAGGGAAGGATGTGTGTGTGTTTTAATCCACTCTGATCTAAGGCTGGATCAGCACATAAGGTATAATATGGTAGAAGGTCTCCATCCAAAAAAGAAATTTCACCAGGGTTCACAATTAACCAAAATAATATCTTCATTATTATGTAATAATAATTGATAATAAATAGCTACATGTATTGGTGGGCTTCCCTGGTGGCTCAGTCGGTGAAAAATCCACCTGCCAATGCTGGAGACTCAAGAGACACAGGTTTGATCCCTGGGTCAGGACGATCTCCTAGAGGAGGGCATGGCAACCCACTCCAGGATTCTTGCCTGGAGAATCCCATGGACAGAGCAGCCTGGAGGGCTACAGTCCATGGGTTTGCATAGGTCAGACATGGCTGAAGCAACTGAGCATTCACACACAGTGAGGACCCCTACTGTTAATTTGAGGCCTCTTCCTGAAACTCTTCACCACCTATAAGAAAGAGATATTTACATAGTCATGAAATATGTCCCATGGGAAATTTATTAATTATAAACCAAAAAATAGCAAATTTACAGTGGAGAAGTCTAGCTGGTATGTTGAGACGGTGAAGTAAAAATGAGAAAGCACATGCAGTAAAATACCAGTATTTGTGCCATAGAGAGATTCTTTTCCTTTCACAGGGGCAGAAACTAGGGTACCGGGAGGAGCTGTTGACCTGATTGGCCAGCAGTGGAGCAGAGGACTGATTTCTATCTTTGATCTTCATCTGTGAAAGCCCAAATCCCACGAAAGTTTCCAAATGAAATATTTACCTTTCTAAGGGGTAGAGAATTATTGGTGAATCCTAGGCTATATAAAGGAAGACTCCCAAGTGAAAGACACAAATAATAAAACTCCAGGATAATATTATTGTACTGACCATAGACAGCAGAGGTGGGAGTTAGTTGTCCTTACTCCTACAATGCTTAATCAAGAGTGTCCAATCATATTTATACAGCATTTTTTAAATGCCTTACGGACATCAAAGCCAAAAAGCTTCTCTGCCTCTCTAGGGGTTAATGTGAGCATTTTGTACATCGTCATCCTAATAGAATGACCAATTTGCTTGTTTTTTTTTTTTTTGCTTTTTTTTTTCCTTTAAAGAGCTGTTCTTCTAGTGAGAAGGAAAAGATGTTCAGAGAAGCTTTTTGTTCAACGTGTCGGTGTTTGCATGATTTACAGTGTAATTAACCAGCCCTGTAGCACCAGCCTACCAGCTTCTTTCACTATTCATCATGTTTTCAGTGATTTCAGATCATCAGCTCTGCTGGTAGGAAATACCTCCTCCTTAGAGATGTAAAAATATTGTTTCCCTAATCATTCCCACAGGCGGAATGTGACCCATCTTTGTATTAGTATTGTTTTTCAGACCTAAGGGATTCCTCCCCTACCCCATTATTTTTGCCCATCTTTACTCTCAGAGCTAAAATGTAATTAAGTAATTACATGCAAAATCTAATAATACTTAGGAAGAATTTTGCTATTTGATTGCTTATAGTTACTAGTACATATTTGTTGAGATATAAAAGTCTGTAACTCAAAATCTAAAACAAAACACCTATTCTAACAAATGCGTAATAAATATCACCACAAAAACTATTTTAAATGTCTATATTCAAACCTTGCTAGGCACCTAAAACACTTAAAAGGCGTCTACTTTGGGTCCAATAACTCTCCTTCTAAAAAGTTATCCTAAATATACACCTCTAACAATATGAAAATACAAATGTACAGCGTTAATCATTGCAGTACTGTTTGTATTTGCAAAATATGGGACACTGTAAGTGCCCATTAGAGGACAGAGATTGAATGAACTATTGGCACGAACACAAAATTTAATGTTATGTATCTGTGAGAAAGACTGAAGATGATGTCTATAAACTGACAAGGAATAATTGCAAGGATATATAATTCAGTGAAAAAAAGCAAAGGACAAAAGAGTATCTATAATATGCTACCTTTTGTGTAAGAAAAAAAGGGAAGTGAGAAAATATACAGGTGACTTTTTTGACCAAAAAGCAAACCAGGAAGGATAAACCAGAAATTAATGAGATTACTGTTACTTATAGGAAGTGGTTGGGAATGAGGTTGAAACAGTGAGTAGAAGACAGAAAGTGATATTTCTCTTGAATATTCCCCTTTGTATAGTTCTGTCTTTTGGAGCCATGTTAATGATTCATATATTAAGCAGAACACATATACACACAAAAAGAGGAAAAGCTTAAAAATGGAATACAGATAATTCAGCCTAGGTTTTAAATAAATAATCACATGGAAGAACATGTGTATATATGTGGGACAGAGAATTAACTGAACCCAAGGAACTTTAGAATATAATTTTTTTTTGCTATATACTCTCAGACTAAAGAAAAAGTGAACTGTAAATGAATATTAAACTGTAATTGGCTTGGTTTTTTGCAACAGTTGGGGGTTTTTTGGTAGGAATTCTAAAACTACTTTCTGTGTATTCCGAGATTGGGTAAATAAATAAACATACAAATATTTTATGGACAATGAGTTCAAGTTTCTCACTGAGAGAAAAGAGCTTTACAAATATGGAAAGAAAGAAGAGTAGAATGAATTCTATAGTATTGGATCAGAACTGAACATGACAATCCTTCCAGTGAGAAAGTCCAGAAGCAGTGTCACCGTAGGAGCAACTGGGCTTCTAAATTCTGTTTGCTAATAAATAGATCCACGGCTCCTTAAAGGATTGGCTGATTCTAGAGCTAGATCTGGGAAAGAACACACACACAAATATAGGAAAAGTCTAAAATGGAATGCAAACAAATCAACCTAATGGTTTTAAATGAATAATACAATCACTTGGAAAAGCAGGTGTATGAATATGAGACAGAAAATTAACTGAACCCAAGGAATTTAGAATACATTTTTTTGCTACATGCTCTCAGACTAAAGACAAAATGAACTGTAACTAAATATTAAACTGTAATTTGCTTGGGTTTTTGCAGTGGTTGGGGGTTGGGTTTGTTTGGGGTTTTTTTGGTAGTAATTCTAAAACTACCTTTGGTGTATTTGAGATTAGGTAAATATTTATGGACAATGAATTTCAAATTTCGAAGAACAAGATGAACCTTAAACTCATTGTATTAAATGAGTAAATTAGGAAATGCTCAAAAAATGGTGGGGCATATCAGAATGACAAAAAAGGCTACACAGAGAGACTTCCCTGGCAGTATGATGGTTAACTCTAGGCTTCCAATGTAGAGAGCTCAGATTAGATCCCTGGTCAGGAAACCAAAATGCTGCATGCCTCAAGGCAAAAGAAAAAAAAAGAGCTATACCAAAGGGGACTAGTACGAGCCAAATCTGGGACAATTAAACATAAAATAAACAATGAAAGTCAGGTATTATAACCCACTGAGTAAAATAAGAATATATCAACATATAAATAAATGAAAAGAGTAAATAATGTGGAAGAAGATAAAGTGAGTCCCAGTAGAATGTCAGCTAATAAACATAGAAGGAATGATGGAATTTAAAAAATCACACATACACAAAAGAAAAAAAATCACTATTTGGCAACTGTCACTGTAATAATTGAATCATTGATGGATGGTAAGATTTGGAGTGGGTGAAATTTGGATGAGAAACAGGACATGTCAAAGTATGTTCTCACAAGATATTATTAATTACAAAGAGAAAAGTAGTGAATTTAGAGTGGAGAAATTGCCAGACGCCATGTTAACAAAATGATCAAAGTAAATGATAATGCAAATTAATAAAATAACAATATTTGGGAAATCTTGGTGAGACATACACAGGAATTTTGGGTACTATTTTTACAACTTTTCTGTAAGTCTGAGATTATGTAAAAATAAAAGGTTAGAACAGGTAATTACAGCACTTTTGAGGTGTTTGCTAGGCTATAGCAAGACATAGGTAATAATCAATATATAGGAAGTTAATTCTGCTTGCCTCCTTGGCAGATTAGTTTATGGAAAGTCATTGTTGGGGAGTAGGGTGTGGCAGGAGGGCAAAAATTTTATTAGATGTTCCCTTGAATGATATTTTAAAAATTCTTTTTGAAATAATATAACCTGTTGAAAAAGAGTTTCTGATAGCCATTAAAAATATGTATATATAGCTGAATCATTTTGTTGTACACCCAAAACTAACACACCATTGTAAGTCAACTATACTTCAATAAAAATAAAATAAAATAACAAATATATAACTAATTAAAAATGAAGCTTTTCTGTACTTAAAATCTAAGCAAGAGAATTCTATAACCATTTAAAGACTACTATGCAAAATACTGTATAAAAAGAAAAGCACACTAAAATGCTGGTAATTAACTGAAATAAAAATCAATGTGATGTTCAAAAAATTAAATAAATAAAATTTAAAACTCTCTACTATGTACCAGAGACAAATCCTTTTTCTAGTCTTTAAATAACTAGATGCAGATTTAAATTCCAGTAAACATAAAAGTCAAAGAGATTTTAAGGCATTTAGAATGAAGTAATTTCTGTTCTCTTCCCAGATAGTAAATTTAATAGAGATTTCTGATTACGATGGCACTTATAAAGCTTTGATGTAACTGATGTAGAGACATACTCCAAAACTGTTTTTTTTTCTATCACATAGAGATAAGTCGAAGATCATTGAAAAGAACTGTCCTAGGTAACAAATACTACTACTGCAATGACTTGTTAGACACTGTTCTAAATATTGTTCATGTGTTAATAATCCATTTAATGTCACTGCAACCCTGTCTAATAGTGTCTAATAGAGCAGTGAACACTATTATTAGACTCAGTTTACAATTGAGAAAATCAAGGTTCTCAAACTTTCTTGATTAACTGTGCTCTTAGTGTCTCAGTAGTTTTTTCATGGCAACTCAGGCCAATACCTAATAATTCCATTAACAGAGTTGTTAGGGTCAACTATCTTAACATCTTCCCTTGAACACAAGGGCTTCCCTTGTGGCTCAGCCTGTAAAGAATCTGCCTGCAATGTGGGAGACCTGGGTTTGATCCCTAGGTTGGGAAGATCCCCTGGAGAAGGGAAATGCTACCCACTCCAGTATTCTGGCCTGGAGAATCCCATGAACTGTATGGTCCAGGGGGTCGCAAACAGTCGCACTCCACTGAGCAACTCACTGTCCACTAGCACTATCTTAACATCTCTCTGTGATTTCACAACTTAGTAGCCATTAAAAATACATATAAGCTGAAAGAGAAAATATATTCTTATTCTATTGTTAAATAATCATCAGTTCAGTTCAGTCGCTTAGGCGTGTCTGACTCTGTGACCCCATGGACTGCAGCACGCCAGGCTTCCCTGTCCATCACCAACTCCCGGAGCTTACTCAAACTCATGTCCATTGCTAATGGGATGGATGAGCCTATTGAGTGCTGTGTGTGTGTGTGTGTGTGTGTGTGTGTGTGTGTGTGTGTGTGGGTGGGTGTGTTCAGTCACTCAGTCATGTCCAACTTCTTCCAGGCAAGAATATTGGAATGCGTTGCCATGCCCTACTCCAAGGGATCTTCCTGACCTAGGGATTGAACCCACATCTCTTGGGTGTCCTGCATTGGCAGGCAGATTCTGACCAGCTTTGAAAACTTTGAGCTCAGATCAGACACTGCCACACTCATTTCCTGTTCCACACTGATATTCATGCAGTACTTGCTTTTCATCACAACTGCAGAAAATCCAACTTCTCAAAGACATTGACATCACTGGGACTTCCCTGGTGGTCCAATAGTTAAGACTCCTCAGTCCCACTGTGGGGGGGTGGGGGCGGGGGGCCGAGGTTGCATCCCTGGTTGGGGAACTAAGATCCCAGATTTCACATGTCATAACTACCGAGCCCACACACCACAACTGCAGAAGCCTGTGGTCATCGAAGCCCTAGCACAGCCAAAAATAAATAAACAAAATTATATAAAAAAGAAAAGACATGCCTTTTATCAAAAGGATAATAGTCTAATGCTGGAACCATGATCTATCTTGGTGTACTAGAAGTTCACGTGGTTTCAAACAGATGTTGAGTAGCACTGTGTTGCCCTTTAAACTAAAATATTCTATGTTGCCGCATTAACTTGCTGCTATGGTACTCTACAGTGCTTTGGGGCATATTTTGAGAACTGTGGATCTAACACAGAATTATTACTCAGTTTGGCGGACAAAAATTCTTAGGGGAAAATCAAAATCAGAGTGGTGTGAACATTAACAAATTGAAGAATGAGTTAATATTTTACAAATCTTGTTCTCCATGTATCTCTTCAATGTGTGTTTTTTATTTTGTTTATATCTGACTGCTTTAGGATAGATTGTTTAAAAAGAATTTTATTGAAACATAGTTGATTACAATATTTTATTAGATTCAGGCATACAATATAGTGATTCAATACTTTTATAGATTATACGGCATAAACTTCTACTTTGCAGATAACAAAACAGAAACAGAATCATCTGGAATGAACAATAAAATGTTCACATCATATAGGTCAAAGGTAAATGCTGGCATTTAAGGAGTGGGGAGCAAGGACAGTGCATGATAAATGGTTTAGCTGATAATATATGTAATAAAAATATTTTATGCTACCAAGCACAGAGAGTGAACTCAAGGAAGTTTGCAAGTTTAACTGAACCTCTCTTTTAAGCAAATTTGTTACTTAAAAACCTGAATGTTTTAAACCATTATACAGGGGCTTGATTATTTTACAAAAGAGTATTATTTAAGATTCCTTGGTATATCTAAAGTATGATGTGGTTCACTGATATTAAAATGAATGCTGAATTTTTTTAGCATATTAGTTGATAAAATATCTCTGCTGTTTATGTTGCATTTTGAGTTTCTTTTCAAAAATTTTTATTTATTTGGTTATTTTTGGCTGTGCTGGCTCTTCATTGCTGCACACGGGCTTTCTCTAGTTGTGGCGAGCAGGGGCTACTCTCTAGTTGGCATGTGTGGGCTTCTCATCGCGGTAGCTTCTCTTGCTGTGGAGCAGGGGCTCCAGGCCCCACAGGCTTCAGTAGTTGTGGCACATGGGCTTAGTAGCTTTGGGGGCATGTGGAATCCTCCTGGACCAAGGATCGAACCCATGTCCTCTGCATTGGCAGGCAGACTTTTAACCACTGGACCACCGGAGAAAGCCTGCATTTTGAATTTTCTGTCTTTTAAGGAGGATAGGAAGTAAAAATTCATCTCCTAATTGTCAACAGAGGGAAACAACATACAGAGAGAAGCAGTGAGTTTATTTAGCATCATGTATTCAAGCCACCTCATGAGAAGAGTTGACTCATTGGAAAAGACCCTGATGCTGGGAGGGATTGGGGGCAGGAGGAGAAGGGGATGACAGAGGATGAGATGGCTGGATGGCATCACCGACTCAATGGACATGAGTTTGAGTAAACTCCAGGAGTTGGTGATGGACAGGGAGGCCTGGTGTGCTGCGATTCATGGGGTCACAGAGAGTCAGACACGACTGAGCGACTGAACTGAACTGAACTGAACTGATTCAGGAATGAAAAGGCGTCTCCTACTCATTTGGGTTGTAAAAAAAATCGTGTTAAAAATCGCATCTGGCATTTTATTACCTAACAACTATAGTTCTTTTCACAATAAGGTGACGATATATAACAATCAATAAGTAAAATTCTAAAGTGCCCAGTTCCACGAGGTTTTGTATTAGAGTTAGTGTGTGTGATTGTTGCCCAAGAATTTAAGTCTCGATTCTATTGACTGTACTGACCTAGTGAAGATGTTGTTTAGTCGCCAAGTCATATCTGACTCTTTTTCACCCCATGGACTGGGGCCAACCAGTCTCCTCTGTCCACAGGATTTCCCAGGCAAGAATACTGCAGTGGGTTGCCATTTTCTACTACAGGGGATCTTTTCGACCCAGGGGTTGAACCCACGTCTCTTGGGTCTCCTGTATTGCAGGGAGATTCTTTACTGCTGAACCACAGGGGAAGTTCATAGTTAAGATAATGCCAGTGTATCCCATGAGTGATATGATGAAAATAGGCTTAATAACCAATGGAAGGAAATGCTTACTCCTGTTTTATTCCAGTGGCCACGATAATGGGTTCATTTTGATTAGTGTAACTTCAGCTCATTGTTACAGCTTAAAGAATCAAAGAAAGTTTCATTTCACTTTGTCATCTTCATTTCAATGGCAGATTGACTCAACAAATCTGGGGTTCCTGGAGCATTGAGGGAAATAACACTGAGGTGTCTCTGCAAAGTTATTCTGCAGCCCATACTGAAATATCTTCTTTGGGGCCTCTGCTACTTTACTTTGTCTATTTATTTATTTTAATATTTTAATTGGAGTGTAATCGCTTTACAATGTTGTATTAGTTTCCACTGTACAGCAAAGTGAATCAGTTATACATATACATACATCCCCTCTTTTTTAGATTTCCTTCCCATTTAAGGTCACCAGAGAGCCCTGAGTAGAGTTTCCTGCGCTATACAGTAGGTGCTCCCTAGTTATCTGTTTTATCTGGGATTCTTTAAGATAGAAATAAAGGCATTTCCCTGGGTCCTTGGGAAAAGCAGGGAAATCTAAGATAATTGCCCATGGCGAAGTGGTCTTTTTATAGATCTGAATACTAGGTCTATCGTCTGAGTGTCCTGAACAATTGTCTTCATGACTGTGAGCCATAGTTCACTATCTAAAGTTTCATTTAAATATCATGATGAAAAAAAAAAAATAAATATCATGATGAATTGGTTACAACAAGTAGATGGGGGAGGAATGTGAAAGAATTTGTATAACAAAGAACCATAAATCATCTCTGGTACAGTGGGCCCCCTTATCCCTCAGCCTGTGGGCTTGTCAGGGGAGCTGCAAGGAGAAAGATGAGCGGGAGTAGAGCCTTCCAGCAGTAGGCTTACGGCAGCCTGTGGACCTGGGAAAGCCATTTATCTCCAGCCAAATCCTTCTTGAGGTATCATCCACTCTTCATTAAGAAATATCCATCAAGTGAGTGCCCTCTGTGTGCAAGGCGCCATTCTAGATGCTATCAGGCTAGGAGGAGAGGGGAGCGGGGAAGCAGGACCAGGATGAGTCCCTGCCTTACTATTTATTGGACACGGTTATGACAAGGACTCTGCTCCCTTCTTCAGCATAAATGCTGGTACATAATTAGGTGTGTGCTTCACTTTGTGAAAGAGAAATACTTCTGAGCCTTTCTGGCATGCAAATAAATTTCTATCAAGTCAGTCTCCTCTACATTCTCCATAAAGCCAACCCTGACATCCTCAGCTCTCCCTACATTCCTGGAGCCCTCTCTTTGTGCATGCACTGTGTGTCTTTCTTGGTAGGCCTTTCACCCATCTTTTAAATGTTTATCTGATTTATTTATTTAGCTGTGCTGGATCTTAGTTGTGGTTGCAGCATGCAGTATCTTTAGTTGTAGCATGTGGGGTCTAGTTCCCTGACCAGGGATCACTGACTGGGCCCCCTGCATTGGGAACATGAAGTCTCAGTCACTGGATCACCAGGGAAGTCCCTTGATAGGCCTTTTTGATGCAGCTGACGTAGAGTGGGACATGAAAAAAATCTGGGCTCTGGAACCAACCAGGCTCAAATCAGAATCCTAGCTCTGCTACTCAATAGCCATGTGTGACCTGGCTAGTTTCTTAACACAGCTAAACCTCAGTTTCTTCTGTAAAATGGGGATAAAAATAGTTCCTATTCTTTAGGACACTGGGAGAATTAAATGAGATGAGGTATGTTGGCATTTAGAAATTGCCTGGCTATATAGTCAGCATTCAGGAGTTGTTACTCATCACTATTAGGTGCTTCACAGATGATTGCTTTATAGGTGAGGAAACCAAAGCTCAAGATTTAATAACTTAGGTACATTATAACTTGGAGGAAGTATGGCAGTGTGTTTAAAAACTCTAGAGTCAAATAGACCTCATTCACATTCCTTCTCTGCCATTTATCATGTATACAACCCTGAGCACATAATTTGATTTCTCTTAGCCTTCATTTCTCTATTTGTAAAATGGAGATGATGATTGCTAATAATTTCTGCTTCACGCTTATTATGAGGATTAAATGAGATGATGTGTGTAAAATGCTTGGCACAAGGAATGCACTCAGAAAACAGGAGTCACTCTTGTTACCAAAAGTCACCCAATCGACAAGTGACAAGACCTGGATTCAATGGCTCTGAATCCTAAGTGCTTACCCTTTTCTGCTAAACTCACTCACCAGCTCCTTTGCTCTCTGAGCTAGAATTCTAAGGAATTAGTAGATGTAATCAACACTTGGAAGGTTGTTTCTGTTGCAATGTGTGTGTGTGTGTGTGTGCTAAGTCTCTTCAGTCGTGTCCAACACTTTGTGACTCCAGGGACTGTAGCCCGCTAGGCTCCTCTGTCCATAGGATTCTCCAGGTAAGAATACTGGAGTGGGTTTCCATGCCCTCCTCCAGGGGATCTTCCCACCCCAGGAATCGAACCCGCATCTCTTATGTCTCCTGCATTGGCAGGCAGGTTCTTTTACCGCTAGTGCCACCGGGGAAGCCCCTTTTCTGTGCAATAAAAGTTCTTTATTTTCCTCTTCTGATGATCGCTTTGTATTTTTTTCACAAATATGTACTCACACACCCATAATCTTGAACTACCCTTTCCCTTCCTCATCAGTGGAATATAAATATTTGTGATCTTCCAACCTCATAGAGGAATAGCTAACATCTCAAAGGAACAGAATACCGCCTTCACCCACATGAACTTTTCCAAGTGCTTGCCTTTGAAAGAGATCATCATCCTGGAGAAAGTATTACAGGGACTTTCTTATGATGAGGTTTGGACTAAAATTCAAGTTTGTGGAATGAAGCCTCGGTGAAAAGGAAAAGCCTGAGCTCACCTTCTTCTTCCCAGCCAGCTCTGCCTCCAGTTACTGCCCGCTCCCCATCCCAGGAGGGGAGAGAGCCCAGCCTAGGGTCAAGGAGTGGTGACCAGGTTAGCAACAAGGGCAACAGGGGGAGGAGACAAAAGAACAGAAAGTGGCAGCGGCTGGCTGAATGCCTGAGCATGTTTCTTTGCTGGAAGAGAATGGCCGGACAGTGATTCAAACTGAGAGAGAGGAGGGTGGAGGGGGGAAGAGGACAGCTAATGGATGGGGTGGCCCAGCGGGGGTCAGAGGTCAGGAGGGCACTCAGGGAACTAATTGGCCACTCTGTGCATATTCACTTTCTGCTTCTAGCCTACAGCTGGGCCTGGAGGCAAAGCGATAGGGTGGAAGCTGGCTGTATTTTTTTTATGTCCCGAGATTCCAGGCCGATGAAAAGCAAGCCTGAGATAAGGACCTTCTTTGCTTTTCCAGGAACACTTTTTCCTTCTGCAAAGGAAAATGCTGAAGGTTCCACTTTACTCATTCATGCATGCCTGCATTTCTTCTTCCCCTTCTCCTTCTCTTTCCTCTCCTCCTCCTCCTTCATCATCATTGTCATCATTATCTCCATATGTTAATTGGATGCCCTAGGAAATGTTATGTTGGGCATGTTCATAAGATGAGAAAGGATCCACCCTGAGCTTGGATCACAGACAATTAATTAGGTCTGGGCTTCAGGGATCACCTAGTCCAACTCTCTCGTTTCAGACTCATGGAAGTGAGGAAAGCAATTTGCTCAAACTCGAAGAGAAAGGAGTAGAAGAGGAAGCAGAGCTCAGGCCTTCTCCCTCCTGGGCTGGAGATTTTTTTCCATGACATTCTTCTCAGAAACCTATTAACTTTGAAAACCTGAGAAGACTGGTTAACAGCTCAGCCTCTGGGCCAGACAGCCTGAGCTAGAATGCTGGCTGCTAGTTTTGGGACCTTACAATCCTTACTTAAACTTTCAAGGCAGCAAGTTGCTCATCTGTAGAAAAACAGGGTTGTTATGGGGATTAAGTGAGCTAAATGCATGTAAGGTGAGCATATGCTTCAATAAATGTTAACTATTACTATTGTTATTTCTTCAGAGCCCAGCATAGACTGCGCTTATGGTGATAAACACATAACGCAATGAGTATCGACTCTTTCTTCTTCTATAATCTCCATGGGCAACCCATTCCAAGATGAAAATTCTCTTTCCCTCTTAGTTAAGAAAGCTGTGAGGGTCGGAGGGAAATTTCGGAGTCCTGTCTGAAGCTTCTACTGAAAGGCTCTCCAAATTTGGAAGGAGCTGACTCGTGTCAATATATGCAAAAGTCTTAAAGCAGTTGCAGGGTAGTGTTACTACTCAGGAAATGCCAGTTGTCATTATTATTATTATTCCTGGGAAGGAGAGAGTGCTTTGTCGGTGCAGGGGCTCAGGCATTAGGCTGGTTTACCCTTCATCAGGAATATTCGGAGGGACATTCATGAATCAGTTGGTAGTTGGCCAAGATGAGGTCTGAGTTCTGCGAATTTTCTTTCTAACTTTTTTGTAGTTTAATAGAATCAGTTGTTGAGCTCTGCCCAGAGTTCTGAAACAGACCATCACTCCAGTACCATTGCACATGGACTCGGAAGCAGATAAAAGGATGAAAATACACTAGACACATAGACCATCTACGAACACTGGCTCTCCAACCCACAGTGGAGCTTTATATTATGGACACAATAGGGTCACAGAGTGATACAAGTTTCTATCCAAAACTTAATTTTGAAGCTCCTTTATGCCACATGCTCTTTCCATTTCATTGTTCATTCATACTGAAGTGTAATTTACAGACAATAAAATGCAGATCTTAATGTTCAGTTCAATGAATTTTGATAATGGTGTATACTCTTGTAACCTGCACTCAAAACAAGGTAAGGAACAATTCTATCACCCCAGAAAGTTTCCTCTTGCTCCTTCCCATTCAACCTCCCAGTCTTCCTCTTCCCCTCTCTAGGAATTCTTTTTTTTCTTTAAAACTATTTTGTTTGTTTATTTATTTTTGGCTATGTCGGGTCTTTGTTGCGTGCTTTCTTTAATGGCAATGAGCAAAGGCTGCTCCCTTGCTGCAGTGCTCGGGCTGCTTATTGCAGTGGCTTCTCTTGACTTCTCATTGCAGTGATTTCTCTTAGGTTCTCATTGCGGTGGCTTCTCTTGTTGCAGAGTGTGGGCTCCATGTCGCTGGCTCATTAGCTGTGGCACATGGGTTTAGTTGCTCTGAGGCATGTGGAATCTTCCTGAACCAGGGATCGAACCCATGTCCCTTGCATTGACCAGTAGATTCTTAGCCACTGGACTACCAGGCAACTCCTCCTCTAGGCAATTCTGACTTCTATCACCCTAGATTCATTTTGCCTGTGGTCGGATGCTATGCAATTTTTTATCTGCCTCCTTTTCTTAAGCATATTTTTTGGGATTCATTCACATTGTTCATGTACCAATAATTCATTTCTCTATATTGAATACTACTCCATTGTATAAATATACCACAACTTATTCATTTTCTTGTGATGGGCATTTTATTTTTTTCCAGTTTTTGGCTGTTATGAATAAAGTTGTTATGATTGTTCTTGTATATTTTTCTGAGCCCCATTGCATTTATATTTTAATTATAAAATGTATGCAAACAGTTCAGAGGTTATTATATTCATATATCACCATTAATATTTAATAAATGCTAAAATTTTGCCATGTTCAGTTCTTTCAAAAGAAAGTTTATAGATTTAGTTGAAACTCACTCTGTATCCCTCCTCACACCTATTCTTCACCTCTGATCCTTCAGAAGTAACCACTTTTCTGAAGTTCATTTGAATCCATTCAGAGTTTTTACATGTTTGATAACATATCTGTATGAAAGGATGTTTTCATTAACATGCTAGATACTTACTTCTAAGAAAATTTTCTTTCATTATTTATCTGAGAATTTCCCTTCTGGTTTCTTCTATTTTTTTTTTTTTTTGCATTTTACTTAAACTTTCTGGGAATTTTCTCAACTTTATCTTCCAACTCATTCATTAAGTTTTCCACTGATGTTGTCATATATATTTAAAATTTCTAATTTTTTATATTTTAATTGTCTAAATGTTTGTTTTTTCGTTTCCTGCTCTTGTTTTATGGATGTGATATCTACTCTTACCTGATAAGGAATAATAATTATAGTCTTTTTTTATTTGCCTTTATTTTGTTTATTTGCTTTTAGTTTCCTTTTCCTGCATAGAATTGGTTTTCTCCAGGTTGTAATTTCCTGTTTGTTTTGGTCTCTATTTTTGATGTTGGAGTTCTTCTTGAGGAGTCTGGTGGTTCTTAGATGCTCTCTAAGAGAGCATGGGGAACTTAAAAACTGATTGAAAGCTCTGAATTTGAGAGTAGGGCTTATCAATTATGGGGCTCACTGTAGATTTACCTGGCTGTTCCATTTTCTTGGGGGAACCCCTGATGTCAGAAGTGTTAAGCTTTTTCTTGTGGACTAGTGAGAATCCCTAGGGAAGCATTGCTCATTCTCCATCCTAGAGAATGAAAGCTTCCTTCACTTCAACATTTTGGCACATGAACATTCACTTGATCCTCCTGTTCTCCATATAATAACCTGCCCTCAGCTTTGTCTGTTGTTTTCTTTCCAGAGACTCTCTTCAAAGTCTTGGCTGCATGAAGCAAGGGAAAACAAATATGTGACCCTATTGGCTTTTAAAGGGGCTTCTCTGGTAGCTCAGCTGGTAAAGAATCCACCTGCAGTGCAGGAGACCCTGGTTCAATTCCTGGGTTGGGAAGATCCCCTGGGGAAGGGAAAGGCTACCCACTCCAGTATTCCTGGGCTTCCCTGGTGGCTCAGATGGTGAAGAATCTGCCTGCAATGCAGGAGACCTGGGTTTGATCCCCAGGTTGGGAAGATCCTCTGGAGGAAGGCATGGCAACCCACTCCAGTATACTTGCCTGGAGAATTCCTATGGACAGAGGAGCCTGGTGGGAGGCAGTCCATGGGGTCGCAAAGAGTCAGACATGACTGAGTGACTAAGCACACACATTGGCTTTTTAAAGATTTCCACCCAATCTTGGTATGTTTCACTCCATCTTCACTCATCCTCATTGCCTGAAGTACTTGGTAGAAACACTTCCTACTTTCTCCACTTCTAGATTGGGATTCAGCTTTCTTAGGTTTACTGAGTCAGTTATCTCTCATTTATTTGCTTTCTAGCTTCCAAAATTTCCAAAATTTGTTGCAATCGCCTTTCCCATTCTCTTCATCCTTGTGAGTTTATGCCTTTTGTAAAAAGAATCTTTACTGTCACCTTAGTGATGATGGAAGTCTCTCTCATTGTGATTTCAAGTTAAATTTCTCAAAATATGACTGAGGTTTATTAGCTTTGCATATACTTTTCACCTGTTAGGTTTCCATTTCTGTGACTTGTTTGTTTATATTCTGTGAAGATTTTTCTCTTTGGTTGTTGGTCTCTTTCTTACTGATTTGTTAGAATTCCTTATATAATCTGGAACTCATCCTTTGTCAGTAGCATTCATTGTAAAGATTTCCTCCCACTCTGTGGTTTGACTTTTAACTTTATTTATAGTGTTTTTTCCATTTCAATAAAATAAACATTAAATCTATTTAATATATCAAATCTTCATTTTAATTCAAATTTATCCATTATGGTATTGTGTTTTGAGGGTCTTACCGAAGAAATCCCGTCCTATCCCAAGGGCACAAAACTATTCTCCAGTATTTTCTTCTAAGAGCTTTAAAAATTTGCCTTTTTTGAATCAAAGCCATTAAGTTGCTCTTTATATACAGTATGAAGTAGGAAGCTAATTTTATTTTTCCATATTGATAATCAGTCATTCTAGCACCATTTACTTAGTGATCTATGATGTCATTTCTATAATATACCAAGTTCTTATATTCACAGGTCTGTTTCTGAGCTCTCTATTCTATTCCATTGGAGCTATTTATCTTTCCGTGTGTCAAAATGATACAGTTTAGGCTAGTACAGCTTTATTAAAACGTTTTACATATAGTAAGGCAAATGCCTCCTCCTTCTTTTTCAAGATTGTCTTAATTATTCTTAGCTTTTGTCTGATACTTTACAGTTAGCTTGTAAGTTTCCTATACGTAGATACCATCAAGTTGGTATTTTTATTGGAATTGCATTGAATCTATAATTTGGGATAAAAAAAAATTATTGGGTTTTCCATCCATGAACACGGTATATTGCTCTATTTATTTAGACCTTCTGTCTGTCAATAAAGTTTTATTTTTCTCCCCATTGATTAAGACTTCTTTCAGTAGAGCCTTTACTAATACCTTTTAGTTTTGTGGACATGGCGACAGAAACTCTTAAAGATTACATTTTCTACTTAGTTTTGTCCAGGTATATAGGAATGATTTTTTATTTTTTTGGCATGCTGATCCTGAGTTCAGCCACCTTGCACAATTCTTTTAATAGTTTTGATAATTTATCTGCATATTCTCTTGGATTCTCTATGAAGACAATAGCAAATATCCCAGAAATTAGTAGTCTCAAAGGGAAGGCCTAAGGAGAATAGACACATGGAAAGGTGTTATGGAGAGGAGAAAGGACGGTGCCCTCTGGACCAGTGGGCAGGTTGCGGATCCATGTGAGAATCATTCAACTGTTTGACAGTGAGGTAAACCCACCCTGGGAGTTGGTAAAGCCTGGAGAATGCTCTCTCAGGGATGTAGCATAAATGTAACTACATTAAAAACGGGGTTGGATGAGATAAGAAACTCTGAAATTTGAGTTTTAGCCTGTCATGGGACAGCAGCCCAAAGTGACTTCACCTACCCCTGACCAACCAGGTGTTTCCCTGCAGTCTGTTGGAGCCTCCAAGCTGCTAAATCTATACATTTGCCATCTGAACTGTATTACTGAAATTCTAGCTACCCAAATCCTCCTTGTCCTCGTGACTGTAGCACTGACAATGCAATCATAAAAATTTTAAATATTCAGTGCCACTTACTACATGACACCCATTCTTCTAAGCACTTTATTTATGTTAACTCATTTTGCAACCCACTCCAGTTCTCTCGCTTGGAAAATCCCATGGACGGAGGAGCCTGGTAGGCTGCAGTCCATGGGGTTGTGAAGAGTTGGACACGACTGAGCGACTTCACTTTCACTTTTCACTTTCATGCATTGGAGAAGGAAGTGGCAACCCACTCCAGTGTTCTTGCCTGGAGAATCCCAGGGATGGTGGAGCCTGGTGGGCTGCCGTCTATGGGGTCACACAGAGTTGGACATGACTGAAGTGACTTAGCAGCAGCAGTGGCATTTTGCCTTAACAACAAAGGCAAACTGTCTCTTGTGGTAGAGACAGTTATCCTTATTTTATAGATGAGGACACTGAGCTTGTTCAAGGTCACGCAGCTAAAATTGGCAGGTGGGACTGGACTCCAGGCAGTCAGGCTTTATTTAGTGTCTGGGTTCTAAACCACCATGGATGCTGTTCCTATGAACTGTGAAGGGAGCTGCAGTGGATATGGTATGTGTGGGGTCTGCAGCCCCAAGTTTGGATTTCTGCCCCAATGCTATTCTTTGGCAAATGATTTCCTCTTATTATAATCCCTAAGAATGTTCTTAGGGTAGAATCTTCCAGTAGGTTTTAGCCCCTTTACAGCTGAAGAAACATAGGTTCAGAGTATCAGAATAATAATGTTCTTAATATCACGTAGGGAGTAAGAGGCAGAACTAGAATGTGAACCCCGCTCTGTGTGGCTTTATTTATTTATTGGCCATGCGGCTTGCAGGATCTTAGGATTGAACCCATGCAGTGTCCTAACCACTGAACTGCCAAGGAATTTCCTCTGGGTGCCTTTAGTGTCCACACATGTCCCCTACCCTACGCCATCTCTGTCGTGGAGCCAGATCTTCAGAAAGAGCCTACACACTCTCAATTCCCTCTTTTGCATGGGATGGGCAATATGTGGGGGACAGTCTTCAGGGAAAAATCATCATCATCATCATTATTATAAAAAATCCTGTTAAAGGTCCAGCTGTGTGCTGAACCTGACAATCTGGGATCACTTTTCAGGCCTCGAAAGTGAGGGTCCATGAAAATGGGAGTGTTTCATCATTGACCTGGCCGAAGTAAGCTGAAGGGTAAATAAAGCCCAAGTAAGTAAATAAGTCCTAAGATAGGTTTCTTCATCTCTGGAGCTGATGGGTTGAATCAATTTACTTCTCTTAGATCCACAGACATAGAAAGCAAACTTATGGTTACCAAAGGGGAAAGTGGGGGGAAGGATAAATAGGAGGTTGAGATGAACATATACACACTACTATATGTAGAATGGAGGAGGGCATGGCAACCCACTCCAGTATTCTTGCCTGGAGAATCCCCGTGGACAGAGGAGCCTGGAGGGCTATAGTCCATGGGGTCGCAAAGAGTCTGACATGACTTAGCAACTAAGCACGGTATGGCACATCCATAAAATACATGACCAATAATGATCTACTGCATAGCACAGAGAACTCTACTCAATAGTTTGCAATAACCCACAAGGGAAATGGCAACCCACTCCAGTATTCTTGCCTGGAGAATCCCATGGACAGAGGAGTCTGGTGGGCTATACAGTCCATAGGGTTGCAAAGAGTTGGACACAACTGAGCAACTAACACATACACACATAAGGGAAAAGAATGAGAAAAATGATATATATATTATATATAAAATATATATATAATATATATATATATATATATATATATATACATTCTGAATCACTTTGCTGTATATCTGAAACTAACACCACACTGTACATCAGTTAGACTTCAAAAATATATGCATACATCTTTGAATAAAGTTTCATAATTTTTGCTATAAAAATTTTACTGTTTCTTATACACTGTTCTCTGCTCTTGCTTTTAGATCAAGCATAAGAATTTGTTTTCAGAATTCGAGTCAGGGGCATGCTTCCTGGAGAACTGTGGGCTGGTGCCTGGGAACAAAGACGTGTACATTTCTGTGCACACATGGCCCAGACAAGCACACACGTCACACCACCACATTTATGATGCGCAGACCCGGGAGACAAGGCGGGCGTTTGGGGAGCCGCAAGTTCATGGGTTCTGTGGTCCCCATTCCCAGTTCGTTGATGTGGCCTATTACTCCCTGCTGTAGTGGGGTGGAGTCTGCCTTTTTGGAACTGAGTCCTGGCTGGGACAGTCTTCCCAGAGGCTCATCCAGGGGTCTGGGGACAGTTCCTATCCCTTGTTCTTGGACTGGCAGGTCGGGTTGCTGAGTACCCACATCACAGCCCTTAAGCAGGGTCCTGTGTTCTAGGTCGGCGCCTAGCCAGCCTTCCTCCGGCAGTGATGCTGTCTTAGGTCAAAAGGGAAAGCATTGTCGCTGCCCTGTGGCCGGGCAAACAAGCAGCTGGCTTTGAAGTCTCAGCGGGGGATTTGCTTAGGCTGGAGTGGGGAGCTTGAAGGAGAGGTTTTCAAGCCTCCCCTGAGCCTGGCTGTGTTTGTTAACTCTGCCCGGCCGCCCAGGCCTGGGGTGTTTGATGTCTCAGGGGAAGCAGGAGGAGGGAGGCATGCAGAGGCATCCTCTGAGGGACAGCTTTCAACTCCTGCTGAGTCTGCGGTCCTGCCTGCGAGCCGAATGCAGACCAGGCCTGAGTTCAGAAGAGCCATCACAGGGGAAGGCCTGTGATGGAGGGGAACACCCAGGCCCTTCCCTTCAAGGTGGGCTGCCAGGGTGTGGTCCAGGGCGGAAGGCAGAGGATGATGCTTCCCTTGGGTGCTGTATCTATTTACGTTGTTGTTCAGTCCCTCAGTCGTTGTGTCTGACTCTTTGCGACACTCATGGACTGTAGCCTGCCAGGTGCCTCTGTCCATGAGATTCTCTAGGCCAGAATACTGGAGTGGGTTACCATTTCCCTCCTCCAAGGGATCTTCCTGATCCAGGGATTGAACTCCTGTCTCCTGCATTGGCAGGCGGGTTCTTTACCACTGAGCCAGCTGGGAAGCCCATATACTTCTCTTTAGGTGGCGGGAGGTGAGAATGAATGGCCAGGGGAGACTTGCAGAAAGAGACGACAGAGGCAGCACTGGTACCTTCAGTAGCCGTAGACCTGAGGGTCCCACTTGCAGTCAGTCTCCTCCTTCCCATCTTCATCCTTCACCAATTGCCTCCTTGACTCCCCCTACCACACCCCACCTTTTCTCCCCCCCACCACCCAAAACAGCACAGGGGGTCAATTTGCCCTCCCCCCAGGGACAGCACTGCTGTGTTCCTGCCTCAGAAACTCTAGGTATGACCAGAGACGCTGCCCCCCAGCTCCTCCTGCAAACAACGAAATGCACTGGGTGAGGAACTCCAGTGGGAGGAGGGGGAGAAGCTTCTAGAAGCCTGGGCAACACAATGCTCCCACTGGGCTGACTCTCAGGGCTTGCCTTAGGATTTCCAAAGCATGTTTGTGACCTTTCAGGCCTGAGCCACAGGGAATGAGACAAGAAATTAAGCATTATTATTAACCAGTTCAGTGACCAATACACCATTAGTCACGAACAGCTCCATTTCTGTCTCTCTTTCTTTCCTTCTGAATGCCCCTGTTCTGCTACAGCCAAAGGGTCCCGTCTGCTGGAGTTTCACCTCCAACACTGCTCTCAGGTCCATCCCTACCTGCTTGCCCCGCCCCGCCTCTCCCCCGGCCCCCGCCAACCCCTGACATGTTGAGATTGAGAAAAAGCTTGTTTATGATAAGACCTGGAGATCTGGAGTTATAAATCCTTCCAGGATGGCCACTCTATCTCCGTGCTAATGCTGGTGGTGCCGCCCAAAAGAGGCTCACCCGGTTGTGACCCATCCCCTCTCACTCCCCAGAGCCCCCTGCTCCTCTTCTGCAAACACGGGACAATGAGCAAATGGGAGTTACCTGTCTCAACAGGTGTTAGCCTGGCCTCACTTTTCTACAGGGTGATGGAGAGGTCACCTCCGGGCCCCCCCACCCCGGGCATTCCTGTGATTGCAAAAGCCCACCTTCGGATGTGACCCTCCCTTTAGTCCCCCCGCAGACCTCAGCTGCAGGAGGCCGAGCCCACCTCAGTGGACTTAGAAGACCTCCCTTCAGCCGCTGAGCCCACTGGCTAGAGAGCGCACAGCACCCTCGTTGTCTGGGGATGTGGAGAGGGGACTCTGATGCTGCCGCTCGGGTTTGCTCTGTCGCACAGTCATCGTTTTTGATATTAGCCTTCCCTACTAAGTCACTAGCCCCTTGAGGGAAGAGATGGTTTCTTACTCATCACCAAATCCCTATGCCCAGCAGACTGTGCGGAACATAAATATTTAGTAAATGACTTAGCCTAATGCTTGTCAAACTCATCACCAGCAAATATTTATTGAGGACGACTTCTGTGCAGTGATTCCGCTAAGCAGTAGTGGGTATAAAGATGAATGAGACCTCATTCCCACTCCCAGGATTTATGCTAGAGTCAGGGAGACCCAGAGAAGCTTCACTTGCTAGGAGGTCAGAGGAAGGGGCAGGGGCTGGAACTGGGGACCCCAGGGAATCTGGTCACCAAAGTTTGCCAAAACGTAAACTTACTGTGGATGCCCCCAGACCCAGATAACCATTCACTGCGCATCTCTGTATATTTCAAAGTGGAGCTCTTCACTTACTGATGAGCTATATGTCTGACTTTCCCCTATGTGATTCTGTGACTTTGTCTCAAAAAAGTGAATAAAACCTAAAAAGTAGAGTCTCTACTTGGGAAGAATTTCTCAACCATTTAGTCCTGAGAACCAAGGAAGTGAAACTTGTCCCTGAGGGGCCCCACCCACAGCCACACTTGTGAGCTGTGCCTGTGTTGTTTGGTTTGAGCTCCCCAGGGATTTTGAGGCCAGAGCTGCCACCACCCTCTGGAGAAAGGAAGGAGGAGATGGAGGCACCAGTCTGGAGTTCAGGCTATCCCAACACAACACAACACGTCTGTGCTGGCCACCAACAAAAGAGAAAACAATAGTTGGGTTATGACTCCTCCTCTCGGACAGAGGACTTTATATCTCCAAGAGCCTGGGAGGACAAGTTAATCTCTTGGGGTCCCAGAGGGGCCAGATAATGTGAGGGCCCATAGCTGGACTGATGCCATTGTCTCGTCAAGGGCATCTTCACTGCATGGACTGAAGGTCTAGCAGTGTGCAGGGACAGTGGGTGGCATTTTCTGTGTGACTCTTTTAGGTTAGTGTTTCTGAAACTGTTCAACTCAAGTAACATTAGTGTCAGAGAAGAGTGAACCTCACACTTCTTATTGGGCCTGGGGCTTTAGGTCACTGAAAGAGGAAATTTTTTTGATGCCCCATATTTGATCTTAAAAATGCATGTAACTTTTGTATTTTCTACCATGACCTTTGAGGTTAAGATTACTTATCTCTGAATAAAAAAATGAATGCTCCAAGATGAGCTATTTTTCCTATTGTTTCTTGGACTCCCTGACTCACTGGCCTGTCTCCCAGTTTGAGAAGAAGGATGCCTTTCAGGTCATCAGACCCAGACACCTGTTCCAACCCAAAGTGGACCTCTAACCCACTGGGATGGCCTACAGCCTTGATCCCAAACCACTATCCTGGGTTTATCCTATGCTGCCCCATTCACACACTCCTCCAGTCTGACCCTGGGGGATCATCCCTTCACCTCTGGATTTATCCTGGTCCTTCTAGCAGAATTTGGAGATATGGTGGCCAGTAACCCCATTCTTCAGATGTCTAGAGGCAATGGCTCTAAACTTTTTTGCAATCTCCTTTACAGAGCAAGAGCAGGGCAGTATATATGAGATCCTGAGCGGGGTTGAAAATAACTACTAAAATGGATCCTTAATGAACTCATTATTTAAAAGGTCCTTGGCTAGGGACTGTCCTTGCAATGGCCTTGGTAGGCTTTGCTTACCCTGACACAACTGCTCCACTGTACAAGGAAACTAGGAATCAAGGCTGCCTGCTTACGTGACGATGCAGAAGTTAGGAGATCTCAAGGTCAGAGCAGACTTATCATTGATTCACTATATCAATGGATTTCAACTTTCAAAAGAAGTGCCACTAATTCATTTATTCATTCATGAAGTTGCTATTCATTCAACAAGCCTTTATAGAGAATCTACTGTGTGCCAGTCACCACACAAGGTACTGGAGGTGCGGTGGTAAATAGGAACAACATGGTCTGGGCCCTCTTAGAACTTGTTGGTGGTAGACAGAACAAAACGGTCTCCAGGAAGCAAATAGAACGAGCTCAGATGGACCAAGCCCAGGGCTTTCTGCCACTGGCTTTGGATGTCACACTAATAGCATAAGGATACAGTGAGACGGTCCAGAACTAAGTCGGAGTAAGAGTGAATTGCCTGCAACTTTTCCTAGGAAGGTTAAAAAAACATAAAATGAAATTTCCCTCCAAGTCTCCTGACCTGCCCACTGCCCCAGAGACAATGCACCCAACCCTAAGTGTGAAACACGCCCTAGAGTGAGGAAACTCATGGTTTCGTATAATCCTCTCATTAGAGCAGCCACGTGAAGTGGCACCAGGCTCTCCTCCATGTCACAGACACAGACCCCAAGGCCTTGGAGAAGGGATGCAGCCTGTGGAAGCCCCCTTGACCAGGCCAGGCCTGGGATGGGGTTTACATGGGGAGGTGAGTGGGGCCTAATCATGACTCTTGACTGTACTGAACAGCACGGGACTGGAACCTCCCATAACTCGCCAGACAGATGCCCATAGTTATGGAGACTCTAACCACAGACCCTTATCTTTTCTCCCAAGGACCTGTTCAGGTCTGATGGCTCTCATCCTAAAAGCTCTAAGCTCCAGAACTTGGCCAAGAGCTGGTGGACAACAGAAACCTGGGCTTTGGAATACATCTAAACAACCCCACAGTCTGTCCCCTCCTCCCTGAAGACTGACCAATGACCCCTAAACCTCTGGATTGTTCATAAGAAATCTATTGTGGCCTTGGCAGCTGCTTGGATTGCCACCCTTTTCACCCTTCAACACCAGATTCTCTGCATCTTAGCCTGCACTGCCCCGTAAAGGACAATTCAACCGAATCCAGAGTCAGTTAGGTTGTACAGCTAATCATGTGTAGAGTCACCTTCTTATGACATTAAGACCTCCAGGGGAGCCACTGAAAAGTTTTGTGAGGTCTGCTAATTCCCCTGCGAGTGAGGAATGTGTTTATTCTTCCAAGGGGCAAAGATCCCCCACTCAAAGTGACGCTGCCACATTGTGTAACCAGGAACACGGGTTGTTGCTGATGTAAACAAATGGCCTGGGACAGACCTGCCAGGAGCCGGGCTCCTTTTCCCAGAGGTGTTTCTTATGAATGGTTGTGCCCAGTGAAGCAATTTCCTGCCTTGTAAATTTCTGCCCAGCAAACCACATCTCCTATCTAGCGCTGCCTGGCTCTGGGTCATAAAACAATTCCCCAGAGACCAATCAGAGCCTGATCAGGAGTCCTTGAGTAACAGGAAAATTACCCTCCACCTGCAGACGTAATGACACTCTACAAGCTAGTGGCTTTGCAGTTTCTGAACGTAAACATCACATGCCTTACCCCATGCCTCAGCTCTGCTCATCTGAGATGTGGGGCCCACGTATCTGATTCTTAGGCCTTAGTTCATTTCTCAGAGGCACTGGCTGGCTAGTGACCCATTACCTTGACCCAAGGACCTGCAACCTGGAGAACATAGTTCACTGTGTCAGATCATGATTTGCAGAGCCAGGGCAAGAGAATTTCAGGCAGGGGGGTCTTGGGCACATGGAAGACAGAAGTTTTGCGCTGAGACCATACTGAAACAGATCTGGACTTTCTTTTTGCATTTTGAGGGCTGTCGGTCTGAGGTGTCTTCCCGCCCCCTCCACCATCTGCCTGGTGAACTGACATTCACTCATGACGCAGTTCAAGTGTTCTCCAGGGAAACTTCTCTGATTTCCACCCAAACAAGATTTCTTTCACTGTCCTACCACTCTATCTTCTAACACTGACATAGCTGACACTGACATTGGTCATGATAACTTGCTAATTTTTCTGTCTCCCCAGCCAGGCAGGCAACTCCTTCAAGACATCTTGGAATCTGCAGTACCCACCACTGTGCCCAGCTTAAGTCAATGTGCAAAAGACATTTGTTGGATGAATGAGCGAATGGGTATCTATTGTGTATCTCTCTGCCACACTTAAGAGGCTTTGTATATGGAACATGTATAAAGAATATAGTCAAAGGTATGAAACTCTGGGTTAAGCTAGTAAAGAGAGGCATAATCTTCTGTCCTTGAGAAGTTTGCAATCTGGTTATATTTCTTTGGGTGATAGGAATATTTGCCAAAGGTATAGAGATCAGAGGGCTTCCCAGGTGGTGCTAGTGGTAAAGAACTCACCTGCTAATGCAAGAGAAGCAGGGCATGGCAACCCACTCCAGTATTCTTGCTTGGAGAATCCCATGGACAGAGGAGCCCGGCAGGGTATAGTCCAAAGGGTCAGAAATGGACATGACTGAAGCGACTTGGCACACATGAGTGTAGAGAGATCAGACTCACACGTAGACAGAAGTGGTTTGTTTTTGTTGTTGGTTTTCCTTTTTGAGTGTCAGCTCAGAAGCCAGAATGGGTTCCAAGCTGGTCTAACTAACCCTAATACTGAACTGGCCATAAGACATTACCTAGGACCTCTGTTTCCATCTCTTTCCTTTTTTGTGGCCCCCATTTATAACAGTAATAACAATGAACTTGCTCCTTCTTTTGAAGCTTGGGAGGCCCAGACAGAGGTGGTGGTAGGTATACACTGGGGTCATTTTCCAGGCATACAACTAGTAAACTCTATGACATAGATACACACATGCATTTACTCAAAAAGTGTTTACTGAGCACCTAATGCATATCAGGTATTAGATGTTGGGGACAAAACAGTGAATAAAACTTTAAGTCCCCAGTCTCACAGAACTTACACTTTGTTAGGGGCAGGCATTCACTGACAGTGGGGATGGGGGACATCGTGTTCTCTCTTACATGGTCCAGAAAAACTGGATGCAAATAACTAACATTTACTGCAGACTTTCTCATGTGTCAGGTGAAGGACTTGACCCACCTGGTATCTCATTTAATCCCTACAACAACCCCATTTTCAGATAATACAACAGGCTCAGAGAAGTTAAGCACCTTTCCCAAGATTACACAGCTGGTAAGTGGTAGAGCCAGGATTTGAAATTCAATTTGCCTGACTCGCCCAGTCTGAGCTCCTCATCACGACTCTGTATGGCAGAAGTAAATATTTACCAGCTGAACAAAGGGTTGGATGAATGGTTAACCATCACTACAGTGGCAGCCTGTTGTTTTGCTTCCATGATACAAACGTGAGCACCATGTTTATTTTTCATTTACTAATTGTGTCAAGCTTTTCCAAAGTGTGACTCCATAGAAAGCAGATTTCATAAAGATGAAGAAAGAAGTATCTTTCTCCTCACCACCTATGTTTCCTGGGCAAGGCAAGGTATTTTACAAACATAATCATGAATTATCATTGATAAAGCTGTGCCAAAGAAACTAGCACCTTCAGTTTCTTTTCCTGGGTTTGTGGTAAAGTCTGTATTAGACTGTGTGTGTGTGTGTGTGCGCGCGCGCACGCGTGCGTGCATGTCATGTGTCCGGTGGCTCAGCTGTGTCCGACTCTTTGTGGCCCCTCATGGACCGCAGCCTGCCAGGCTTCTCTGTCCATGGAATTTTCATTCAAGAACATTGGGGTGGGTTGCCATTTCCTACTCCAGGGGATCTTCCTGACCCAGGGATCGAACCTGTATTTCCTGCATTGGCAGGCAGATTCTCTAAGCCATGAGCCACCTGGGCAGCCCATTAGGCTATATAACAACTCCCCCAAAACATCAGGTCTGAATCTTTGGGAGCTGTCAAGGACTGTCAAGGACTCTTCACCTTAAAATGAAAGAGTCTTGGCAGATGTGATGAAGGAAGAATATCCTGGATAGTCTGGGTGGGCCCTACACGTGATGACATGCATCCTTCGAGGGAGGAGGAAGAGGGAGATTTGACCGCAGGAGAGAAGACAATGTGATCGGAGAGGCAGGGACTGGAGTGACGTGGCCATTAAGCCAGGGAACCAGGAGGCTGCTAGAGCTGCAGGAGGCAAGGGACAGATTCTCCTCTATAACCTCTGGAGGGAGATGGCCCTGCCAACACCTGGCTTGGGTGCAATGACGCTGATTTTGACACTTCTAGCCCCAGACTGTCAGAGTATATGTGTCTGAGCGTGTGGTCATTTGTTAGAGCAGCCACAGGAAACTAATACAGTTCTTCTAGAGAAGGAGACAGCAGGGAGAACAAATTTTTGACAACCAGTGTAGGTGATTCAGAATTACGCTCTCTTTTAAAATTAAAAATTTGAGGTTGGCCAAAAAATTCGTTTGGCTTTTTCATAACATCTTATGGAAAAACTCAAGTCACTATTTGGTCAACCCAATAGAATTACCATATGATCCAGCAATCCCACTCCTGGGCATATATCTAGATGAAACTCTAATCCAAATAGATCCATGAACCCCTATGCTCATAGAAGCACTATTCACAATAGCCAAGACAGGGAAGCTACCTAAATGTCTATCAACAGATGAATGGATAAAGAAGATGTGGTACCTATGTATGATGGAATCCTACTCAGCCAGAAAGAAGGATGAAATAATGCCATTTGCAGCAACATGGATGCCACTAGAGGTATCAAGCTAAATGAAGTAAGTTAGAAAGAGAAAGACAAATACTACATGACATGACTTGTATGTGGAATCTAAAATACGACACAGTGCTTCCCTGATGGCTCAGTGATAAACAATCTGCCTGTCAATGCAGGAGACATGGGTTTGATCCCTGGTCCGGGAAGATGCCACATGCCGTGGAGGAATTAACGCCACGTGCCAGAACTGTTGAGCCTGTGTTCTGGAGCCTGGGAGCCACAACTGCTGAGCTAGTGTGCAGCAACTACTGAAGCCTGCATACTCTAGAGCCTGGGGTCCACAACAAGAGAAGCTACCACAGTGAGAAGCCTGCACACTGCGAATAGAGGGGAGCCCCCAGTCTCTGCAACTGGAGGAAGCCTGCACACGGCAACGAAGACCCAGTGCCGTCAAAAATAAATAAATAAGTGATTTCAATATGACGCAAATGAAACGGACTCATGGACACAGAGAACAGGCTTGTGGTTGCCCAGGGGCCGGGGCTGGGGGAGTGGTGGCGTGGAAGGTTAGAGCTAGCAGATGGAAGCTACTATATATGGAATAGACAACAAGACCCTGCTGTGTAGCACAGGGAACTATAGTCAATATTCTGTGATAGACTATCATGGAAAAGAATACAAAAACTGAATCACTGGGCTATACAATAGACATGAACAGAACATTGTAAATCAACTACATTTCAATTAAAAAAAAACATACATTCTGTTTCTAGCCAAGATGCCTCCAAGAAATCCCTGTCTTGGAAAGCAAGGGGACTCCCCCCACCAAAAGGACTCCACCTCCTTCCCCACCTCCACCTCCTTCTCTCAGCTTTGTGTTTTTTTCATTCCCTATCAATCAATATCTGGCATATTGTATAATTTGCTTATTTTGTTACTGTTGGCTCCCTCCTAGTAGACTGTAAGCCCCATGGGAAGAGTAACATTTTCTAAACTGCTTTTCTCTCCATACCCAGCAGAGCACGTAGTAAGCACTCGGTAAACGTTTGTTGGGTGAATATCAGATGTCAGGTTACTGTCACCTGGAGAGCCCTGGCATCGCAGCATGACACACTCCCCAGATGCTTCCTGAAGTGCCAGTTTACAAAACGCCTGGCACAGAGTCTTTGTCCAGGTAACACTGTTTTCTGTAGCATCAATTTCTATTTCCTGCTTTGTTCAGGCCCCTGACCTTGGAATCCTCTTTGATGCCATATATAAACTATCAGAAAATCCTAGTGTCTGCAGATCCTCTCCCTTTAAAACCATATCCACAATCAGACAGGCTCTCCTCACCTCCATCACCAGCCCCTGGTACCAGGCTCCAGTGAGGCAACAACTTCCTGACGGTCCCCTTGCTGTCACTCTTGGGCCTTCTCTACAACTCAGCAGCCAGAGGGATCCTTTTAAAGCATAAGCCAGGGACTTCTCTGGTGGCCCAGTGGTTAAGATGCTGCACTTCCAATGCAGGGGGCCAGGAGCTTGATCCCTAGTCAGAAAACTAGATTCTGCATGTTCCAACTAAGAGCCCACACATGGCAATGAAGATACAGCACAGTCAAAAAAAAAAAAGCAAAACAGCCTAAGATAGATCTTGCCCCTGCTCTGCTCACAACTTCCTGATGTTGTGACGGAGTAGTAGTGAGCTGGCCTCCAGCTCCGTCAGAACAGAAGTCCTTCCAGTAGCTTATAGCAGTCCTTACAAAGGTGACAAACACCTTGTCATTGGTCATCACCCCCACCCAGCACTCTGCTCACACCCTGACCCCCATGCTCCCTCTCACTCAGCTCTGTAGCTAATCTAGTCTCCCTGCTGCATTTTTCATAGATTTTAAAAAATCACCTGACATGACCATACTCACATTCACATACTTAGTGCCTGTCTCCTTAACCAGAATGTAAAGTTCACAAGGGGAAATGAACTTCTATTTGATTCATTGATGTATCCTTGGTGTCTAGAACAATGGTGCCTGGCACACACACAGTAGATGTCAGTATTTCTTTTCTGTTTTTAAATTTTTTAATTTTTTGGCCATGCAGCATGTGGGATCTTAATTCCCCAACCAGGGACTAAACCCCCATTCTCTGCATTGCAACTGCAGAGCATTAACCACTGGACTATCAGGGAAGTCCCAGTAAGTATTTCTTGAATAAATAAATGAGAAATATTATTTTGGATTAGATGATGTTTCCAAATGCAAAGGGTTACACAGAGGCTTTATAATGGCTTAGGAAATCAGTCATGCTTTCCTTCGAGTGTGATTTTTTTTTTTGTCTTTTAAAAAACCAACTTTATCTTTTTATCCCTTTCATAATTAATTGGAAATCATTTAATATAACTGATTTATTAAGGATGTCTGAACAATAGAGCACAGGAAGGAAACCAGCCTTTGGAGGATATCCCAGTGTGTATCTAGTGAGAAAATTAAGTGTGTGGAAACTGCAAAGAAATTTTGGGTGGTCTGTTGGCATACACATACATATGCAGGCTGCAAAAAACCTGCTTTGATGATTTTTGCTTTTGATGCCATCCCCCTCATGTTTGCTCTGCTCAGTCTTCCTTAGAAAGTGGGAATCCGCCTGCAATGAGGGAGACCTGGGTTGGGAAGATCCCCTGGAGAAGGGAAAGGCTACCTGCTCCAGTATTCTGGCCTGGAGAATTCCATGGACAGTATAGTCCATGGGGTTGCAAAGAGTCAGACACGACTGAGCGACTTTGAAAAGAAAGGGAAAAAACTGGTCATCCAGGCCTGTGTGAAGGTCTGCATACCCCAAAGATTCATTAATAAAATACTGTCATGTTATAAATCTTATCTGACAATCTAGTATTTGCCCAGCTGGAATGACCTCTGTATGAAAGAGAGAGACAGAGAGGCAGAGAGAAGGAGGGAAGGAGGGAGACAGGGAGGGGCTTTATAGACATTTTATTTAGCTGATTGCAACTTCTTGTAAATATTCAGTCTGTTTGAAACAACTGGGAAGTGTTTAAAGTATTTTAAAAAACATGGATTTGTCACTGTGTAGCAAATCCACTGTGTGGTCCATTATTGGCAATCTGTTCAGAACAGATTTCAGTGGCATTTATTTGAATTACTTCCTCATTCAAAGGGGACACCTCAGCTCTGTCCTTGGGAGGAAGTTCACCCCTGCCTCTTCCTGACCCACTGCTCCTAGATCCCTGTATTTCCCCTCCATGACCACCCCACCACCACCAACACCCTCAACCTTTAGGAGCTGGTAGCTGGCTTTAGTCCTAGCCTCCTGGCTCTCTGTCATCTCCTCCTGATCATCCCCACCTTTTACCTTCTTCTTCCCCTAAAGAGACAGACTCCCCAGTCAAGCCTGCCCTCTCTCTCCTCAGACCTCTTCTACCTGACTCATCCTTGGTTCACTGCTTGGTTGGTCATGTTCCATAGACATGAGCAAAATCATTTCACCAATTATTGGCAGTTTTCTTTACCAAACATCACATTTGTGATGAGGGTATCTGGAAAGATCAACCAGGTCCAGAGAATATATGAGAAGGCACTCTGGAATTGTCATTTATAACCTTCTTGCTACTTCTATCTCAGGTATTCCTTTAGAAAAGGTGTATGGATTCATTACATATTCTGATGTATTGTCTATAGATTATAAGAAAAAGTCAAGCATGTCTCTGATGATACTTTTTAAGTTGACCTGTCTTTACACTTAAAAATGTCTCTTAATAATAGGCTTCCCTGGTGGCTCAGATGGTAAAGAATCTGCCTGCATGCAGGAGACCTGTATTTGATCTCTGGTCGGAAAGATCCCCTGGAGAAGGAAATGGCAACCTATTCCACTATCCTTGCCTGGAGAATTCCACGGACAGAGGAGGCTGTCATCGCATGGGGTCACAAAGAGTTGGAGAGAACTGAGCAACTATCACTCACTCTGGGATGAGAGAATAGTTAACACACAGTATTCATCATGTACCAGGCCCACGTCCAAGCACTTAACAAAGTATGAACTCATTTACTCAACAATCCTATACAGTAGGTACTACTACAATCAACCAATTTTCCGTAGGAGGACAATGAGGACAGGGTTACGCGGTGATGTTGGAGATTCTAATCAAGGCATTCTGGCTCCAAAAAGAACATCAAAGACCTTTCCCCCAACCCAAGAGCTCAGATTCCCTGGCTGTCTACACTGTGTTCTTATCCACTTGAATCCAGTAGTTAACACTCCAGTTCTCTCTGCCTTTGGGGGGAATAATTCACTGTTTGGCATGGACAATTCAAATCCATTTTAAGACAGGTTTCCATGACTGATTTCATTTCTTATCCACAATGTGAAAATTAAATCTGCCTTCCCCAGAGCTCACCCAAGAAACCACAGCAGGTCATGGTGAAAACAGAATTGTCTATTAGCCTGAGCTCAGGGTGTAAAGAGATCTTCTGGAAATGTTAGTCCATAAAGAACTGATCTTTTGGCTCCTGGCTCCCCCAGACAATATTATTGAGGCTAAAGCATTCAAGAGATAATGCATGGTTGAGTTGAAAAGGGTTGGGGCCAAGGCCAAGTACCATGTGTCAAAAGGGGCCAAGATTTGCTGTCTCTGGTTGAGACAGCATTTGAGACTCCTGCATCACTAAGAACTTCAACTCCCACTACACCAGGATTTTGAAAAACCTGTTGCTTGGGGTAGGAATTCCCAAGGGACTGGTCCATAAGGGAAGAAGGTATGGGGGCCTTTAGTTGCAGATGAATCTTTGGAGTGGGTAATGCCCACCTGAATCCATGCACAGTGGGCCTCCTTGCCCTTCTTAGAGTCAGTGAGAAGAGAGATCTGATTTAGGAGGGAGGTGCTCTCAGCTACCAGAGTCACCTCGTATGAGTATTGGTCCACATAGGGTCTAGTTAAGAAAAATTCCTAGCGATTTCCTTCCCTCCCTAAGTCCTCTACACTCCCAGAAGGCTTCTTGAGTGATTAAGATCTCCTGGGTTTTCAGGATTATTATAATAACACAAGATATAAAATCTATCAAATGCAGATACTTATTGCTCCAGAAACAATGTGAATTCAAACATAGGGCTCCAATCCACGAGGCTGGAGTTCAAGACCTATATTCCCTTCCTCTTCCTGAACTCACAGGGGCCAACCAATAAGACATCTCCACCAGAGTCAGCAAATCCTGGCTTCTCTTGACACAAGGTGCTCGGCTTTGGCCCCGGTCCTTTTCAACCCATCCATGAATTTTCTCTTGACCACTTTAGCCCAAATAACATTGTCTGGAGGGGAGCCAGGAGCCAAAAGAGGTCATCATTTCTAACAGTCTCCTTCCCTGCCCTGGGCTCTCAGTACCTTTGCCTGGCTCACTAAGAACTGCATCTTCTACTACTTTGAGATTTTGAAAAACCTGTTGCTCGGGACTTCTTTAGCATGATGCCCTCACTTATAGCCAGCTTGGGAACTGCTCTGTCTAGAAGCCAGAAACAACACACTGGTAGGTCTATGCTGGAGACGGCAAGGAGGAAAGGTCCAGCCTCCTTCTTCCTAGAGTCAACGCGGGATTATTTGTGGCAAAGCCCCTGCTGGAGAGTGTTTAGTCCTCTGGCTTTTCACCTTTTGGACTGTTTGTCTTCATTAGCATCCTCACTGGAGGCAATTACCCAGGCAGGAGGTGATACCCACAGGAGCCATTCTCCTGACTAACAGCCCTATGGGAGGGAAGAAAGGTTGGAGTTCATGCTTAAAATGAAGCTGACAATGTTACCCATGGTGATTCCACACTTCCTACTTTTTCCTCTGTTCCTGTGACCAACAGTCACCGAGAGCTGGCTCCATGTCTACTCCGATGAGTCATAGAAAGACAAAGTACTGGAGTCTGACTGGGGGAAAAAACTTTTCTTACCTCAGCAATAAGGCCGGCCTAAAGACAATGGGACATGCAGCAGCAAGCCCCATGGAGTAAGTGGAAAATTCCAAGAAGACAAGGGGACAGGGATTCTTGGAGAAACCAAGGCAGGGAAAGCATCAGAGGCAGAAATACGAGACTCCGGGCCATGATAAAATAAATTGTTTTAATGGGAGGTTTTCTGAAAGGGCAACTTTTTTTTGTGCTATCAAACAGCCAGCCTTGGGGTTTCCTGGGACTGTCCTGGCTGGTCCCCCAACTCTTCCGGAAGCTAAGACACTACTCTGACACTCTGTTCAGCCATTCCAGGGACCCAGAGGTGTGTCTTGGTATCAGGAGATCAGAGTGAGCTGGCAGTCAGTCCAAAATACACAGTCTCTGTGTGTGTCCAGGGCCGAGGAAGTGGGTCAAGGGCTTCACTTCTGCCTTAGGTATTTCTCCGTGGGGGACGAGAGAGGGGGCAAATCACTTTGAGAATTCAACTCTGACCTTTACAGAGAAAATCGATAGACGCTTTAGTATTATATTCAGGGCAGAGGGGAGAGGAAGTAGAGGGTGGAAATTGCACTTAATTACAGTAGTTTATAGTTTACACCCATTGGACAAATTTACTTCTTTAAAAGAAATCTCCAGATCAGCCGGGATTGGGGGGGCGGGACAGGGGGAGGTGGCTGATATTTACAGTGTTTGGCTCAGTTCAATAGCACGTGTCCTCCTCTTCTCATTTCAGTAACAGATTCAAGTTTTCACTTCAGTTTGTTCGATGAAAGAGAGTGATGCAGACGCTACGGCTTTCTCTCTTCCTCTTCCGCCGCTTCTGTCTCCTGCCTCTAGGACAGACCCGACTTCTTGGGAGAGGCATCATGACAATACTGCATAGAAGGGGCTGCGCCTCTCAGAGCGAGTGTCCGAGGCGCCGGCAGGACAGCAGGTGAGCAGGGACCTCCAGCAGATGCTGCGTGTTGGGTCGCTGCGCTTCTCCGTGACAGCTGCCCGGAGGGTGATGGTGTGGAAAAGAAGGGTCTTTGTCGCTGTGCACAAAGCAAGTGATGTGTGGGCATCACCAGGCTTGGAGAGGACACTGCAGAGAGAGAGGAGAGACAGCTCAGCTGTGTGCCTCTGGCGGGGACCTAGGCCCCTAGCGTCTGGCTTGTCTGGGGGAGCTGAGACCCAACTCAACCAGCAGAGAGCTGGAGGCTGGAGGTGTGGGGACCCTGTGCCCTCAGAGTCCTGCAGGGCTGGTTCTGAAACACACACCCTTTAGGAACATCTGGGAGCCGGATTCCTTGGCCACCTCAGAAGAGAGAAGTGAATTGCCAATGGCCTTGAAAGAGTCATAACTTGCTGACCTTTATCCTGAAATGGGACTCCTCTTCCTGTGAGAGTGCTTTTTATAAATTGCTCAGTTTGGTGGCAATGACAGCTGGATGGGGAGCTTTTGCTTTTGAAGGAAGTAAGGGTTTCTTCCTAAGACCTCTAAGAGCAGGGGTCCCCCAGATCCCTTCCCAAATGGAGTAGCAGAGATCCTGTTAAAAGGTAGATTCTGACTCAGTGGGCAGGGGGTGGGCCTAAGAACCTGCATTTCTAATCAACTCCCAGGCTGGGCTGATGCCGCCGGTCTATGATCAGCCCCAAGGCCACAGAGCACAAGAGAGAATCACCACGTGCTAACACTCCACCCGGAAGGAGTGTGGGAAATGGCAAAGTGCTTTCTATAATGCTTGCTACTAGCAAGACAAGAAATCAGAGGACTGGGATCCAAGGGCTAAAGGCCTTTGAGACCAGGCTTCTGGGTGGGTTGGGGCAGGAGACCCAGTATGGAGGAGTCCCTGAGAAGAGCCAGACCCCCATGTGGGGCAGCCTCCACTCCCAGAGCCATGGGCCTTGCTCATCTCAACTATCATGGAAGATTAGAGCTCGCGTTTTCCTTCCGGGGAGTCCCTTTCCCCCCTCTTTGCTTCTCTTTCTTCCCTTTCCCCTTTGTTGTCACCTCAGAGGAAGGTTCTGCCCTTTGACTTAATGGTTCATTTTCTCAAGACTCCCCCCCTCAGTCACTCCCCCCTCCACACACAGACACACACACCCACACAACACGTTCACATATCTATCACACTGTTAAAGGCCTTTTATCCCACTATTATCCCATTAACCAGTTCTCCCAGCCATAGCCTTGTATGGGGCTGCTATTATGTCCATTTTACAGATTAGGAAAGCAAGGTCAAAGAGAGTCCAGGAATTGCCCAAGGTTTTGGAATTAGGAGAGTGTGGGGCCAGAGTTTCAAACCAATTCTGGGAGACCTCCCAGCTGGTGTTCTTTACATTACACCAAGGTTAAGAGCCTTCTATTAGCTTTTTTTTTTTTTTAATATTTATTTATTTGGTTGCACCAGATCTCAGCTATGGCATGTGAACTCTTTTTTTTTTTTCCATTATGCGAACTCTTAGTTGCAGCATGTGGGATCTAGTTCCCTGACCAGGGATAAACCCGGGCGCTTGGCCTTGGGGTGTGGAGTCTTAGCCACTGGACCTCTAGGGAAAAGTCCCTACGAGCTTTGCTTTTGTCCAAACTCCTTTCTCTGGGCCTTGGTTTCCCCACCTTTATAATGAAGGTCATTGAGGGATTAGATGGGCTGCTAGTAATGCTGTCCTCCCCATGGTGCTGGTACAACACCTGGTCCTTGTTAAGCTGCCTGGGGTGCCCCGGTCTGAGCTGCTCCCCGTCCCCCACCCCACCCCCTGACCCCCCCAGTGCTCCTCAGAATGGGGCTGAGTGCTGCGTCCATGTGCAGAGACAGGTTTCTGGCCCTTCTGCATTCTTGAGCTCCTGGGCAGGGTCCTCTGATATCCTTTGCCTCCTCTTCCTCCCTCCACCCACCCCTGCTCTCTCCAGTCTCTTTATTCCTCCCTATCAAGCTTTTTCCAATTTTCAGATTTCAGGTGGAGGAGAGAGAAAACGGCTTGTGACCTTACAGGTTTCAATGGAAGAGCAAACACCAAGAACAGATAAGCAGACGCCAGCGAGATTCTATGACCTGTCATTAGGGATGGGCTTCCCAGCTATCAAATGTTTGCTCACATAATAAAATGGTGGCAGAGCCCTAAATGTTGTCAAAGGAACGAGAGTTATTTGCCCCCTTCAGAGTCTAAACACAAACATCTGATAAGGGGCACGCTGGGCTCCCTCAGAACAGAGGCCCGGCTCAGCCAGCCCCGTGGGGACCCTGCCTGGGGGTCCCTGAGTGACTACAGAGCTCTCCGTCTGGAGGGTGGGGCGGCTGGCGGATTCTTAAGGATATCCTCACCCTAAGAAGATCTGATCCATAATGGGAAGAGCTGACATTTACCAAGGTCCTACTGTGTGTCAGGCTGCATTGCTAAGGAATGCCTTGACATGCATCATTCCATAGAATTCTCACATCATGCCTTTGAGGCAGGTAATCGTCATTCATTCATTTAACACGGTTTTGTGGGCCTTCCCTATGCTCAGCACTTTCGCAGGCGCTGGGCATGCAGCTGTGAACAGGACTCTGTCCCCACCCCCACTGAGCTGACATTTTAGTGAGAGTTTCGAACAATGAATGAGTTAAGAAATGCATAACATAAAAGTTTAGGAGGAGATGAATACTCTCGAAAAAGAAGCAAGGTAAAAGGTCACAAAGACTAGAGGAAAGAGGGAAGAAATTATGTAGGGGGGGTCGGGAGGTGATTCCCCCACTCTTTGAGATTTGAGCTGAATGCAACAAGCATATGCAAAGATGCACACTAACGTATATTCCAGCAGAAGGTACCGCAGGGGCACAAGTCCTGTGGTGGGAGCCCTTCAGCTCTGGCTTGGCTGAAGCCGAGGGACAGAGGAAGGAGAGGCTTCAGTCTGACCGCATAGGGTCTTGGAAGTCTCTGCTTCAGTCTGGTTACAAACAGATGCTAATGGAGACTTTTGACAGGGGCGGGGAGGTGGGGGTGACATGATGGATTTTCCTTTCTCAGAGACCACTCTGGCTGCTGAGCGGAGAACAGAGCATACCCACTCCATTGGGGCAGGAATGGGGAGTTCCTGCAGGAGCACAAGACTAATGGGGTGGGTGAGAAGCAGTCAGATGGAGGATGCATCTCAAAGGACCCTTAGCAGAACTTGTTGATGGACGGGATGTGGGATGCGGGCTGTGAAATGATCGTGGGTACTCTCAGGAGTCTCACCTGAACAACTGATGGCATTTTTGGAAATGGACAAGTCCAAGCAGAAAGCAATTTGGGTCAGGAGAAACTGGGGCAAAATGAAGAGCTGCTGTGTTAGGCAGATTCGATCCGAGATGCTGGTGAGGTATATTAGGCATGCACCTGTACATGCCAAAGAGGCACTGGGTTTGTGAATCCGCCCTGAAGGGAGAGGTCAGTACTGGAGATAGAATGATAAGACCCATGGTCGTGTACATCTGATCCAAAGTCATGGGACTGGAGATCACCCAGGAATAAACATGGAGGAGAAGAGGCCAAAGAATGAGTCCCAGGGCCCCTCAACGAGTAAATATTGCAAAGATGAGCTGGCAGCCAAGGAAATGAGGAGTGGCCAGTGCCACAGGAGGAGAACCAGGAATGGGTAATGTCCTAAGACTCAAGAGAGAAAAAGAGGAAGTGATTGGCTATGTCAAAGATAGAGATTGAGAAGTAGCCACTGGATCTGGCAACGTGGAGATATTAATGAGCTGGACAAGAGGGGTTTCAGGAATGTGGGGACAAAAGCCAGCCTGGAATGCTCTCAAGAGAGAACTGTGGGGGTGTACAGGTCTCTGTACACCAGCCCCCCACCCTGGGTATATACAATAGAATACTATGCAGCCATAAAAAAGAATGAAATTTCACCATTTGCAGCAACATAGATGGATTTGGAGGGCATCATGTTTTAGTGAAATAAGTCAGACAGTGAAAGACAAATACTGTATGGTGTCACTACATGTGGAATCTAAAACATACAACAAACTAGTGAATATAATAAAAAAGAGACAAACTCACAGATATGGAGAAGAGACCAGTGGTTACCAGTGGGGAGAGGGAAGAGGGGTGGGACAAGAGAGGAGATTAAGAGGTACAAACTACTATGAATAAAATAAATAACCCACAAGGATCTAATGTGCAGCATGGATACTGGAATACAGCCAATATTTTATAATAACTGTAAATGAAGTACAACCTTTAAAAATTGTGAATTGCTATGTTGAAACTCTGAGAATAAAGCAACTATACCTCAATAAAAATAAGAAGAATTGGGGGTGAGGAAGTGGAGACAGTGAATACAGATGATTATTAATAATCTATTAAGTTAGATTAATGATAGTTCTGTTCATTACAAGTAATGACTATACTTCCAGTGTTTTAGATTAGGGAACTGAGGCTTAGAGAGATTTTAAGTGACTTGCCCAGGATGTCTCAACAGAAAACCCACTATGTAAGATTACTGCCTTTTATCTTCTGAGTGGGACACCAGGGGGAAATAAATGCCCTTTGCCATTTAAAATCCTCCTTCCTAAGCTCGAAAGACACCCAAGGTTACCCTAGGGAAAGCCAAGGTTGACCCAGCTGCCACAGACTGGGTGTTCCCAGCCAAGCACTGAGCTGAGTGTTTTACAAGTTTTATTGCATTTTGCCCTTTCAATGATCCCACAAAGGAGGAATCGTTATCTTCATATTACAGGTAAGGAAACTGAAGTTCAGAGAGGCTGGACCTTCGCCTTTGGTCACATGGGTAGAAAGTGGCAGAAGCTGGGAATGGGGTCTGTCTAATGACTCTTCACCATCAAGCCCACACTGCCTCACACCAGTGGGGAAAGTCGGGAGTGGGTGGGGAAGGGGTAGGAGGGGGTGGCAGGGTGGGTGCAGCTTCAGGGACTTATGATGAAGCTGCCCACCTCCTTCTCATCAGCACCCCTGATGGGTGACTGCTCTGGGCAGAGGGTGGGGTGAGGGGGTGGTCCTCTCCTGACCTCCCTCTATATAAACTAGGAAGTGGAGCGGTGGGTAGAGTTGTGGAAACAGGAGTCTGCTCACAGCCTGCCCACACTTGTTCTAGCTAAGGCTGGTGCTTGCTGTGGTCTGGTTTCCAGGCTGGAGGGCTGTTGTTTTTGCAGGAGGCTCAGGCAGAGACCCACTCAGATGGTAACTCGCCAGGACTCATTGGGGGTGGGGGTGGGGGCGGGAGACAGGCTCTGGAAAGGACAGAGGGCAGTAGCTGCCAAGGATTCCCAGCAAGAAAGTTCCAGCCTGAGATTTCTGAAACATGATCCACAAGGTCTTGCGGCATGCCTGTCTTGACGATGGAAAACACTGGGAGACCAGGTCAAATCCTGGCTTTACTCTCAGGTCAGCATAACCTTGAGTCATTTTTATGAGCACTTCAAAAATGGATCTTAGAAGGTGAGTGTTGTTGAGTGGATTTGGAGTGAGAAGAACCAAAGACTGGAACTCTAGCTCCAGATTTACCATCCTGTATGCTTAGCCAGATTCTGCCCCATCTTTGAACCTCCGTTTTTGGCTCTGTAAATTAGGCGTAAAAATTTCTACCTTGCAGGAGGGTTAGCCATTAAAGGTAAGATGGAAAAGCACCTGGAGTGCTACATGGCAAATGGGAGGTACTAAAAAAAAAAAAAAACGCTAGATTTGAATTCATTCATTCATTCACTCATTCTTTCACTCATTCATAGTTACTGAACATTTACTAAAGCCCAGGCATTTGGCCATACACGAAGGGCTTGGGTGCTTTGAAAGGCCCTGAACTATTGGCTTTTTTTCCTGGGAGGTGGGTGAAAGGGCATCCTTGTGCAGCAGGAGAGTGGGAAGCAGGGATCTGGAGCCCCAGCCCAGGAGGCAGGATGTGCCAGAGAGATGGTCCTAACCCTGAGACATGTTATTGTCAGAACCTCCTTTGGCCACGTGCAGACCAAGCAGTGAGTTCAATACTGAAGGAGCTAATGGAAGGTGCCTTCTAAGGGATTACAGACAGAAAGGGGTAGGAAGAGGGAGGAAGCTGTCACTTCGAGCACATGACTCAGTACCAGGCATGATCTTCAGGCACTTTGAATATTCTGTATGAGGGAGGGGGGAGCTTCCCCTTCAGAGATGAAGAAACAGACTCACAGCCCTGAATTAACTGCCCAAGGTCACGGAGCAGGTGTGAAGGAGCCAGGATTGGCTCAGACCCGTTGGCTTTTCCTAGCATTCTATGATGCCTCTAAAGCAGCCCTGCCCAGGATGGGTCCCGGTTCAATGCCCACATTGGCACAGGAGAGATTCTGAGAAGCCCTGTCCTGTGGGGTTTCTGTTAAACCCAGCTGTTCCCCCAACACATTTGGCCAAGGAATCTTCCTCTCCTTACGTCATGGGCCCCTGATTCCTAGCAATAGTCTTGAAATTCTTTTTGGAAAAGAACACTTTCAAACAACAAAAAAGCAGAATTGCCACCAATTCCCTTCTGAAACTCACTTCTGACCCTTTACCTTCAGAACAGAGCCTGTACAACTTTTCATCACCTTGGGTTCCTCCTGCTGCCAGGAGGCAGCATCTTCACCCTCCTCATTTCATTCCATCTTTCCTAGCCTCTCTTCTCCTGCTGTTTGAAGCAAGAAAGTTTCCTGACTGGAATATAGTTATGTAGGTTTAATTTTTACTCTTGTTCCTGACTGTTACATACCACAAGAGCAGTGATTACCATGGGCATTTTAAAGACGGGTATTGCCAGGACTTCCCCGGCGGTCCGGTGGTTAAGAATCCGCCTGCCAATGCAGGGGCCACAGGGTTGATTCCTGGTCTGGGAAATAAGGTCCCACAAGCCTTGTCTCAACTAAGTCCCTGTGCCTCAACTACGGAGCCCATGAGCCCTAGAGCCCATGTTCTGCAACAAGAGAAGCCACCTCAACGAGAAGCCTCTGTCCTGTAAGGAAGACTAGTCCCTGCTCTCTGCAACTAGAGAAAGCCTGCGCACAGCAATGAAGACCCAGTGCAGTGAAAAATAAAGAAAGATCGGTATTGGAAGACAAGTACTGTTTAAGTGGGAAAAGTCCAGGATTTAGAATCTAAGGACAAAAGTCTGGAAGCTCAGTCCAAGCATATTATCTCTTGTGACTTTGGGCAGGTTACCCTGCATCTCTGAGCCTTGGTTTATTTCTTTGTACTTCTTAGGAGGTTTTGGCAAAAAGAAAACAATATAATGTTCACGAGAGGCGTAAACCATACGGCACTACATGAAGAGTGTCAGCCTTACTGAATGTCATTGTCATCATCCTATAGAACTGTGAGTCTATCGTCAGACTCCTGAAATGTCTGGGGGTTTCGAGATGACTTCACAGTAGTTCTAGAGGGTCGTTCATGTGGCATCAAGGTCGGCTGGCCACTTGGTCCCGTTTGGGGGCTGGTACAGCATCTCAGAGAGCATCTCGAAGCGTTTTGATTAAGAGGCTATTTCCTGAATGCAGAGGACTTGTTTCAACAAGTAAGCATCAAAGCCAACTTGGGAAAGACAGGAATCATTAATCACAGCCCCATCCAGGGCTGCCCAAGTGGCAGATGGATTGATAAACCTTTCAAAGGGGAAGGTATTCCCAAGCAGGGCTGCTGCGCCTGGCTGCCCCCCTGATTGAGATTGGTGAGCACAGATAAATGTTTTCCCTGCTCACTACAAAGAGTGGGAAATCGCATGGGAGTCGAAGGGCAGGGCAACAGGGGCTGTCCTTTCATCTTCCAATGGGTGAGAGAAGGGTAGCAAAGTGGGTCTCACACACCTCTCCCTCCCTACCCCACCTCATTCTACAGCCCGAAGAACTAGGTCATGTGTGTTTCAGCACCCAAGATGTGCCAGGCACTTAATCTACACAGCATCATCAAATCCGCAGAACAAGCAGATGCCACGACTTGTTTTAGAGATGAGGAAAGTGAAGGGTCAGGGAGGTCAAGGTCACCGAGCAAGTGGCAAAGCCAGGAACTGAATCCACCTATTTCATGACACTGCAGGACCAGGAAGAGATGGGGCAAAGGAAGAACAGAGAAGGCTGAGCCCATGAAAGAACTTGCTCAGGAGCACATGGCATTGGATGAAGTGTGATTTGATGGGGAAAAAAAAAAAGACCATCCACAGGACCAAATGCTGCCGAGAGCCTCTGACATGAAGTTCAAGGTTGTCACCTACTTATCTAGCAATCAATAAAGGCCAAACAGTTCCCACACTGCACAGACCCCAGCTACTAAAAGGTCCTATTGTGTTACTCTGGAATTTCAACCTGTGTTCAGACGTCTTGTCCTGTTTCCTAACTCTCAGCGTCTCGTTTGAGTCCAGCTGCCCAAGCTGTGGCTTCACCACGGGTCATCTTAACCCTCATCCCCTCCCTCTAGGTATGTGGAGGTGGGAATTAGTCATCAACTGAAATGGTGACTAAGCCTCTGGATTCCCCACTTTCAATGCACCAGGAAGCTGATTCTGAGCTTCTCTATAAAACACCAAGTGAACACGGGCCCCTGATAAGGCCAGGCTGTCTACTGGGGAGTCCCCATGGGTTGGCAGAATTGGGTCATTTTCTGGAGCTTACAGCATTGGGGGTTCAGGATGAGTTCTGAACTGGGTGAATCAGACTTGGGACCTCTGACTCACTGTTCGTTTTCTCTATTCGTTAACTGATGGGAAATCCTCAGGGATCCCTCTTGCAAAGAAAGCATGAGACTCCAGAGGGTCTGACTTTCTGAGTCCTCCTTGGAAACACCCTGTCCGTGGATCATGACCAATCCACTGGGGATCCTCAACCTCAGTGCCTACAGGCTCTGTATAATCCAGTCTCCAGCAGCTGATTGCACTCGCTACTCTTGTGCTCTTGTTAGGGATGCTAGGGGAGCAATAAGCCCCTTCAGCCTGTGGCCCATCTTCTTTGCCTTGTGACCTCAGGAATTCTTTTAGAAAGTACCAGGGGAGCCTCAGAAGGACCACACTGAGGCTGAGTCCACACTCGTCACGCTCTCTGCACATCAGTAGTCATAGTCATCCCTTCCCCGCCCCTACCTTCTTGCCGGCATTACCTGTTTACTGGAAGACATGCTGGTGAGCGTACTGATGCTGCTGGTATCTGTGACCACCATCGCAGATGGAAACCGGGAGGTGTGGGAATACTGGGGAGGCTCCTGCTTATGTGTGTACACTGCAGAGAGAGTGAAGACAAGATCAAGGAGCAAGACTGTAGGCACAGCTACAGACCATCCCTCATCCCACACTACTGTTCCTTTCTCCCCAGGCAGATAAAAGGGGGTGGTGGTGGGCGGTAGTTATGTTTGGGCAAGGCAGTGTGATGTGATCAAAAAGAATGGCCATGTGTTTAAATCCTGGCTCCTTAATCAACTCAGTTAGCCTCAGTTTCCTCCTCTGTAAAATGGGAATGATACCTGTTGTAGGATTAAAAGAGATCATGTTTAAAGCACTTTACCAAATAGATAAATAGGTTTCCACAGTGCCTGGTACATAGAGGTGGACAGTGCTTCTGTGGTGGGAGCACTTCTTTCCCCCTGACTTTCAAAGTATTGGATGCCTGGTTACAGCAAGTAATCCTGGGACTTTCCTGGTGGTTCAGTGACTAAGACTCCATGCTCCCAATGCATGGGGCTAGGGTTCGATCCCTGGTCAGGGAACTAGGTCCCACATGCTGCAACTAAGATTGGCACAGCCAAATAAATAAATAAATATTCAAAAACAAACAAACAAACAAACAAAACCCCAAAACACAACTGATCCTGGGGCATATGTGGTGCAGCTGAGAATTTAAGTATGAAAAAGTTCTTAGTAGCTGGCAAAATGAAGGAGCTGGCCTGTTTGCTTACTATTCCTGTACTGATTCAAGTCCCAGGTCTCATGCTAGCAATTGTAGATTGATTAATAATTGTTAAGTAGACATGGGTGTCATTACTTGTATGATTTTGGGCTGTCCCAGTTTGCACTAAAATGCCTTATGACATCACACAAATGAAGTACGATGGACAAAAGTGTTAGTTGCTCAGTCGTGTCCGACTCTTTATGACCCTACGGACTGTAGCCCTCTAGGTAGGCTCCCCTGTCCATTGGATTCTCCATACTGGAGTGGGTTGCCATTCCCTTCTCCAGGGGATCTTCCTGACGCAGGGATTGAACCCACATCTCCTACATTGCAGGTGGATTCTTTACCATCTGAGCCACTAGGGAAGCTCCCTGAGCCTAGATTCCAATAAAAGCTCCAGAAGCATGTGGTTTTCACTTTTTGTTTTTCCAGTATGTGTCCACCAGATCTGGAACCTTTGACTCATGTGAGTTCATCCATAAGATTCATGTAAATTCCAGGTCACATGACCAGCCCAGAAAGCATGTGGATGTTTGGCCTTAAGGGAGGGACCAGCTTGTTCTACCAAGGAGTCCTCCAGTAGGGAATGGGGGTGAAGGTCACAGCCTGCTGTCTCAGCCTGTCCTTCCCTTGGTGGGAGGCTGGTTATTTCCTGGTCTGGGGCCCCACGAGCTCTCTCTTCAGAGCCAGCCAGGACAGCGGGGCCTCGGCAGCCCACAGGTCGCTGATGACCCCTCTCTGACTGTCCTACCCGAGCCTCGCCGCTGAGGAATCCTGCCCAGGTGAGGCGGGGGGAGCACGCTGTCAGGACCAGGAAGGAAGGACAGTGTAACACATGTGGTCCCAGGCTCTGCTGCAGGCTGTGGCAGATTTTTTAAAAGCCACGGAAATGTGATTGGAATGTGAGATGGTACACAGAAACCAGCTCTGCAGGCCTGGGGCGGGATGGAGCCCCGAGCGTAAAAGGAGGCTGAACTTAGCTGCTGCCCCTCAGACTCGCAGCCAGAAGAGAAACTGAAATCCTCTTTCCTACCCCTGCCTCCTCCTATTAGACACCATTAATAAATAACTATTTGCATTTTTATAACTCTTTTTAAATATTTATTTTTCAAAATTTTTGGCCACATGGCATGTGGGATCTTAGTTCCCCAACCAGGGATCAAACCCACGCCCCTTGCACTGGAAGCATGAAGTCTCAACCACTGGACCACCAGGGAAGTCCACATTTTAATAACTCTTAATGCTTACCAAACACAGTTCATACCTCCTTTTGTTTCACTTTCATAGTGACTCCACATGCACACTATTTCCATTTTAAGATGAAAAAACTGAAGTTGAGAGTGGCTGAGGAAATTACCACCGGCTACATAGCTGCTAAGGCTCAGAGCCAGGATTTAAACCTAGGCCTGTCTGATGCAAGACTATTGCTCTATTCCAGAGGCAGCCCAAGAGTGTCCATGGGGTTGTGCTGGAAGACAGAAAACCATCCTCCCCATGCTCGCTCCCCAGACTCGGAGGCAAGGGCCTATAGCCTGACATAGCCAGAGGGCTGGGGCTCTGGGGCTCAGGAGTGGAGAAATGGGGGCTAGGGGTGGGTGGGAAGTAAATGGTTGAAAGGGGGACTTCCCAGGGGGTCCAGTGGTTAGGATCCTATGTTTCCAAGGTAGGGGGCACAGGATCGATCCCTAGTTGGGGAACTAAGATCTCACATGCTGCTCAGTATGGCAAAAGCACCCCCAAAGCTAAATGGTTGAAAGGTAGTCTTAGGGGAGGTGAAAACACCGGGGGTGGGAAGCAGCCTCTCTGTGTGGGGCAGAAACGCTAATGTTCTGTGTGCAGGTGGTTTTTTCCACCCATGTTGATGGTTCTCGATTAGACATGTTTAGGATGTGGAAATCAGAGAGTGTGGGGACTCCGGAAGATTTTTCAAATTCAGAGAAGACAGTTAGGAGGCAAGTTATATGCCAAGTCTGATCATCTGATAACAGCTGCCTGGAATTTTGGACTGAAAAGGCTAAGTTGAGGCTCGTTGGGAAAAGGGGTATGCTTGCCTGAGGATCTCTTTCATGGGAACCAGGGTGGGAAAGGGGGCATGGGTTCGTCCCACATTTACCTTACCTCCCCAGATCGCTATCTCTAGCTTCTCTTCCCATTTCGGCCTTAACTGTCCTCTGCAAAATCTCCCCTGGGAATTCCAGGGGTAGAGAAGAGGACCAGAAAAGGCACAGCATCGCGTAAGAGTTGTGCTTAAGAGATTGTTTTGGCCCACTCCAGTATTCTTGCCTGGAAAAGTCCAGGGACAGAGGAGCCTGGCGGGCTGCAGTCCGTGGGGTTACATGACTGAGCATGTGTGCATGAGGGTGGAGGGAGATGGGTTGGTAGCAATAAAGTGGTAGAACTAAAAAAAAAAAAAAAAAAGAGATTGTCTTGGGACTTCCCAGGTGACCCAGTGGCTAAGACTCCGTGCTCCCAATGCAGGGGTCCCACGTTCAATCCCTGGTCTGGGAACTAGATCCCCCCACACACTGCAACTAAAGATCCCATGTACTGTAACGAAGATTGAAGGGCCCATGTACCGCAACGAAGACTCATTGCAGCCAAACACATTTTTTAAAAAATGAAAGAAAGAAAGTGTCTTGATTGGTCACAGGTAGGGAAAAGTGACCAAATCAGGAAGTTTCCAAGATGATTCAGACCCAGAGAGTGAAGATGCTGGCTGCTGAGGCCCCTTGGCGCTCCCTCCCCGACGTGCCCGGGTCCTTACTGTGTGAGTTCTGCAGCTGCGTCACCGCAGCCATGAAGGGCTGCTGGGCCATGTGGCTGCCGGGGCTCTGCTGCATCAGGGGCTGCTGGTGGGGGCTGTGCAGCTGCTGGGAGAACTGGACGGGCTGCAGGGCTGCCAGGCTGCCGGCCACGCTGTTGATGACGGGGACGCTCTGAGCTTGGGAGGAGTTGAGGCCTGTGGGAACGAGAGGAAGGATCAGAGATGGCTTCAGGGGTGAGCAAAGGCGAACAGACTTGAACGGTCAGCAACCAAGCCCCGGCTGTTTGCCAGCACTGGGTTGAGACCATTACATAAGCGATTGCCCAGGAAGTGATTTTTATAGACCCATTTTATAGACCGAAAAATTGAGGCTTAGAGAGATAAGGTGACTCGCCCACATTCCACAGACAGCTGTAGATGGAAATGGGGTTTCAACGACCTGACTGAGGTCTGAAGCTTCCCCGGAGTTGTCCTCTGAACTCCCAAATTTAGCCCCCTCAGGGTTGCAGCGTTCTGTGTCTGCCCACTCACTGGAAAAGACCTTCATGATGGGAAAGACTGGAGGCAGGAGAAGGGGATGACAGAAGATGAGATGGTTGGATGGCATCACTGACTCAGTGGACATGAACTTGGGCAAACTCTGGGAGACAGTGAAGGACAGGTAAGCCTGGCATGCTGCAGTCCAAGGGGCTGCAGAGTCGGACACGACTGAGCGACTGAACAACCACAGCAGCATATCTGCCCACTTCATCCATGCCTGGCTCTGAGGGAGGCTTGCCCTGGTGCACTCAGGACTGAGTTAAAGGCGTCCACTCTAAGGTACAGATTACCGCCCAGATACGTCTGTCCAGCAGGGGGCAGGAGTGTGCAGAGGCCCATGTTTTGATAAAAAACAAAATCTCCTCCACAGTCCTAGAGGTGTGCAGCTTGAAGACCCTCCTTCGGCTGGCTGTGCAATGACCTGAGAGAGGTCAGATGCTCATTCTCTTAACCAGAGCAGACAGGGGATAAAACACAGCGACTCAGCCAGTCTGTGAAGTAAGTGTGTCTCATCTGGCAGCACAGGGCTGATGGCAATGGAAAGACCACGTTACTGGAAGGAGGAAGTAATAAGTTGAAGGCTGGTGGTTACAGTAGGTGTTGCCATCTTTCTGTTCTGGAGGACGGGGACCTCTGTGGTTCTGTATTGTGTCTGTATCCTGAGGTCTCTTTAGAACTGGAGCCAGTGCTGCCAAGATAAGGTCCCTGGTACCCACCCTCTGTTGGCTCCATGGGTGGGATTCTGGGGCAGGTAGCTGAAGTGGGGTGGGGCTGGGGATGGGAGGATGAGGGGAAAGATACTCCCAACTTCTTTCTTGGCATTGCCAAGGTTCCTTTGATTTGACCTCATTTGGGGGGGGGGGTGCTTCCCTGGTGGCTCAGATGGTAAAGCGCCTGTCTGCAATGAGGGAGACCCAGGTTCAATCCCTGGGTTGGGAAGATCCCCTGGAGAAGGAAATGGCAGCCCACTCCAGTAGTCTTGCCTGGAAAATCCCATGGACAGAAGAGCCTGGTGGGCTACAGTCCATGGGGACGCAAAGAGTCAGACATGACTGAGTGACTCCACTTTGTTTCACTTTTTTCTGGGAAATGGTGGGGGGAGGGGTAGAACAAGCTGAAGATGGAAACCCAGAAAAAAGATCTCTTTCCTAGGCAGATGCGGGAAAAGACACCTAAGAGCCTTTCCTGAGATGGAGAGGGTTCCATAAGCAGGTTCACAGGAGGTGGAAATGCTCTGTGGGGATAGCACAGAGGCCTCAACAATGGCCTGTGCAGAGCTTTAGCTGATACTGTTATCAGAAACCTAAAAGGTGAGCAGAGAAGGGAAGGGGAATAAGCCCCCTCCTGGCTCTCCTGGGTGGGGCTGGGAAGGAGGGGTCCTCTGATCTACAACTTATCTCTAACTCCCCAGGGGCTCAGCTTCCCCTCTAGGCACTGTCTCACCTGACACCTTGATCTCCTGTTTCCTAACTTTCCCACAAGGTCTCAGACTCCAAGGGAGCCCCATGGATTTGCTGTTTTCTCCCCAAGACCATCGCCACTGCTCTTTTCAGGAAGTCTCTGCCTAGAAAAGCAAACAATGCCATCTAGAGTGGATGACATTGGAGGACCTAGTTCTGCAACCAGCCTATTGTTTTTGAGTTGTCCTGAGGAGCCCTTTAAGAAATACACATTCCTTGGCCCCACCCAAGACAGAATGAGTCAGACCCTTTGGAGGTGAGGCCCAGGAATTTTATTTTCAACACAGGCTGTGCCCCTAACGCGCCTCAGTTCCAGGATTGAAAGCCACTGATGTCATTCGAGCTCCTGCGGAGTGTGACTCTTGGCTTCCCCATCTGTTTTCTGGGCACTGGTTCCTGCTTAAGAAGCATGTTATCCAGTCCAACAGGTGAGTAGGGAATGATGAATTGGCACTGCTGGGGAGTCTGTTATCATGTTCTCCTTGGGCCTCTGCAGTGACCAAGCAGGGCCCACATACTCAACAGGATGTGCGTGCTAAGTCACTTCAGTCGTGTCTGATTCTTTGCGACCCTATGGAATGCAGCCCACCGCCCGGCCCCTCTGTCCAAGGGATTCTCCAGGCAAGAATACTGGAGCGTGTTGCCATGCCCTCCTCCAGGGCATCTTCCCAACCCAGGGATCGAACCCTTGTCTCATGTCTCTTGCATTGGCAGGCAGGCTCTTTTACCACTAGCACCACCTGGGAAGCCCCACTCAACAGGACAGGAGTTGGCTATTTATTACTCAACAACTCGTCTCTCGATTTACTGGCCTGTGGTGCAGACAGCAGAACAAGCTTGGACTCCATAACCGATTCTTCATCCTGACACTCCCTGGGGTAGGACTGTGTGTCTCAACAATGTTTGCTGGTGACCCTCTCATCATGCTTCGTGCTTTCCCCACTCCAAGTACACACACACACACACACACCCATCTAAGATCAGTGCACTCTGGTATTGGCTGTCTGCAATAGGAGAATAAGATTATTGTGAGAAGGTAGAGAATTATAGGTGCGAAAAATTAGGAGGAGCAAAATGAAAAAAAAATGTGTAACAGCTCCAGGGAAAATTTTAATTCACATAGTGCTTAAGAAAATATAGAACCGTGTGTGTCAGCCAAAGCTGGAGGTGCAAAGAAAGACGGTAAGTGGGACAGTTTGTGTATAGTTTTGGTTGTAGAAATAGAGATGCAATATCTTATCCATGGGCCTTTTAATAAAATCTCCTAGAAGTCAAGCAAGCTGATTTCAGGAATCTGATCTCATTCTCAAACCCTGGTTTTAGTGCGGTTACCATATTCCTGGAGACGGCCCCATGAAAAGGCAGCAAATTTAAAATACCTTTTTTATTTTGTGAGACCTCTAAAGGTTCCTTTTATAAAGCTAAGTGGGGAGGGCATCAGTTTCCCAGCAGCTGAGGACAGACAGGGGGCCAAATATACTCATTCAATAAATTCAGGTGACTCCTATGGGCCTGGCTCTGTTTTGCCCTCAAGGAGCACATAAGTCCATTCCTTCAGAAGTGATCTGAGGCTAGATAAGGTTTAGGGAGAGTGGATAGAGAAGCGAAAAAGGCAGGAACAAATTAATAAGTGGTTCATGTGGGCACTGGACACAGGGAGGCCATGAAGACAGCGGGTGATCCCCAGGGTAGAAGAAAGATGGGAAATGTACCTCCCATAGCTCTCCCCCAAAACCTCTCATGGATGCTCCCTGGATCACAGGGAAGACTTGGCCTGAGCTGTCAACACAAGGCAGAAAATACACTGAATACGCATCAACATCATGACTCTGAGAGTGGCACCCACAGGCACACCCATGGCAGCCTTCTTGCGCTGAAAGGGCCCATCTGTGATGGATAGGGACAGGTTGGCTGTGGGAGGTGAGCCCCCAGGGTGGGAAGGACCTGATGCCTCGCTCTATCTTCAGGCCTGGGCATAAACAATCTATTTCTCTTTAAATCTGTCAAGGCTCAGAGATGCTAGACAGTTTCCTGCAGAGTTCCTTCTCAGTATGTTTTCACCACCTGCCAAAGAGGTCTCATTTGACCATACAGAATTCCCCATTAAGAAGGAAGCCCATGGACTTTCCAGGTGGTCCCATAGTTAAGACTCTGCACTTCCACTGCAGGGGGTACAGGTTCAATCCCTAGTTGGGGAACTAAGATCCCACATGCCATGTCATGGGGGCATGTCCAAAATAAGATCAATCAATTACTAAATCTTATATTTAAAAAAAAAGAAGGGAGCCCCTCATGTCTTCAGTTCAGTTTAGTTCAGTCGCTCAGTCGTGTCCGACTCTTTGCGACCCCATGAATCGCGGCACGCCAGGCCTCCCTGTCCATCACCAACTCCCAGAGTTTAATCGAACTCATGTCCATCGAGTCGGTGATGCCATCCAGCCATCTCATCCTCTGTCGTCCCCTTCTCATCCTGCCCCCAATCCCTCCCAGCATCAGGGTCTTTTCCAATGAGTCAACTCTTCACATCAGGTGGCCAAAGTATTGGAGTTTCAGCCTCAGCATCAGTCCTTCCAATGAACACCCAGGACTGATCTCCTCTAGGATGGACTGGTTGGATCTCCTTGCAGTCCAAGGGACTCTCAAGAGTCTTCTCCAACACCACAGTTCAAAAGCATCAATTTTTCGGCGCCCAGCTTTCTTCACCGTCCAACTCTCACATCCATACACGACCACTGGAAAAACCATAGCCTTGACTAGGCAGACCTTTGTTGGCAAAGTAATGTCTCTGTTTTTTAATATGCTATCTAGGTTGGTCATAACTTTCCTTCCAAGGAGTAAGCGTCTTTTAATTTCATGGCTGCGGTCACCATCTGCAATGATTTTGGAGCCCCAAAAAATAAAGTCTGACACTGCTTCCACTGTTTCCCCGTCTATTTCCCATGAAGTGATAGGACCAGGTGCCATGATCTTAGTTTTCTGAATGTTGAGTTTTAAGCCAACTTTTTCACTCTCCTCTTTCACTTTCATCAAGTCTTACTCCACCTCATGTCTTACCCTACCTCAAACAACACAAAGAAAAATCAGCACAACCCAACCTCCTGGAAAACCCACCACATACTCAGGGATAGGAACGAACACTGGACAGAAATATAAGCTACAATATTATACATATTCATACTTTATCAACGTACAAGCATGTCTACATACCCAGTCATTGGATTGTCCCAACAACCCATTTTACAGATGAGAAGACTGACCCTCATAAAGATGCAATGATTTGACCCAAGACACACAGCTGGTGAGCTATGACCCAGATTCAACTCCATTCCCTAATTTCTTCTAATTTCAGGCTGAACAATCCAAATCTTGAAGAGAGAGATAAGGAACGAAATGAGTTGAATCAAATCTATAAGTGGTGGATGAGTTGGAAGAATATCTTCTTTACTGTTTTTGTTTTTTTTAATCAGGTTGACTCATTTCCCAAAGCACTCCTCCCTGCCCCCAAGTTTTCTGACCAAGAACAGAGCTTACTTTGTGCAATGGCCATGACTCCAGAGAGGGGGGTCATGATGAGGTTTTGAGATTGCTGGGGATTGTGGTGGGACAGGCTGTGGATATTCGTCAAGGTGCTGACAGGGGGCAAACCTCCTCCTGAGACTGAGATCTGCTGGAGAGAAAAAACAAGAGCAGCGTGAGTGGAACCCAGGTTGCGAAGAGCAGCGTCCAAAATGACATCACTTAGCGATTCCTTGGCACAGCTAACTCACTGGTGCATTCATGCATTCATTCAGTAACAATTATTAAGCACCAACTGAGGGACAGGCACTGTTCTAGATACAGAGGAGAGAGAGGTAAGTAATATTGACCATAATCCCTTCCCTCATGTGCATTTTTGTTGACTTCCTTTGAGTCACTAGCCTGCCTTAGAGATTCTTCAGCCCACGTGATATGATTGTCACTGGTTCATGTTGGAAATGGTTCTGGAAACAGACTCACAGATTTAGAGAATGAGCTTATGGTTTTCAGGAGGGGAGGATGCTGGGAAGGGACAGTTACGGAGTTGGGGATGGACATGCACACACTGCTCTATTTAAAATGGATAACCAGCAAAGTCCTACTGTGTAGCACAGGGATCTCTGCTCAATGTCACAGGTCAGTCTGAATGGGAGGGGAGTTTGGGGGAGAATGGATACATGGATATGTATGGCTGAGCCCCTTTGCTATCCACCTGAAACTGTTACAACATTGTTAACTGGCTATACTTCAATGTAAAATAAAAAAGTTTAAAAAGTAAAATTAAAAATGGATAAAAAAGGGAAAAAAAAGCATCCTCTGTTCCGCTCTATGCTGTCTATACGATTGGTGCTAAAAATATGTGATTGCTACAAATAATAACTGGAGAAATGTCCTGGGATTCCCAAGTGTAGCAGATTAGGGCCCAGGTCTAGGGCCCAGAGTGCATGGAAGCTTTCACTGAGTATAGGATCTGGGAAACACTACTCATGTATTAACTCACAAACCTCACTATACCCATGAGGCAGATGCTTCTGCCACTCCCATTTCACGAATGAAAAAACAGGCTCAGAGTAAAGATGCATATTGCCTGAGAACCAACAACCAACAACCTAATAAATGATACCTCTGGTATTCAAACCTAGGTCTGTCTGACTCTAAAATTCAAGTTCTTACTTTTTATAGAGGGCTTTTTCCCTGCAATTATTACTAAGGTCTGTCTGGGGGAGATCAGTCATTATCCATTATTGGGCTTCTCTACTCTTCCCAAATCTCTACTATACATTAAAAACAAACAAACAAAACCCCCCCCTTTTTTTTCTTTCAAGGAGCCACTATTGTAATGACAAAGCTACTAAATAAGGCTTGGTCCCAGGTACTCCCACACTGTTTCATTATTATATTTTAATGACAGATTAGTAAGAGAAAGCTACTGAGTTTTGTGTATTTTATCCAAGGCCACTCTGCTTCCTTTTATTAAGGATTGAATCCTTTCATTTATTCCTAATACTGTCTTTTCCTTAATGACTGTCATTTTCCCAAGTGTATATATAATGGCATTATAAGCACATAATGCTAAAAAGGTCTCTCCTCCTTGCTAGTGGTAATACGTCTATGTGTCATATTGCATGGGTTAGAACTTTCTGAATAGTATTAACCAGTAACAGATGTAACAGACATGCTTAATTTGATTCTATGTTATTAGAAACACTTCCACTATTTCCCCATGAATTATAAGGAGCTTTCAGTTTTACACACACACAACACACACATACACACAACATACTTTTATTCATGATTAAGTAGCTTACTTTTTGTGGTTTTAACATAATTTTAAAAATTATTACTAAGAAAGGACTGTTCCCCCCTCACTCTGAACTAACCCAGACATTCTTGATGGCACCAGGAATGCTCACAGGTGGCTTAGGGTTGGGATACATACATCAGATCTTTGAGTTGCCTTTTCCTTGTGACCCAGAGCGCCTCAGATTATAGCTCTCGCACCAGTACCCCTGGAAGACACTATCTCCTGCCTGCCCTTCTGATCAATCCCATAGCTTCCAAGTGAATTTGAAAAAGAAAGAAAGAAAAAAACCCAAACAGATTTGTTTGTGTTTTTAAAATGAGCATCACGTTGTGAGTTAGGGGTCATGTGACCAAGAAGGAATTCTGACCACATCAAACAAGAGAGAACCAGCTTGTTTGCCGGACTTGTTTTTCAAAATGTCAGAGTCATAAAAAAAAAAAAAAAAAATCAGTGACCTGCCTTCAGACTCTCTTGAGTAATGCAGTCCTTTGCAGAAAGTCAATGGAGTGACAGTAATCTCTGCCATTTCAATGTTTGGTTTCAATGGTGAAAGAGAAAAGTGGGTGCCAATAATAAAAACAACTTAGAGCGTGTATGGCTTTAGTGTTTCTTTTCTTTAAATCATTCACGTAAAGCAGAATTTTATTTTCAATTGGAGGATAATTGCTTTACTATGGTGTGTTGGTTTCTGCTGCACAGCAGCGTGATTCAGCTAGAAGTACTCACACAGCGCCTCCTTCTTGGGCCTCTCAGCCCCGCCCCCAGCTTTAAGGTTTCTAAAGGGCTTCACTGGTTGTCCTCAACAGATAAGGACACATGTAGGAAGGCATTATGATTATCGCCCTGTTTTACAGATTAAGAAGGGCTTCCCGTGTGGCTCAGTCTGTTAAGAATCTGCCTGCAATGCAGGAGACCAGGGTTCAATCTCTGGGTCGGGAAGATCCCCTGAGAAGGGAATGGCAACCCACTCCAGTATTCTGGCCTGGAGAATCCCATGGACTGAGGAGCCCGGCAGGCTACGGTCCATGGTGTGGCAAGAGTTGGACATAACTGAGCAACTAAACCACTGCCACAGATTAAGTAAACTGAGCCTCAAAAGAGTCGAGAGAGTAGCTCTGTGTCACCTGACTAGTAAGCAAGGAAGCAAGAATTCAAACCCAGTTTTGCTCAACCCCAAATTCTATCTCCTTCCTATTTGGGTCACCTTGGTCAAGTTTCTTCCTACTCTAAAATGCAACCATTGGGACTTCCTTGGTGGTCCAGTGGTTAAGACTAAACCTTCTAATGCAGGGGTTGCAGGTTCCATCCCTGGTCGGGGAACTAAGATCCCACATGCCTCGAGGCCAAAAAAAAAAAAAAAAAAATTGATAAGGTAACAAATTCAATAAAAACTTTAAAAATGATCCATATCAAAAAAAAAGATTAAAAAAGTGAATAAAATGCAACCATCACCTCTTTGCCTCCAGGACTGATGGAAGACAGAGAGCTGCCAAGAGTATCAGTCACCATCCTCACAGGGTGATCTGGAGAGTTTGGATGGCATCAGCGTTGCCTTCTGCTGTCCTTTGCTATGTGCTTCACATGCCTACTGCCTACGAGGTTGATACTGTTACCCCTCCTTTGCAGACAAGGGAACGGAAGTTTGGAGAAATTAAGAAATGTGCGCAAGTGGCAGAGTGGCCATGAAGAGCGGGTGATCTACCTCTCGGGCTGAGCTTTTCACCATGGGGGTCTGTTGCTTTGATGCCGTGAGAGCATCCAGCGTGGGCTTTTCTAAAACGCAAGTTTCGACACGCACAGACTGCAACCTGAAAGCTGGCCAGCGCTTTGCGGATGTGTACCACTCCGGAATGGGATGGGGTCCCTGGAGTGCGAAAGAAAGCTCAAATGGGTCACCCTTGTTTCCAAAACCAATCCCTGGGGGATGATTTCAAATGCACATTCTACTTGAAGTCAGCACACAGGGACTATCATTCCCTGGCTGGGGCTCAGCCCCCAAACAGCAAAATTACAGGTGATCCTCGCATCACCCTGGTGACGCAGGCATGGTTAGCCCCCATTTTCCAGATGAGGAAACTGAAATTAGGCAACGTCCATCCTTCGGCTGATAAACAACACAGCCCAAGACGTGGGCACACTGGTTCCCATGCCGGGGTTATTTTTAACCATACTCTCCACTTCTGTCTTTGGTGGACCAAGATCTGTGATGGGCTTGTTACATATTAACCAAAAACAGACTCCTGAATTTGGGCATCCAGCGATAGTGACATAACATACGAGCCAGGGTGTTGGAAACTAGTGAAAAGCTGGTCGCTGCAAACAAGCTTCCAGGTGTTTGCTAACGGTGAGGTGTGCTGTCCTGGTCAATCATCAATCCAATAACAGACTGCCCATCAGGGTGCTGTCGAGCAGAAGAGGAAGAAAGGAGCGTGTCCTGAGGCTGCCTGTGGAGCGCCCCAGCCTGGGTGAGGCCGTTTGCTTCTCAGGAGGAAGGAAAGAAGCGCTCACAGGGAAACACCAAGGGCCTTCAAGCAACAGGAGAGGTCTCCCTCCAGATGTCCTCCACTGCGAAGCCATGATCTCTTCCTCAAGGCCCCACCTCTCCTCCGGGGAAGTCTGGGCAATCCTTGGGTCTCACGAGGCGGCCAAAGAAGCTTAAGGGATGAGGGGTGGGCAAGGGGGCTGCAAAATGCCTCCCATGGGAGCATCTTTTGTCTCTCCTGTTGCAGAGCCCAGGACCAGGAAGCCATGGGTTCAGGTCCCCAGACTAGAGTTGGCACTCCCCTCGGAAACTACACTTTGTTTTTCCTCCAGGGAGCTGGGGACTCAATCACCTGTGACTCACCATTCCTGTGTTGCCTACACGGTGCACACGTCAAGGTCTAAAATGGCATCGGCTCCCTACCCCGCCCCCCACCCCGGCCCCCACCTGCCTCTGGGTCAGACACCTTGAGGGTACAGGGCTCCACCTCGGGCTTGGGAGCCAGGAATCCGCAGCTCCTCCCTCCCCTGGAACACAGAGCATGACCCGAAGAATCAAGTTTTCCACGTCCTACCCTTCCCAGTGTCGTCACGCTCGTGTTGTCTCGGAAGCCACCCTCCCCAGGGTGCGCTGCTGTCCCTTGTGGCTTAGAACCTTGAAAACTCAGCATCAACTAGACTCTTCCTCACCGGGGTGTTCAGCTGACATCTGAGGGTGGGCTGTGGTGACCGCTAGGGGACACGTCATTGAGGGAAAAATAATACTGATATTCACCTAAGAACCAGCATGCTGTCATTCACTGAATATTTACCGTCCCAAACGCAGTGCTGAGTACCTCTCATGTTATCATATTTGTTCCGCCAACAACCCTAGTGTTATTACCCACGTTTTATAGACAAGAAAGAAAGAGCTTAGAACCTGGCCAAGGCTACACAGCTATTAAGTGCCGGAGCTGGGATTGGAACCTGGTCATTGCAAACTTCAAAGTCGGTGTTTCCCACCCCCCCCCCCCCCCCCCCCCCGCCCCAACAAGCACTGCCCCACCCTACCCACCGTTTTGTGCTATGATCTTCACTGCCGCCCAGGGTCCTTCAAAACCCCAGGGCCAGAAGCTTCGCCACCTCCCGCCATCCACTCAATCCTGACTTCATTCACCCTTTTGGGCAGCATCAGGGGAGTGCTGAAGAGAAGGGGGGGGGGGGGCTTGTTTCAAAGTGAGGTGCTCTCTGGGTTAAAAAATCTGGCTTTGGAGGCCCTGGGTTGGTTGGGGGCTGGTTGGGGATGAATGAACATTTTATCAACTTAAATGTCACTGGCAGCCCCAAAACAAACAGGGTCCCACCCGGCTTGCTCCTTTATGAGGCATTCAATCAATAAAATGAGAGCAGGGCTCTGTCAGATTTATTGGCTGGGTTCAAACCGAACACCTCTTCCACCCGCCGGAGGCTGGGTCACTGGCTCTACCTTTCCGTTCCAACTCTGGACGGCCCCCATTTTCCCCTGTGGGGCTACAATGGTTCATTGTTTCAGGCAGGCCTTGTGAGAAGTTGTGTTTGTTTTGCCTCTTATCTTATCAGCTCCAGAGCTACAATGGCCCAGGTGTACTCACCATTTTACCATCAGGTGAGAGGAGATTGTGGCCCGGGTCCAGGCTGGCTGGAGAGACTTGCTGTAAAACAGACTGGCTAGTCACCATGGCGCTGTTGCCATGGTGACTGATTGTTGACGAGGAAGTGACCTCATTGCTTCCCTGCTGGCTGTAGCGCACTCCTGCAAAACAAGGCAGACCCAACAGCGGAGTATTAGTGCCACCTGACCCGGGGTCACTTGTTTTCTAGGGTAGACGACGAGGGAAAACACTGCCTTCTTTCCCCTGTCTGTCTATGAGACACATCAGCTGTCGTTCTCTAGGGCAGAGGTTGCCCGGCCTCTGCTTGAAGTCTGGAATGGAAGCTCCATGGGGGCAGCATGTTTTTAACCTGTATTGTTTTGTTCCTTGCTGTATTCTCTTGGTTGTTGTTGTTTAGTTCCTAGGTCGTTTCTGATTCTTTTGCGACTCCACGGACTATAGCCTGCCGGGCTCCACTATCTGTGGAATTTTCCAAGCAAGTATACTGGAGTGGGTTGCCCTTTTCTTCTCCAGGGGATCTTCCCAATCCAAGGATTGAACCTGTGTCTCCTGCACTGGCTGGCAGATTCTTTACCACTGAGCCACCTGGGAAGCCCCTCCTCTTGATAGCCACTTGATAAATATGTCAAATGAATGAACGAACAAATGAATGGATTCTACTTCTTGTTGCTTCTACATAGTGCTTTTAGGTTTTAGGGGCTTTCCCTTCCCAGCTGGAGTATTTCTTTTGCTCTTCAAAATGCCTTCTAGAAATGTTTCCCTGGCATTGCTTGGCTATGTAGGGCTGCAGAGTATGAGCTGACAGGTTTTACAGAGAGGCACTGGCCCAGTGACCCTTGAAATTGAAAGTGGCTCAGTCGTGTCCAACTCTTTGTGACCCCATGGACTGTAGTCCATGGAATTCTCCAGGCTAGAATACCTGAGTGGGTAGCCTTTTCCCTTTTCCAGGAGATCTTCCCAAATCAGGGATCGAACCCAGGTCTCCTGCGTTGCAGGCAGATTCTTTACCAGCTGAGCCACAAGGGAAGCCCAAGAATATTGGAGTCCCTTGAATTGTAGGCGGATTCTTTACCAACCGAGCTATCAGGGAAGCCGGGACCCTTGTAAGAGCCACAACAAAATGCATCATTCTGTGTACCACCATTCTGGCCAAGCCCCAGTGACCGAGGGGACACCAGCAGAGCAGGATGGAGCCAGGGCTGTAGCTAGGACTCTGGTCCCGGAACTCACATTCCTTCAATGGGGTCCCTTTTGGCTGCCTTCCAGGGCCCAGGGGAAGGCGTGTCTGCCCGGAGGTGGGGCAGGCGGCACCCATAGGCAGGAAGTGAATGCCTAGAAGACCACTGCTGTTTGGACTGCAAGGGAGCGGAGAAGCAAGCATATGTACAGCCTTGCTGCTCTGACTCTCCCTCTCACTCAGGAACCAAAATGCGAGTCTGTGCTCAGGAAAGGGACAGTGCTAGACAGAGACCTGGCGAAAGGAGGAAGCTGAGGGAGGAAGAGAACCTGGGTCCAGTGTGCAGAGTTCAAGTCCTGTTTGATGTGCCTGTGAAACAGCCAGAGACAAAGCCGAGGGGGAAGCTGGGCCATCCTGCCCTAAGCTCAAAGCTGAGAAAGACCATGTTCTTATTTTCTGCCTTGGATTTGACAGAAAGGTTTAGGGGACCCAGGTCCTACCTGCAAGAGACAGAGACCAAATGCCTAAGGAATCATTTGGCGTGGAGGGCCAACTTCTCCTTCATTTCTCCTTCTGCCCAGTTCCCCAGGATGAAACATCACTGCATCAGGCATCCAAGTTCTGTTGGTCCACACACCCCCTGCCCTGCCTCCTGCGCCCCAGGGGAGCCCCACCTGCTCGAGGAGGCTACAAAAGTCCCCCTGGGAGCCAGGCAGGGCTGCCATAACCAGTAGCCTGTAATTCACCAAGACGGAGCTTGCCAAGAGGAGACCCAAGCCAGTTTTCCTTGGATTGTTCGAAGGACGTTCCCCAAGGCTGAAATGACCTAGAGCTTAAGAAGGGTGGGGAGAAAGCAAACACATGCTGGGGCAGGAGTCTAACCTTCAAGAGCAGCTTGTTGGGCTACAAAGTGGTTTGATGCGTGTTCCGTGTGTGGGCTTCTTCTGTTCGTTGTTTCCTTTGATTCAAGGGGCTGCTGATGGGGTGGTGTCGGCAGCAGGACAACACTGGAATTCAGTAGTTATAGGGCTGGGGCACTATATTTTAGGGGGAACAGGAGCCATGAAGTTTAAAGGAATAAAGGAAGACCTCCACATCTCCAAACCAACATCGCCTGTCCCGTCCTGTCTGTCTTCCTCTGCATCCATCTGCAGTTTCTAGGTCTCATTGCCACTACCCCCTACTCCATCCCACTGGGTTAAATTAGGTCCTTTGGCTCCGCTCATATCTGCCCCTGGGTTCCCAGCAGGACGCTTACCTAGGAGAAGAGAGATCTGAAACTTTGTGAGCTCAGAAGGCCTTGGGGTCCACCGGAAAAGCAGGGAGGCAGATTTCAAATCAGTAAAAGGAAGGGTTTTCTAACGAGAGGGGCTAATGGGAAGATTATGTGCTCTGCAGCAGGACATACTCGGGTTTCAATCCTGACTTTGCACTTAACAGATGTGTGATCTTGGGGAAATCACTTCTCTCTCTGTGGTTCAGTTTCCTCTTGTAAAGTGAAGAGATCGCTTCCTTAATATGGCTAGTCTGGATCAGAAATAACCTCTAGGAAACGCCTCGTACAATGTCAAATAAATAGTACCCACAGCTCGGGATCCTGCAGGGAGGGAGCTGGTGTAGGTGAGGACTCCAAGATATTTGTACTAAGACTCCAGAATTCTGGACAATGGAGGGTAGATTCTAAGTCCTGAATGGAATTGCCTTTCCACGGAGAATCATTCCCAAAGAAACTGACTCTGCTGTAATCACTGATGCTTGGTCCTGGAAGCAACTTGGGAGGGAGACCTGGCCCCTGCCCTCTTGTTCTTTCCTTTCAGAGAAAATGGACTTCAGCCTGCTTTTCTCCCACTTCCTCTGACTCCCTGGCCAGCTATTTACCTCCCCAAGATGCTCTGCTCCTGAGAGTGTGGTGATAACGCTGGGAGTCAGGCGTGTTTTCACCTCCCAGCTTGTCCCCATCATCGATTGGGTCTCAAGTCAAACAGACGCTCGCTTCCCCCTATTTAATTTGGCTGAAGACAGAGGGCCAGTCCTCAGACAATCAAATATGGGTCTCGGGGAGACTTCTCCCCTACCCCCAGGCTACATAATTATTTATTTAAAAATAATTAACCAAGGTATCCACAGGAAACAAAAGGCTGCTTTACATGCGAGCCTGGCAGGAGGGAGGCGAGAGCTATTTGTTAGAATCCAGGCGGCAGAGCCCAAGGCTGCGGCGCCCTGCCGTCCTTGTCTTCTCCCCTAGCAGAACTTCACTATGGCAGAAATGTAACAGGAAGATGCTCTCTCCAAAGGCAGATGGGCCTAGACCTCCGCGCCCTCCTTGAAGGACCTCCGGTTAAGAGACGGTGTCTGGTTGGGGACTAGGGGATCTCTGTCTTGAGCTCAGCTCTGCCATCAGTGTATTGGGCGAGCTCCAGCTCTGCTTCAGCTCTCAGTCAGAGGACTGCCTGCTTTGGTAAGGGGGGGAGGGGCTTTTATCACTGCAAAGTGGGGTGGGAAGCAGGTGTCTTTTTTTTCAAGTATCACAAGTATATAAAATCAGAGCAGGAACACGACCTGATAAATTAAGCAGACTTATTTCAATACCGTATACTAAGAGTGAAAGCGTTAGTCGCTCAGTTGTGTCCAACTCTTTGCAACCCCATGGACTGTAGCCTGCCACCAGGCTCCTCTGTCCATGGGACTCTCTGGGCAAGAGTATTGGAGTGGGTTGCCACTTCCTTCTCCAGGGGATCTTGCTGACCTAAGGATTGAACCTGGGTCTTCTGCATTGCAGGCAGATTCTTTACCATCTGAGCCACAAGGAAACCCACTGCTAAGAGGGACCAGTTCAAAGACTCACCATTTGTTTCACACCTACAAAGACCACTTTAAGGGCATTTATGATCTCTCAAAACTGATCAGTTTTGTGCAAGGAAACCATGTTTCTTTTAAAAAGACTTGCGCACTTGCCCAGGCTGAAGGATATTAGAATGTAGCACATAAAGCCCATTGCTAGAAGTAGAAATACCTCTACCACTAGTGGCGCTAGTGGTAGACCCCAGAGGAGGGCATGGCAACTCACTCCAGTATTCTTGCCTGGAGAATCCCACGGACAGAGGAGCCTGGCGGGCTGCAGTCTATGGGGTCACAAAGAGTCAGACATGACTCAGTGACTAAGCACAGCACAGTGGTAAAGAACCCACCTGCCAACGCAGGAAACATAAGAGACCAGGGCTTGATCCCTGGGTCGGCAAGTTCCCCTGGAGGAGGGCATGGCAACCCACCAGTATTCTTGCCTGGAGAATCCCATAGAGAGGGGGAGCCTGGTGGGCTACAGTCCACAGGGTTGCAAAGAATCAGTCGTGACTAAAGCATCTTAGCATGCACGTTCACTTGCCCAGGCTCAAGGATATTAAAATCTAGCACATAAAGCCCATTACTAGAGGTAGAAATATAGGCAATATACTATTACAGCAACAAACATCAATTACAGTTAAGGATTTTTCTGTAACAGCCAAATGGATAATCAAATATTGCAACAACCTGCTCCAGGGGCACCTGTAACCTTTCCTGCTGATGCTTCTCTCACCAGGGATTTGGCAATCACTCAGGCTCCTGAGAGGGAGGCCGTAATGAGCCAGCAGCCTTAAAAGGGGATGCCGAGGTGAAGGGTATATCACAAGGTCTCTGACCCCGGCAACACCAGCCATGTGTTCTTCTTAGAGGATGGAGAGGCCAGGTCCTTGTGTATTTCACAAACTCAGAAGAGGGCTCAAAAGGAGAACCGAAGTACAATAGGTCTGGTGCCAGGTGACCGGGTTTAAATCCTGATTCTGCCACATAATAGCTGTGTGACCTTGGGGGAATTACTTAACTAACCTCTCTGATCTTCAGTTTCTTTATTGTTAACGATTACCATCTCTTCAGTCACTGGGGAAAGGACTGGATGTGTTAAATGGGTATGAAATTACCCAGATCATGTTTGGCATATAACAGTTACTCGAGACACATCTGTTCCTCGTGTGGGGGGATGGTCTTTGTTTAAAAGATATTTTTAGGAAGATTGAGTTTACAGAACTCAGAACTTCTTTGAGCATCTATCCTGTGCGAGGCACCATGGCAGGAAGCCTGTAAGAAGTGGAATGGCATCTTTCCTTCTCTGAAAATGAACATATGATGCTCTGGTTTAACAGTGACTGGCTAAAGGTGCCAGGCAGAGAGCCACAGAGCTCCCACAGGAGCAATGAGAAGGCCAGAAAGTGGCCATGTATTTTCCACTCAGTTCCTGGTTTCAATTTAGTTAATTGTCCACATCCCCATCACTGGCCCTAAGAACCACAGCAAGTGTGTCGAGCAGCAAAAAGCTGGTATCTAGAGACATCCCTGAGGCCTTGGTGAGGAGTTGTCTACTCTTGCTTATTCCCGGCACTCAGCATCACGGGAGATGATGCTGTTTCTGAATTGCCAATGGCACGTGGGACAGAGACAAATCACTTGGTTTCTATCCGGTGTGGCTGCAAGCTTATGGTTCCAGAAGCCAGCCTCTCCATGCCCTGCATTCCTGCACCCACACCCATCTCCAGGGCACCCTTCACATTGCTGCATGTTGGGATTTCTTTCTAGAACAAAACCGCACCATCTCACTGCCCTGTTTGGACACTTACCACTGCTCTTCACTCCCTCCTGGAAAAGCCCCAACACCTGAGACTGGCAGAATTGGGCCATTACGACTCCATTCTGCCTTATCTGTATCATCTGTCACCACTTCCCAGGCAGTCATGTCAGAACCCTGCCATCTCCTGCCTCCATGCCTTTGCTTATGCTGTTCCTGGTGCCTGGAACGCTCTTCCCTTCTTCTCCATCTCCCATCCTTTAAGCAGGCTAAATGTCCCCTCTTATGTGAAGCTCTCCTTGATTCATCCTTTGTATTCTACACGCAGTAGTGACTCTGACTGCAGAGGCTGGTCACCTGCACAGAAATGCTTGGATGATGTGTTTCCTTCTCTCTCTGTCTTAAAGAAAGAGATGCCTTTTTACTCACTTGTGCATCCTCAGAGCCTAGCAAAGCAGCTGATGTGTGAATATTCACTGAATGACAGAATAAGCTTTCAGGTTCTTTGAGCATCCCAGCCCCAGAACATGGGAGCATCCCTTCTGGCAGGACAAAATACAGTGCTAGTATTGGTACTAAAAGTGTGGGTTGGGGGAATTCCCTGGCAGTCCAGTGCTTAGGACGCTGTGCTTTCACTACCCAGGGCGTGGGTTCAATCCTTGATTGGGGAACTAAGATCTCGCAAGCTTTGTGGCAAGGCCAAATTAAACAGAAGCATGGATTGACTCTGGGCTTCCCTGGCGGCTCAGATGGTAAAGAATCTGCCTACAATGCAGGAGACCCAGGTTCAGTCTCTGGGTTGGGAAGATCCCCTGGAGAAGGGAATGGCAACCCACTCCAGTATTCTTGCCTGGAGAATCCCATGGAGAGAGGAACCTGATGGTGGGCTATAGTCCATGGGGTCATAAAGAGTTGGACACGACCGAATAACTAACACACACACAAGGATGGGCTTCAATTCTATTGATATATTAGGGAATAACTTGAGTGTAAGTAACATCAGTTTCAAAAATCTGCACCCAGCTGAATGGAGCTACAATAGAAAAACCCTACAGTCTTTTTTTAAAGCTTTTTTCTTTTTTTTAATTGAAGTGTCATTGATTTACAATGTTCTGTTAACTTCTGCTGTACAGCCAAGTGACTTAATTACATACATATATACATTCTTTTCTGTATTATTTTCCATTCTGGGTTATCCCAGGATATTGAATAGAGTTTCCTGTGCTAAACAGTAGGGGCTTGTCTATCCATTCACATAGGAAATCACTAAATGCACGTGCACACACACACACACTCTCACACCCTTCAAACACGTCAGTTCACTGCATGTGCCATAGCCACATCCGTCCACATCATGTGAAGTTACAACTTTCCTTCCGATTTCAGATAAGTCTCTGCCCACCACCTCAATAATTCACCAGCTTCGCCGCTTCCGACACCCACTTCAATAGGCAAACTTCAGAACTTTCTCAAGGTAAAGTGCCATATTTACTGTTGTACAGTGTTTATGTATTTCCGAAGCATTTAACAGGTGTAAAACTGCTAATGTTTTTTTTATTAGACTCTTATCTTTTTTAAAAGGTGTCACTGACGAAGTTTTTGAGTATTGTGCCCTTAACCCCATTTTTTTCCCATAAGCACTGCAGATTTTATTGTGTGACCTTGCAAAGCATGGTGGTTTTTATGATGGGTATGTCGGGTTCTAGAGGACTGACTGTGCCCCTATGTTCAAAGATGGATGCAACGGCCTTCAGGAGGACCCTGGGGAGGAGCTGCCTCGGGTGTAATTAACCACAGGAACTTCCCATCCCAGTGCTTCAGGAGCTTAGAACCACCCCACAGAGCCCTCCGTGTCTAATCTAGTTCTCGACGAGTTTCAGAAAACAGTTTAGGAGTTTGGGATTAACATACACACACTACTAAATACAAACGAGATAAGCAACAAGGACCTGCTGAATAGTGCAGGGAACCATACACAATATTTTGTAATAACCTATAGGGGAAAAAACTGATAAATAATATATATATATATGTATTACTGAATCACTTTGCTGTACATCTGAAACTAACACAAAATTGTAAATTAACTATCCTTAAGTTTTTTTTGTCTGTCCCACGTACCCTTTATTTATGAAGTCCTTCCACAATTCATTTTTCATCCCATCAACTCTATGAGGAAGAGAGTAGGCAGGACTTGTCCAGACTGGATACATAAAGCCGAGTCTTGTGGCTCCAGACAGCCAGTGCTCCATGCTCCTCAGAATGAGCGAGGGCAAAGTGCCGTCTTTCTCTGCTCTTGGCCCCCCATCTTCTGTCTTGTGTAGTCCACTCAGCAGCAGGATCGAACCTGACCATCTCCCATTTGTCAAAACTTTGTTCTTCACACTTCAGTTTGTGTGTGTGTGTGTGCACATGTGTACGGAGTCACTCAGTCTTGTTCAGCTCTTTGTGAAACCGTGGACTGTAGCCTGCCAGGCTCCTCTGTCCATGGGATTTTCCAGTATTCCAAGAATACTGGAATGGGTTGCCATTTCCTCCTCCAGGGGATCTTCCTGACCCGGAGATCAAATCTGTGTATCCTGCAGCTTCTGCACTAGCATGCAGATTCTTTACCACCGAGACACCTGGGAAGCTCACTTCAATTTTTTTAAGTGGTGAAAAAAAGACCAGTTGAGACCCCAACCCCACAAGTCTAGAAATCAACTGGGCACCAGTGTCCAGCCACTTTAAACTCATACTCTATCTCTCTGCTCTGACTTTCTGATGATTCCAGGCCCATCAATTTCTGGGCCTCAACATTTTTGTCTATAACCTGGGCATACAGATCTCCCTTCCTCAGAAGCCAGAATGATAAATGAATAAAATGAAGTTAGAAAAACAAAATAATAAAGTTAGGGAATCTCTGGGTTTTCCTGGAAAAGAAAATGCTGGAGACAGAAGAGCAGTGTCAGTCTAGAAAGTATGACCAGAATTGTTCTTTTATAGAAAGAAGCAAAGAGGTGGGG